>NC_043005.1:32828011-32868011 GCF_006345805.1 Octopus sinensis
GCTCAATACCACATATTTGCTTGTCACTTGTTTGATCCTAGTTGTGCATCTCTGATCATGAGGGGAAGCAGTGGGGGAGCATCATAGCCTTGTGTTGAGAGGAATTCTTTGGGGTTTGGATAATTCACCTCTGGAAACATGGGTGTTTCATTCAACATCCTTAAAGAAGTCTTATTCAAGGACCATTTGAGCGGGGTGGACTACTTGGCCCTAAGAAAATTCTAACTGCGCCCCACCTGCAATGTCATGTGCTGTTAATCTTGATATGAGATCACCATGTTGCGCTATATGGTTGTGATGCATGTGCCTGATGTACCCTTATCAGACGAGTAGTCATGATGGGTATATTGGGCTGCGTATATTTTACCCCAGTGTCACTTTGATGGCATCCACTGCTCTTTCACTCAATAATAATAATAATAATAATAATAATAATAATAATAATAATAATAATAATAATAATAATAATAATAATAATAATTATAATGATGATGATGATAATAACACGTTGATCCTCTAAACACTAGCCACGAGCAATGTAGCACCAATAATCATAAAATATATAAGGCACTCTATGAATAAATGGCAGCCAGTGCTACAGCTCCAAACAAAAGAGGAACTCGTAAAAATCAAAGCCATCCCCATTATAAGAGGAATATTCTAGGGAGACACGAGTAAGATCAATACTGAAAACAGAGCTCAATGCTAAAAATAAGATAATAGGTATCAACACTCTAGCCATCCCAGTTATAAGTTACAGCTACAATATCCTTAACTGGACACTAAATAAACTAACGAAAATAGACAGGAAAACAATAAAAATAATGACAGGATCAAGGATGTACCACCCAAAATCTGACATAGAAAGGTTATTTATACAACGTATAGAAGGTGGTAGAGGCCTTATACAGCTGGAAAACTATTACAAAATAACCACCATAGGACTGCAAAAATGCCTGCTTCAGAAGCAAGGAAAACTATTACAAATAGCCACGAAACACGAGCAAAAAACTGTTTTCAGTCTTTAAGGAAGCTGACAAATACAAACAAAAAGTCATACTACCTAACAACTATGAAGAAAAAGAAGAAGCAACAAAAGCTGTAAAACAAATGAAATCCAAACCACAACTAGAACAGCAACGGGTCATGATAAAACAATGGCAAAAAAAGCCCCTTCATGGCAAATACCGGATTAAACTAAACGCAAAAGAAATAGACAAAGCAAAATCCCAACAATGGCTGAGAAGCTCAGGACTCAAAGCAGAGAATGAAAGATTTTTAATTGTAGCGCAAGACCAAAGCCCTCCCACCAGAAATTACCAAAAACATTATGAAAAGAAACATAACAAATAACTGCAGAATATGTGGAGATGGACAAGAAACAATAAATCGAATTGTCTCTAGCTGCCCAATCCTGGCTAAGGAGGAATATATTCACAAACACGACAGAGTTGGGACCTACATACATTGGAAACTATGCCAACACTATGGAATAACATCAGAAAAAAAATAGTATAAGCACACGCCAGAAAAGGTCACAGAAAATGAGAAAGCAACAATATGATGGAATATGCAAATACACACAAAGAAATTAAGGTCAATAGGCCAGATATAGTTGTCAGAGATCATGAAGAAAAGATGCTTTCTAATTGATGTATCAATATCAACAGATGACAACGTTTCTCTAAAAGAAATGGAGAAACTTTCAAAATACAAAGACTTGGAAATAGAGGTAACTCGAATGTGGAGTCTAAAAACAGAAAGAATTCCTATCACAGTGGCCGCATTAGGTATGATAAAAAAAACATTCTGACAAATACATAACAAAAGCACCAAGACTAAGAAATATATGCAACATACAGAAAATAGCACTACTAGGCACCACACACATCCTACGTAAAACACTTTCAATACAGTAACTATAAGAGTATCACAACAAACTACAGCACATATTCAAGGTACACAGAGTGCAGTGAAAGCACGTTATAAAAATAACACTACTGAATACTGAGAATGATGATGATTTAAAATTTTGGCACAAGGCCAACAATTCCGGGTGTAGAGGAGAAGTCGATTACATCGATTCCAGCCTTTAACTGGTCCTTATTTTATCGATCTAGAAAGGAAGAAAGGCAAAGTCGACCTCAGCGGAGTTTGAACTCAGAACGTTAAGACGGACAAAATACCGTTTAGCATTTTCCCCGGCGTGCTAACGGTTCTGCCAGTTCAATAATAATAATAATAATAATAATAATAATAATAATAATAATAATAATAATAATAATAATAATGATAATAAACCACCTAATCTCTGGATGTAAAGTCTTAGCTCCAGTGGAGTATAAATCAAGACATGACAGAGTTGGCCAATATCTACACTGGCTAATAAGTCGGCATTACAATATCAAAACTGCCGACAAGTGGTATAATCACCACCCTGAAGCTGTAACTGAAGGAGAAAATATAACGATTCTGTGGGACTCTCCAGTACATACAAACCGAACCATCAAAGCCAATAAACCGGATATTGTTGTGAAAGACCAAAACAATAAAGTTTGCTTATTGATCGATATGAGCATCCCCTGTGATCATAATATCTCGGCAAAAGAATTTGACAAGCTCAGAAAATATAAAGACTTGCTCATTGAAATTGAGAAAATGTGGCATCTCAAGGCGGTTACAATACCAGTGATCGTAGGAGCACTAGGAATGATCAAGAAGGGAACCGAAAATTATATGAGAATGATCCCTGGCTTACCATCCCTGCAAGAAGTGCAAAAGATTGTCTTAACTGGTACATCACACGTATTGAGAAGAGCATTGTCGATGTGAGAACTATAACTACCCATGTATTTTAATTTAACTTTATTTCTATAAAAAAAAAAATGAACTAACTATTGAGTTTAGTTTAGTGGCCTACCAATGTATACTATGAGTTTCTTTGCCCTAGGAGTCGGGAAGACACTCGGCAAGAAATGGAAGCAAATTTGAAAGACGAAGAAAAATAATAATAATAATAATAATAATAATAATAATAATAATAATAATAATAATAATAATAATAATAATAATAACAATAACAATAATAATAATAATAATAATAATAATAACAATAATAATAATAATGATTATGATAATGATAATAATAATAATAATAATAATAATAATAATAATAATAATAATAATAATTATTATTATTATTATTATTATTATTATTATAACCTTAAGTTTGACAAGACTATCAAATCAATAAAATCCGAAAATTAAAATAAAGATATAATAGGAAAACCATACTTGACATCGATACCACCATAGAAACCATCAAGTAAAAGGTATGTGCTAAAGCTGCCTACATAGCAAGGTATGAAAAGCGCGGTAGATCTTTCAAGGACAACAACATTTTAAAAAATAACCCAAAAGTTTTTTACAGGAAGTTAGGGAAAATACCAGTTACAGTAAAGTCTGTTCCACCAAAAGAAGTGCTGGAATTTTGGAATAAAATTTGAGCAGAAGAAAAAACACAATGGAAGGGCCCTTTGGATTGATAGAATATCTACAGACTTAGACTCCTTAGAAGAGCAAAAGTGGGTGGGAGTGGTTATCAAGGTAGAGGATGTAAGATCTGCTTTCAGGAGATCAAGCAAATAGAAGTCTCCAGGAAAGGATAAAATTCCTAACTTCTGGTTGAATGCTTTCCCAGAGAGTCATAAACTGCTAACAAAAAACTTTACAACGATGTTTTGCAACATCCTAGTTTGATGTCCTCTTGGCTAGTTAATGGTTTAACATTCCTACTTCCAAAAAATGAAGAAACAAATGAACCAAAAAATTATAGACTCATAACCTGCTTAACAACAATGTATAAAATGCTGACATCTGTCTTGACTGAATATACCAATAGTTTTTTTTAACAGAAAGTGGCACCTTCCTTAATGAGCAAAAAGGATGTAAACGTGGATCCAATTTTGTAAAGATCAGCTACTCATCAATAAGATGATCATGGAAGATTGTCACAAACGACACAAAAACTTGTTGAAAGCCTGGATAGACTATAAAAACACTTTTGATAGTCTGCCACATAGCTGGATTAAGAAATGTCTGGAAATGTATAAAATAGCACTTATTCTGCGAAACTTCTTGTCTGTAAGTATGAGATCATGGAGAACCACACCGACTTTGAACAGTGACAATGAATCTAGAGATGTAAGAATTTCATATGGCATCTTAAAGAGTGACTCTCTATCACTACTGCTCTTTTGTCTAGCCTTAATACCCTTCTCGAAATTGCTCAGTGATGTACAATACTGTTATAAAATGTTTGATAAAAATATAAATAATCTGATTTACATGGATTATTTCAAGCTCTTTGCAAAAAATCACCAACAACTATAGGGCTTACTAGCCACTGTTAAACAATTCAGTGATGACATCAGGATACAATTTGGCCTCGATAAATCTACAAAAACTACTTTTATCAAAGAAAAAAATTACAGAAAGATCCAATGTTAATCTTGACCAGCACTATGCCATAAAGGAATTAGAACCTATCGAGAGCTATAAATACCTAGGGGTATTTGAAATGGGACGGAATCAAACATTCAATGATGAGGAAAATTATCAGAAGAGAATGTTATCGCAGAGTAAGGGAAATGCTCAAGACAGAGCTGTATGCAAGAAACAGGATCGAAGTGATCAATACTTTAGCCATACCAGTCATGACTTACAGTTTCAATATTAACTGGTCAATTACTGAAACATAATCTTGATAGAAAAATCCGAAAACTGTTGAGAATGCATAGAATGCACCACCCTAAGGCAGATAGAGAACGATTTTACCAGCCAAGAAAAGAGGGTGGCCGTATACTTTTACAACTGGAATTAACAATGAAGATTGCTTCAATTGGCCTAAACACCTACCTGAAAAGCTCTGACGACTGGATGTTAAAACTTGTCTCAAAGCAGAAAATAAGAAAGCATCATACTCAGTAACAAAACAGGCAAAGGCAGAGAAAATATAAAACATATATAAAAAATATATAAAGGTAGTTAATGTTGTCTGTTATAAATACATAGGCGTAGGAGTGGCTGTGTGGTAAGTAGCTTGCCTACGAACCATATGGTTCTGGGTTCAGTCCCACTCCATGGCACTTTGGGCAAGTGTCTTCTACTATAGCCTCGGGCCGACCAAAGCCTCGTGAGTGGATTTGGTTGATGGAAATTGAAGGAAGCCCGTCGTGTATATATATAGTCCATTTAGGTAAATTCGCTGACACAAATTACAGTTGAGGTACACAATTGAAACAGCACTAAATCAAAATATGCATTACTATGGACTATTTTATCGATCAATCAGTGGCTTAGCGTCACTGATGGATCGATAAAATAGCAAACAGATTCTATTAAAATCCACTGATGGTGGGTTGTCCGAAATAGGAGCTTCTAGATTCCCGCTCCTTCCCTCGTCGCTCGTAGTCGACCTATAAAACACACACACACAGAGGAGCTAGTGAATATGTGACGGATACCTACTCTCTTAAATAAAAAAATAATACCTCATAATCTCTGTGTAATTGCAGTGGAACCCCACAACGATCAGATCCTTAAGGTAGTCTTGTTTCATTTCGCAAAAATTTTCTTGGACACCTTTCACACACAAAAACAACAATCAAATACACACACATACACACACACACACACACACATACACAACACAACACACACACACACACACACACACACACACACACACACATCACACACACACACACACACACACACACACACACACACACACACACACAGAGAAACATGTACATTTCTCTGTCGCTATTGTTTATACAGATACATACATATATACATACATACACGTACATAGATACATATATGTATGTACATACATGCATATACATAGTGCATTTATATATATATATACATACATATATAAATATATACATACATATTTAAATGCATACATACATATGCATGTATATACATACAGATATACATATACATATATACCTATATATATACATGCATACATATATACATATATATATATATATTATATATATATATACATATATACATACATATATTATATATGTATATATATATATATATATATATATCTATATATATATATTATATATATATATATATATATATATATATATATACGTAATACATACATACCTACATACATGCATACATACGTACATACATACATAGATAGGACACTATAAGGAAATCCGTCGGAAGGATAATCCCGAGGATAAAGAAATAAGAACTCATAATATGGTAGAAGCCACTCATAGTAAAAAGGAATACTGGCGGATGTACCAGTGAAGACCTTCAATAAAATGTAAGCACATCAGACTTGTTATAATGATTTGGGATAGAGAAGAGAAACGGTGCACAGTTGTGGAAATTAGCTGCCCAGTGGATGTTAACATAAAGCTGAAGATCAGTGAAAAAGAGAATACCTAAGCGGAACTATTGAGAAATCTGCAGTTGCTCTTTCCAGATTACAAGTTCAAATTTATAGCTATAATTATGTAACACACTGCCTAAATAGCAATCTTGAGAAATTAAGCTTCTCAAAACCAGAAAGGAGAAAGCTAATTCGAAGACTGCAGATCCAATCCATCACTGGAACTGTAAAAATCTGTAAAACTTTCCAGAAGTTTAACATTTAAATATATATGGGCATGTCTACATACGCAATTATATGCATGACAATGCATACATAAAACATACAAATCTGCAACTACATATCTACATACATACATACATACATACATACATACATACATACATACATACATACATACATACATACATACATACATACATACATACATACATGCAAACAAACAAAAGATCATGTTGTTGATGTTGAAATTTCCATGAAGGTGCCTTGAATCCAGGTTCTTTCTCTATTGGCAAGAAATCTTGAAATAAACTGAATAATGACATACATACAATACACTTCCTAAATACCAATCTTAAGAAATTAGGCTTCTCAAAACCAGAAAGGAACTGTAAAAATCTGTAAAACTTTCCAGAAGTTTATCATTTGAATATATACGAGCATGTTTAGATATGCAACTATATGCATGAGAATACATACATAAAACAAAACATACAAATCTGCATATATACACACATACACACAAACAAAAATACCCCGTTGTTGATATTGAAATTCCTATGAAGGAGCCTTGGATCTAGGTTAGAAATCTTGAAGTAAAACTGAACAATAACATACATACTGGTAAGAATCAATTGAAATAAAACTGAATGACACACATATATACTTACGTATGTATGTGTGTGTGTGTGTGTGTATGTATATGTATGTATGTATACATACACACACATACCTGTCATTGTACATTTTTATGCATACACTCATACACTTGCTTATATATATATATATATATATATATATATATATATCACCCACACACATACATACGTACGTACATGCATACATACATAAATACATGCATTCATTCATTCAATATGTGTGTGTATGTGTATCCAGTTACGCAGAGATTAGGAAAGCTGCTATCGTTTCTTGCATTATTCCATGTATTATATATAACCCTTAATATAATTCTGTCTATTCCACACCATTCCTCAATATACTCCTGACATCACATCCCCCCCCCATCATCACAACCATCACCACCACCACCAAACCCTTCAATACCCATAATCTTAGTCCTTTTTTTTCTCCTTTCGTTTTTCTTGTCTAACTAAACAGTAACTTAAAAACGACAAAACAAAAAAAAAAAAAGAGAGAAAAAAAATGCCTCCCATCCCACTCCACCCAATTTTCTGGGGGTACATGATATGGTTTTTAACAATCAACCACAATCATATCCCTAAATCGGGATTGCTAACATAGAGTAGTGGTAGTAGTCGTTGTTTACTTTGGCCGTTACTGGAGACAAGCTTTTAATAATCCAAGCCTTGGACGCTCCTTTCACTCCTCCTCCTCCTCCCATCATCCTTTACGTGAAATTTATGTTTAGCAAGTACACTGTTTGCCTTTAATTTCTCTATTGTTTATACAGTTTTGCTTGGATTGTAAACTATTTTTCACTAGAATACTAGCAACGAAATTGTGTTGCTATTTACTCGGTGTCGATGGTGGTAGTAGCCGTGGAAGTGTGACGAAGGTATTGGTAACAAGAGTGTAAACTATTATTTCATACACGCGTACACACATATTTAATAACCACACACAAACTCTCACACATATATATATATATCTATATACATATAGGTGTAAATAAACCTATACAGATATTCATTTATATAAATGACTGTGAGGATATGAATTCTGTGAATATATCTTTTCAGTGCACAAGCACTAATGCAATATATACATATACATACATACATACATACATACATACATACATACACACGCATGCACACACACACGCATGCACACACACACACGCACACACACATATATGCAGTAGTCTCCCCGCCAGAATACGCGGAGGTTACGCTCCTAGAGCGCCTGCAAATAATGAAAAACCGCGAATATTGGACGTGGTCCATAAAAATGCTTATAAATGTCAAAATAAAACATAAAAATAAATATATAATATTTTATTATAATTTAATAAAAAATAAAGTAAAATGTACGGTTACTCACCAATAATGAATGATATTAATTTAAGACGATGATGATGAAAATAATGAAGATAATAATGACTGCACAGCGAAGAAGACTTAAAGCTCTTCAGGTGACCCCGCTTCGCCAGGTGTTTTAGGGGATATCGCAGCTTCCTGCAAGGCTTTCTTGATGGGCTTGAGAAGCATTGTAATGGAAAGTTTCTGTCGTTGTTTCTTCATGGTGGGTGAGGAGAGTTTTATATATCTGCATGGCGGCATCAATGGTATTTCTAAATTGGATAGACCGAACCATATAAGGATCCCATACTTCCGCCTTCCCTTGGAATTCCTTTACTGTCCTTAAGAGTTCGGACAAACGTTCGATTGTCAGGCCCTCCTCATCCCCATCCTTTTCCTCTGGATCTAGCATTTCCTCCTCGTTTTCGCTGGCAGACTTAGCTCCAACAAATCTTCGTCTGTCAGGGTTTTAGAGTGGAATCGATGAGATTGTTGACCCCATCTTGCGTGATGTCGTCAAAACCTTCGCCAGTTTCACCGCATTGTTGACAGCCTCGTATTGAAAATCTTCAGGTGAGAAGCCCTCGTAGTACTGGACACACTCTGGCCACACCTTCTTCCAGCATGCGATGAGGGTTTTTTTTCATGTCTTTAAGAGCAGCGTGGATGACTGACAGGCACGTTGCGATCGTGAGGTTACGCCAGTATTCCTTTAACTTGAAATTCTCGTCCAAATCCACTGTGTCCACAAGATGTTGGAGAGAGTTCCGAGTGTTAAGTGCCTTAAAGGCACGGATCATGTTTTGACCCATTGACTGCATGAGAGAAGTGGTGTTAGCAGGGAGGATCTCGACTTGGACTCCCTCGCGATTCAAATCCAAATAGTGATCACCATGATTATCAATAACAAGCAATACCTTGAATTCCAAGCATACGTTCTGAAGGTATTACTTGGCTTGAGGGATGAAGCGTTGGAGAAACCAATTGAAAGTTAGACTTTTGGTAATCCGGGCCTTGGCGTTGTGCATCCAGTGGACAAGCAGCAGGTTTTTATTCTTATTTTTAAAGGCCCTCGGGTTCATGGACGTGTCACACATAATGTGTGGACTTGTCACACATAATTAGCATCACTCAGTCCTTCTGTGCCTTAAATCCTGGGGCTCTGTCTGCGTCCTTCATGATGGATCTTCCAGAACAAGCTTGTATTCCGGCCTGTATCTCTTGTCCTCGATTATCTGCCTGAAGGTCTCAAGTTACTTCTCGGCAGCTTCTTTATCAGCTGATGCTGTCTCTCCGTGCAGGGAAACACACTTTATTTTAAACCGTTTCTGGAAACGCTGAAACCACCCCTTGCTAGCTTGAAAATCTTCGGGCTCTATTGCTGTCAATGGTCTTGGTTGCGGTTCTTCGATGCCTCTGCTCTGTCTCCTCTGTCGAACTGCTAGTATAATTTCAGCGCTTTCTCGCGGATGATGTTACGACTCAAGGGAATGTTTTTCTTCTTGCAGTTACCGATCCACAATGCCAAGGTGGATTCTATCTTGACCCACAATACCAAGGTGGATTCCATCCTGACCAAATGCTTATTTCTCACCGTCGATATCTTTTTGGCACTTTCATAGAAACTTATAGTTACGGAAGACATGATCGCTACTTCGTTCTTCTTTATGTAGCGTATAGTGATTTCGTTGGCATCATAACAGCGACCTACTGCAGCATAACTTTTACTTTCTTGGAGCATATCCAGCAGTTGTACCTTCTCATGGAACGTCATAACCTTTTTCTGGCGCTTAGGTTCGCTGCCAGAAGCCTTAGAAGGTATAGGGTGTTTGTGTGGCATCTTAGGGCTTTAATAACATGCTGCGAAAGACATAACACTCAACAAAACACTCGAGATAGCTACTGGATGCAGTCTCTCCACCCCCAAAACATACAAGAAAAAATCTTCCTTGCGTCTAATATGCGCATACCACCAATGGGAGATTGACCAGAGATTAAAAGTAATCATGGTTTTGAAAAATTTAGTTTGTATTTCCACTAGATACAGTAATCTATTCTATGATAATAATAATTTTTCTTATTATATATATATATATATATATATATATATTATATATATATACTTTTTGGATAAAGTTATAAATAATAGAATAATAGTGTATAAATAATGGGTTAAAAACGTACGGATAGATGACGAAAGCTGCCCGTTGGACTCGAAACCACATCTCCACTATACATGAATAGCACTAGATCAAAGCAATTCTACGAATATCTCTATTTTAGAAACTTTAATTTCACTGATGAGAACTGTACGTTGTCAATAATACGTACATATATACATACATACATACATACATACATACATACATACATACATACATACATACATACATACATACATACATACATACATACATACATACATACATTATGGCTGCCCCCTCGTTATCGAATATGGCCATTGCACGAAGCTTAACTGTTACTGGTGCAATTGCAGCCGGAGGTTGAACCAGGCAACTTACTGATGTCAAAGCGAATAAAAACAAAAACACAACGAATAACAGTAATATTACCAATTCTATGCATCAAAACACACGGCCTTGTAAGTAACAAAACTCATAAACAAGACCGCGTAGCTCTTGTAATTATTTACACTTTCTATTTTATTTGTATTCATCAATCTTAACAGACTAGGTGAGTGAAATCAATTTATATCGCATAATTATGTTATATTACCACCGGTAACATATCTACCCGGTACCGGAATGCCTACCAAAATACAGTGCCTGCAGCTGATACCCACTCGGCGTGTTTCAAAACAAGGATCTCCGGATCTTTGTCAACAACAATTATTTGCGGTGTCATATGAATGTGTTACTGTTATTTATGAGAAAAAAGATAACCTGTGGCCATAAACTGAGGGGTCACTCGTAAACAGAGCTGAATAACAAAACCGTTCCTTTCGGTTAGGTTTAAGGTTAGGGTTAGGGGTGGGGGAAGAGTTTCTTTTTTCTTCAGAAATTTAAATAAACCCAATCTGTTTCTTAAACGAATATGTAATGTGTGTATCTGTGCAACAGAGAGAGAAATTAAAACTGCATATGTTGTGAACTTAGAATATGTGTTTATTAATAAAAGTTTAATAACGATAATCTTTTATTCATACGAACGTAACTGATATGAAATATGTCATAAATAACAGTGACAAATTCATATGACACCGCAAATAATTGTTGTTGATAAAGATCCGGAAAAATTGTATTCACCTCAATAGTCGTCATTGATTGGTTGAAATTGCCGAAATGCAAGAGATTAAACAACAAATAGCTTATAAACTACAGAATTTTCTCCAGAAAGCCAAGAGAAAAAGATGTTTTATGTAACACATTCTACCAGTATACGAAGTTTAAAAGTGTTTAGTTACAAAGAAATTATTTAAAAAATTTCCCGGTCAAAACGAAAAGATCCTAAATTTTCATTATCTTATCTCCATCTTCTCTCTTGGTTTATATATATATATATATATATATATAATATATATATATATATATATATATATATACAGGCGCAGGAGTGGCTGTGTGCTTACCAACCACATGGTTCCGGGTTCAGTCCTACTACGTGGCATCTTAGGCAAGTGTCTTCTACTATAGCCTCGGGCCGACCAAAACCTTGTGAGTGGATTTGGTAGACGGAAATTGAAGGAAGCTCGTCTTGTATATATGTATGTGTGTGTGTTTATGTGTCTCTGTTCCCCCAACATCGCCTGACAACCGATGTTGATGTATTTACTTACAAAGGCTTACAAAGAATTAAGTCGTGGAGTCGATTTGCTCGACTAAAGGTGGTGCTCCAGCATGGGTGCAGTCAAATGACTGAAACAAATAAAAGAATATATGTATATGTACATGTATATATATACCAGATGTTCCCCAAAATGTATACTCATATTGAATTATAGAGTCAGTGCTTATTAAAATATTTAATTTTCATAATTAACTAGCATCTACAGACAAAATTTCATTTTTTAATGATTGTTTTCAAACTGATCACAGTTCCAGTTTAGGCGTTGCTGCGCAAGGCAAAGTAATTGCAAATATTAGCAAACATTTCATTCGCTATTTCGTCGACTGTTGCCGTTTTGTACTGTAAACGTTATCCTCATAAAAAATTCTAGTGCTCTGAGTTACGTTGAACATAGTGGGTATTCTACTGAACCTCTTAATCCAATCCTCCTGTTTAGTCCTTAACATTACTATGGTAGTACTATGATAGTATGGGAATGCACCATCTTGCTAGAAATAAAACTCACCATCTTCAAAGATCTCTTGTATGGTTGGTATGAAAGATTGTTGCTGCAAGTTCAAATAAATTGGACCCGTCATAGAACCATTAAAAAAGAATGGTTCAATAAATCCATGCCATGCTGTAATACCTGGTAAATTAACATGGTGTTGCCTGTAATATATAGATTCTCAGGTCCCCAGTAAGTATAGCTGTGACGGTTAATTGAGCCATTTAAATATAAATACAGCCTTGTCACCCCAAACAATCTTTGTTGGGAAGTGTGAATCTTCTATATATCTTGCCAAAATACTACTCGCTGAACTCTATACTTCGGTCCGGACCATCTTCATTGAGAGCATGGACTCTTCTTGGAATGGGACTTTTCTAATGACAGCACCTAAAAACGTTTTGGATGCTTGACTTTGAAATTCTTATCTCATTACTCACTTGCCGCACAGTCTTTCTTGAACTTTGCCAATACATTTTTAGTGCCCTTTCTCACTTTTTGGGATACTTGATGATCGCTGTCTTCCGGAATGTTTCTTGTGGACATTCTGAACAATTCCACCTACTTCAAAATTATTTCTAATTCCAGTGATACTAAGTCGCGTTTAGTGTCAGTTTCTCACACTCTCACACTGCTGAAACTGTGATCTTTATGGACTGCAAATTTCCCCCCTGTTTTGTCTCTGAATCAATAGTCAATAGACTGCAGAAGGATTTGAAGTATTTGGCAAGCTTCATTGCACCCATGGAAGATTACAGAGGACCGAGTTACATCAGAATTTATAGAATGTCTGTAGAAACGAGAATCAGCAATGTATACAAAATGTTAATGGCTTGGTAGTAAAGGTGTACCAAGCTGAGAGTCGACTAACTTAGCTTAGAGGATTCTTATCCAGACACCGTTGAAGTATTTGATTGCGACAACGGCAATAACACTGCTTTTCATAAACGTTTCGTTCGTAACAAACCAGTGAAAGACGTGTATCCGGCTCAAGGGGTTTTCTTAAGAAGGGTGTTAGACACAGGGGACAAAGAATATGATTGTATGATTGTTTACAACTGGTTATGTATAGTTTAAGATTAGCAAGTGAGGATGACTGATCAGTATTGGTAAGTCAGAGAGAGAGAGGGGGTGGAGAGGGATGGAGAGAGAGACAGAGAGGGAGAGAGGGATATATATAGAGAGGGGGAGGGATGGGGAGAGAGACAGAGGGGGAGAGAGGGATAGAGAGAGAGAGAGAGTAATCTTGTGAATGAGGCACACGGTCTGTCTATAAATTCGAGTAGCTCCTTGTGAAAAGAAAAACTGGGTGAGTATTAACTGTGAAGGGATGTGCTTAAGAGAGATGGAAGGGTTTTAGTTGGGGATAATCGCATTATTGCTTGAAGGGAGTAGAAAATGTTTTAACTTGATATCTGATGGAAGAGTGCGGGGTAGAGGATTACTCAAAATTGGAAGAGCCCCCCCCCCACAACAATAGAAAGAGACGTGAATGTTCTTCTGTATTTGGGTGGTAGGAGAGATTAGATACTGTGTGGAAGATAAGGTTCTAACGAACCAAAACTGCAACAGAACTTTATCCGAACTTATAAACAATTAATTTCACGAAGGTCACTTAGAAAAACCTTCAACATCATATAATCTTATTCCTTCTCCCCTCCAATTAAAATATCATGTCTCTGTAAGAAACCAGTGTTTTGTAAATGTTTTCCAATTTAAAGACTGTGTCTTAGCCAAGACTTCTCTATAGAATTGTTAAAGTAATAAGAGCAAGGGCCACACAATATATGCATTTGTTTCCTTACTTCATCTACATAATCTGAAACAATCAATCGCAAGATTATTGGTCAACAGTATGAGTCGCATTGTCTATAGGGCTCTGACTTTCTAGCAAAGACAGCTCGCAATCCCTCAGTCCATTTGGCTGTAAATAAGTTTCATATGGACGATTCAACCTTGTAGAAGGACAATGCCTAAGATCGACAACAGATCAGTGTATTTATTGTAAAAGGGGTTGGATGTTTGTCTCTCCCCTTAATATTTTTGATGCGAAGTAACCATTCAGCTGGTTACCTACGAAATGAATACCAGTGATGTAATTGGGTAGATCTCATTAACTTTACACTTCTAACTACGGAGAAAATCATTATTTTTACTTGTGTCAGGCGTCTTATTTCACAGCTCAGAGCTAATTTCAATTCCGCGATCACGCGTCTTTGCTTGTGTGTTATACGTGTGCGTATATGCGTGTGTGTATGTGTGTGCGTGTATTGTGTAAGTGTGCGTTTCAGGGGTTCATTGCACATTTGTATGAACTATTCCGAGCACTGAATATGATGCCTATGAAAGGATAGAGAGAGAGAGAGAAAGAAAGAGAGAGAGAGAAAGAGAGAGAGAGAGAGAAAGAGGGAAAAGATTGTGAGAATGATTGTGAGGGTAAAAGATCTACGTGAATCTGATGGCGGGGAAACTACATAGCTTTAGTAACAACTCGTTAAAGATATCTCGATAAATTCGGTGAAAAAAGGTAGCCATCCAGATGGAAAGTGATAGCAGGAGAGAGAGGAGATAGATAGATAGATAGATAAATAGAGAGAGAGAGAGAGGGGGAGAGGGAGGGAGAAACAGACAGAGAGTGAGTGGTGGGGAGAGATTGTGAGAATGATTGTGAGGGTATGAGAATGTAAAAAAATAAGTGTGAAAAATATATAATCTGCTGTCTACTCTATGTATGTATGTATGTATGTATGTATGTATGTATGTATGTATGTATGTATGTATGTATGTATGTATGTACCTATCTATCTATCTCTTCTCTTATCACATTAATAAATATATATATACATACTACACACATGCGCGTGCGCATGCAAGGTTTGTGCAAAATAATGGAAACACTTTACATTTAACTATTTTTTCTATATTACAATTTCAAAACTGTTCTAGCCTATATTCATGTGTTCATGCACCTTGTTCTTTATAGGAATTTCAACCGTGTTTCGTGGTCTGCTACCACAACAGCTCTTTTATAGGATCCAGTTAGCTCAAGACATCATCAGGAGAAACCACGAAACCACAGTATTTTCTGGATATAAACGACAGTATTTTCTGGATATAAGCAGCAATTTTGCTTTACTCATTTATTTTTATTTTTGGTGGGGTCAGCTGTTAAAAGGATTAAGATCGGTATGACCTTGTTACAGGATGCCTTCAAGGTGTCAGTTCCTGGATTCCCTGCCTATACGTCATACATAAATCACAAACACAGACGTCAAAAAATCCTTCATCATGCTAACATTAATCAGTATTTTATGTCCGATATTGATTACAAATCATAACAATCCGGGGAAAGATATTTTGTTAAGAGAATTTATATGGAGTCATTACAGACAACGGACAATTAGCTTTCTTATTTATAGCTCTTGATACTGATACCGTTGCCGAAACAGTATGTCATGCATGTTTGTGTGTGTGTATGTGTGTGTGCTTACGTATTTATACTTGCGTGTATGTAGTATGTATGTATGTATGTATGTATGTGTATATATATATATATATATATATATATATATATATATATATATATATAAGAATAATGGGAAATAGAGAAAAACGTTCAAGATGTTATTTAAATCATTTATATCTCCATATCACCGACTATGTTTCGATAGATGCATTAAAATAAATCCGAGAGGAAGAATAATGTGTTTTACTAATTCCTTAGGCCGCTTATGTCATTTAGCTACCTTGTAACTGTTCTTCTGGATCTTTCCTTTGTAATTGAACATTCCCGTTTGTGGTGTGCGTGTATATATATATATATATATATATATATATATATATATATATATATATATTATATATATATATATATATATATTATATATATATATATACGCGAAGTAAAACTTTCAAAGACGGTAATTTTTGTCTTCGGCAATGCGCATAAACATATACTCGGTTCTGGAAACGCTATAACCGGTTAATGTGTATCATTAGGCATGCGTAACAGGATATACAGAGAAACACCTTTTCTTTTAAATGTATTACTAATGATCCTATATATATATTTATTTATATATATATATATATATATATTCGAAGTTAAGGCTTCGCTCCATCGCTCCTCGGTGTTTTAGTGTTCAGTTTTTTTAGCGAAACTTTTTCTCCAGTTTCGTTTTTACTTTTATTCTTTTTCCGTCTGTCATTCTTCGCTTCTTTCCTTATTTCCTCCTTTTTTCTCTATCTCACACACACTTTTATTAGTATATACGCACACACACACACACACACACACACACACACACACACACACACACACACAAGCAAGTGTGGACATGTGCACATGTATTCATGGTGTGTATAGTTCATATTACACACCTCACCAATACATACATACATACATACATACATACATACATACATGCATGCATGCATGCATGCATACATACATACATACATACATACATACATGCATGCATATATACATACATACATACATATATATTAATATATAATTATAATAATAATGGGTAAAATCAATAATAATTTTACCAGGTAGTCAGTGCGGAAATAAAAAAAAACTTATAAGTAAATCTTTTTGGTCAACCATGTATATATACTTTTGGTCAACCCTGGTCAACCCTGCATATACATACGTGCGTGTGTATATATATTTATATATATAAAAGAGGCTTTGGGTCAAAATTGTGTGCACATTTTGCTACGTCAGAGGTTGGCGGCCAGACCAGTGGTCGGATTGAGCTGAAAATTGACACAGGCATAGAAGACGTGATGAGACAGAGAGTTGAGTAGGATAAAACTCGCCATCTGGAAAGATGCGGTTGCTATGGTGAGAAGAGTGATTTTCTATCGATTCAAGGGAGATCTAAGCCCCTCTAGATTGGCGCGATTGGCATCTAATCTATAAAATGAAGAGGGCGAACGTTGATACAAATTGGATTTTTATGTAAAAAGGGAGCTAAATGGGGCTGGAAGGGGATTAAAATTCACAGGAGGGGGTAACTTGAGGCGAGAAATTGATTGGGAGACGTTTTGGGGGCGCTACAGTGGTTACTCTGCTGTGAAAACGGGGATTTTATTGATTTTGGGGGACACTTGGGGTCTAGATTGGACACCTTTTGCCCGATTTCAATCAAATTTTCAAGTGGAAGGCGGATTTGTAATTTAAGCGCGGAAAATGGGTTCAAAATTTTGAAAATTAAGGCAAAATTTTTGAAGTTGAAAATAATTTCTCATTTTTACGTATTTTTGCCTTTTATTTTTTATTTTTTACAGTTTGCATTTTTTCTGAAAGAAATTTACAGCTGCATGTAACCCGTGTTTAGAGGTTTCATTTACATGGTCAATCATCGAAAAATTCCCAAAATAAGTACTACATTTAACAAAGAAATCTTTTCTTTCCTTATTTTTAATCGCTCAAATAGTGGCACGTACAAAAGGCAAGTGTGCTTTCCGTCGTCACTGCCTGATATTTATGATTGATCTTTCAAAATATTTTCTTTCTCAACTTACTCAAGATCCTTTGAGAGAGAGAGAGAGAGAGAGAGAGAGAGAGAGAGAGAGAGAGAGAGAGAGAGAGAGAAAGATAGAGAGTAAGAAAAAGTGCGGGAGAATGTGGCGATAAGAAACAGAAAGGATGCAACAGAAAGTAATAACCACACCCTCACTCGCGCCTAGAGCGGGTCACCTTAAGCTAGTATATATATATATATATATATATATATATGTATATGTATACATACATACATACATACATATATATATATATATATATATATATATATATATATATATATATATATAATATATATATATATATATGTATATATATATATATATATATATATATATATGTATGCATGTATGTATGTATGTTTGTGTGTATCTATGTGTATTGTATGTGTATGTATGTACATGTGTATGTATATATGTATGCGTATATATATATATATATACATATATACACACACGTATATGTGTGTGTGCATACATGTATATATATGCATACATACATACATACATACATACATATATACATACATAGATACATACATACATACATACATACATACATGTATATATACGTATGCCTTCTCTGATGATGGTCTCCAGGAGAATGAATTTATTATGTTTTTTATGTTACTAATAGAATATAATGGTCTTTTTCTCTCATTTCACTTCAACACCCTCAACTGTAAAACGTTTGTGTAAGTGTGTGTATGTGTGTGCGCGTAAATGTGTGCCTGCATGTGTATGTGTTTATTGCCTGTATGTGTGTGTATGTACGCACGTATGTTTGTATGTACGTATGTATGTATGTGTGTGTATGTATGTATGAATGTATGTATGTATGTATGTATGTATGTATGTATGTATGTATGCATGTATGTATGTATGTAGCTATGTATGTATGTATATCATTATTCAGTTTATTTCAAGATTTCTTGCCAATAGAGAAAGAACCGGTTTCTAACCTAGATCCAACGTTCCTTCATTGGAATTTCAACATCAACAACAGGGTATTACTGCATGTATGTATGTATGTATGTATGTATGTATGATGTATGTATGTATGTATGTATGTATGTATGTATGTATGTATGTCTAGATTTGTATGTTTTATGTATGTATTCTCATGCATAGATACCCATATCTAGACATGTCCATATATTTAAATGATAAATTTCTGGAAAGTTTTACAGATTTTTACAGTTCCAGTGATAGATTGGATCTGTAGTCTTCGAATTAGCTTTCTCCTTTCTGGTTTTGAGAAGACTAATTTCTCAAGATTGGTATTTAGGCAGTATGTTACATATCCCAGGGCCCCAATAATTAAAGGTATAAATCTGAACTTGTAATCTGGGTAGAGTAACTGTAGATTTCTAAATAGTTCAGCTTAGGTGTTCTCTTTTTCAGTGATCTTCAACTTTATGTTAACATCCGCTGGGCAGCTAATTTCCACAACTCTATCCCAAATCATTATATCAGGTCTGGTGTGCTTACATTTTATTGAGGTCTTCACTGCCACCTTCCACCAGTATTCCTTTTCCTTATGAGTTACTATAGCTTCTACCATATTGTGGGGTTTTATTTCTTAGTCCTCGTTATTATCTTTCCCACGGATTTCATTATAAAGTGTCCTAGCTACAACGTTATGTTTCATCGGTAGATAATACTGTGGTGAGAACATCGGACAACTGCTTATGATGTGGGTGATATCTTCAGTGTGAGCTCAAAAAAGTCTGCATCGGTTGTCACATTTTACGGCTTTTCCCGCATCTCTATCCCTTTTGCGCATCAGGTACTTGGTTGATATTTCCTGTTCCTGGATTGCTAACACATATCCTTCAAAGTGGGAGGTAATAATCCGGCTATTCGTCCATAATAAACTGTTTTGATGATCGATGTTACTATCATCACAGAGCTTTCTACCAACATATCTATGCATAGTCTTCTGCTCATATAGGCTCATCCTTTCATCTGATGATATGTTGCTGTAGTGTTGTGCGACTTCTTTGGGCATATATTCTAGGTTATCAGACAAAGAATGTTGCTCAAGGAGCGACCTTCCAAATCTTATGATGTTATCAGCTTCATGTATGCAAACTTGGCAAAAGGATGCACTTCGACGCTTGGTGGTAAAATGGTAAAAAGTTGTTGACGAAGGGATATGATGCAACATTCAAAGACATTTTGGATCGATGTTAAGCTTCTGCCGCATTGTTTAAGTTTTAGGTAGAGGGTGGTCTATATCACTGTTTATGTGGAAATTATGTAGGCTTGTTAGTATTTTTCGGATTTTCACATCAATGGCTCGGATCGCATCAAGCGTCCAATCAAGTAGCCCAAATGTTGGTATGAGTACTGGCACTGCAAACACATTGTGCGCCAGTTTTATTGAATGCAGAGAGTTCTGAAGTCCAAATTTTCTTTATTCGGTTGTAATATTATTTAGTGACACGTGTTTTGTTACAGGTGTCACTGTAAGATATATTTTCATCCACCCCTACATATCAGTAACTTTCTTCATCAGATACAGGGGAAACAGTCAAATCATTGACGGAGATGCTACTAGTTTGGTTTATAAGTTTTTCCCTTTTTTCATAACCATATAACAACATTTATCCTGACCAAACTCCAACCCTTACATCCTTTGAGAATGTTGTAGGAAGGTCAAAGCTCTTTTTTCATATCATGCATATTCTTTGCATAAAGTTTTAAGTCATCCACAAAGAAACAGTTTGTAATTTTGGTATTCCTGTTTCGTTGTGAACCAGTGAGATACCCTTCAGACTTCTTTAACATGAATGACAAGGGGTTTACAGAAAGTATAAACATCACAGAGAGGCTGTCACGCATATGTATGTATGTATGTATGTATGTATGTATGTATGTATGTATGTATGTATGTATGTATGTATGTATGTATGTATGTATGTATGCATGTATGTATGTATGCGTGTGTATGTGTATGTATGTATGTATGTATGTATGTATGTACGTATGTGTATGTACGCGTGTGTGAATGTAAACGTGTGTATGTGTGTGGGTATATATGTATGCAACTTAGCGATAACAGTTAAGCAGTACTTCTCTTTTGTTCAGCCATAGAATTTCCTTAATTCAACATTTCTGAGATCAAAGCCGTTCTGTCCATCACACGTCTTTTTTTTCAAACAGTACATATGCAAGACTACGTTAACCAGTATGCGTCTGCCTTTTAAGACACTAGAATGTGAGCTGAGAGAGATGTAGCTCCCACACAGTTTCTGCCGACCTGGTTTCACTGACAAGGAGTGAATTGAAGTGAGACTATTATTGAAGGCACCTGGTTGTTGGACTTTCAATCGTAAGGGGGAGGGTTTGGTTTCTTTTGTGCGAAACATACATGTTATGTAACTCCAATCTACTCAGCTAAAATGAGTTACATCTGCTGCTGAGTGGTAACTCACAGACTTTTCGTCAAAGATCTTGAAAATGTAAGATGTCAAAAGCCCCTGGACACTGGACGATGGATACTGACGCTGATGATGGCGACGACGACGTGAAGGAGAAGGAAGTGGAAAAATGCTCAGGAAGAAGCCACTAACCTAAAGTGCCGACTATTGCGACTACTGTGATAGTTATGAATTTTTCACTAGACTGTCTGCTTTTTAGAATGAGTTGATGATACTATTTTAACGATGTCCGAGTGGTTGAGTCCCTTTTTCAATACCTCTTATAATTGTTATGATGAAACTAATCATTCCAAGATTTCTGGAATTGTGATTTTTATCTATTAATAGTTCAAATGTCTGATGAAATGGCAGATGATTTCTGATTGTGTAATGCATCAATTATGAATATATTACTATGCTACAGAAACATATGTAGCATATATCGAATTGTTATCCTCTATTCATCATGTTTTATTATACATTCATATATACATTTATATGCATATGTATATGTATATATGTATGTATTATGTATGTATATGTATGTATATATGTATGCATATAAGATTTTTGCTTCATGAACAACAACAAGAAAAATTTATGTTGCAAAATGATGTCTTCAGCTTAGTAACTTGGAGTTTTCATATTTTACAGATTGAAAGATGAAACGAAGATATGTATCTTCATTGTCTGAAGAAACGTGTATGGTGCAAAACATTCCAGACATCCACCCAACTATACACATATACATACACATAATTTGGGCCATTACTAGCACTCAAATCATACCATGCAATTATTTAAGACATCAAACCCATATAAATAAAGTCAGGTACATGTAGTAGGTGTGTTCTCTCTTTCCAGATGTCTTTCATAAAAATTTTAAAATTATAATTAAATTAGATTTGTGATTAGCATTCATTTGCATGACCTGCATTTATGTAGAAAACGTCACTGATATGTATGTATATATGCATGTATGTATGTATGTATGTATGTATGTATGTATGTATGTATGTATGTATGTATGTATGTATGTATGTATGTATGTATGTATGTATGTATGAATGTATGTATGTATGTATGTATGTATGTATATGTGCGTGTATATATATATATATATATGTAGGTAGGTATGTATATATATGTGTATGTGTATTCATACATATGTATATTATATTGTATTTGTATATATGTATGTGTATATGTATGCATAAATGTATGTATGCACTCAAATGTATGTATATGCATATTTATTCAACCATTCGCATATTAATATAATTATGGTGGAAAAAGCTAGTGAATCTGTTTACAAAACTGCATGCAAACAGCAACGTATTGCTGTCTTGTTGCAGCATTTATAGAAAACAGCTGCAAAAATCGCATCTGAATAAACAACGAAGTCCATCCAATGTATTGAAGGGAACAGAGACAGGCAGTTGTAACATTGATTCACAAAACAGATCATATGTCTTAGATTCACCTCATTCTGGTTAGATGTTTGTGTTGAAGCTAACATGATCTAACATAAGCACGAGTCGTTGAATGAGAACTTCTATATGGTCGCTTGACCAGCTAGATATAGCAACCTAATCTCACGAAAATTTAAACATTTAAACAAAATGTAGTCCAGGGCATAACTCTAATTGGGCAAGATAACCCCTATCCAGACTACTTTTGATCATAAATCCGGGGTTTATAATCATCATCATCATCATTCGCATTAGCAATAACAAGAATAATAGGAATAGCAATAACAGCAACATTAAGAACAGCAATAACAATAACAGTAAGTTCTAGCCAGTCACTCGACTGGCTAGAGCTAACAACACCACTACAAATACTCGCACCACAGCTATCGCCACAGTCACTATCCTTTCCATCTCATCACCTTGAACAACATCAGAACCACCACCACCACCACCACACCACCACCACCACCACCACCACCACCACCACCACCACCACCGCCGCCGCTGCCACCACTGCCGTGACCGCCGCTACCACTACAAATTCTGTAGCAGCGTTACACGTCTCATGTTCCAAAAGAAATTGTATTTTAACAGGTTTTGTGCAGTTGTTTTACTATTTGACACAGCTGTCGTTTTACTATTTGACATCAACCAGTTTTCTGTCACTATACTCATACCTCCTCAGTAATAAATACACTCACTAATAACATCTCCATTCAATCCAACATTTTGTTAATCTCACACTTCAACAATCCCAACTAAACATTAGCTGCGTTAACCTTGCCCAACGAAATGCATCTTTTCAATGCAAAGGCCTTTTGACGTCGTATGCTCAGTCCTTCTTCTCTGGTAGTGATACATTTCTGTAGAATTCCCTCGTTTTCTTCATACCAACACGTTGCTAGGTCTTACCGCACCAATGTCATCAAATTCCTACCTCCTCTCCATTTCTCGACAGTTCTCATTAGTGCGTGTGTGTTGAGGAATTAGACGTTACTTTCTACAACAGCACCATTCAACAGATTCCTCTGCTCATTCATAATTTTACTCTGAAATGAATTAATAAATAGATAAATAAAAATTCGTCACAAAAGAATATTTTCTGGATAAATTTTTGGAAGCCAAACAAGAAGAACATGGATGGAATAGAAAGAAAAAAATTAATACTAAGAAGAATGGATGTTCTGATATCGACTGGTTCTTGTAAAATCAATCAGGGATGATCAAAACGACTGATGATTTGTTACAATAGCAATCTCTTGTATGAACAATTGTCCCTTAACTCTCTTTACTCTCTTTTACTCATTTACTTGTTTCAGTCATTTGACTGCGGCCATGCTGGAGCACCGCCTTTAGTCGAGCAAATCGACCCCGGGACTTATTCTTTGTAAGCCCAGTACTTATTCTATCGGTCTCTTTTGTCGAACCGCTAAGTGACGGGGACGTAAACACACCAGCATCGGTTGTCAAGCAATGCTAGGGGGACAAACACAGACACACAAACATGTACACACACACACACACACATATATATATATATATACGACAGGCTTCTTTCAGTTTCCGTCTACCAAATCCACTCACAAGGCATTGGTCGGCCCGGGGCTATAGCAGAAGACACTTGCCCAAGATGCCACGCAGTGGGATTGAGCCCGGAACCATGTGGTTGGTAAGCAAGCTACTTACCACACAGCCACGTTGTCAATGAATTTATAGAGAGGACTCTGCTGAGTTTTGAACCATTGTGCTCAGGATTTCCCGATCTACCATACCTCTATAAAAGGTAATAGACATATTGCAAAATTATGTCGCTATAAAAGGCATTAACGTTTACGCGAATACGGTTCGACCAATCAGATTTGGTTAACTTGTTACAATCGACACAGTGAACTTCAAAGAAAGTGTTCGAGTTTGCCCCCAAATGGTTAGATCGAAAGTTCAAGAAACTTTTGCCTGTTGTTATAAAAAGTCAGTCAACGCCCAAACCTGAGCCATCCACACAACATAGTATTTATTCATTTTTAATACACTTTTGGCAGATTAGAACGTGAATATTTGATAGCTGGTGTTTTTAATCATCAGAGTACGTCTTTTTCATTTAGATGATGTGTGTTCATAACACAAGCGAGTCAAATAAGTATTAGCGCGGTCATTCTCATCTTTACAAGTAGCCGACCTAATTTTGTGCACAACCAGTGACAAATTAATAATTAAAGATCTACTAAAAAGTTCATATTAACAAGGTTCTTGGTTTCTGAATTAAGTATTAATAGGGTTCGTGGTGTCTTTATCCGGTGGTTTTTTTCTTCATACAAATTGCAACAGACACCGTAGGAGAGTTATGGTTCATTCCTATTTACGATAACAAGACAGAATAGTTAGGAAGAATATTGGGAAGATGGGTAATAATCATTGCAGTGTAACTTTCTGGGTCTTTGGGGGAAAATTAGGAGTACTTGTGACGAAAGAGCTTTGACAAAGAAACAATAATAACGATAATAAAAACTGAAGTAAAGACCAAACATGTAGTGTGTTTAATTGGCAAAATATGACCATCCCCAAATATAACAATATGAGTACTTGTGTCTAGGGAAAATGAATCGTTCCTTTTAGAACATTGAAACTCACTCCTTGTGAGTAGATTTGATGGGCGGAAACTGAAAGAATATTGCATGCGTGTATTATAGATGTATACAATCAAAAGTACTGTTAAAATGCACACACACACACACGCTCACACACACACACACACACACACACACACACACACACACACACACACACACACACACATGTAGTAAGGTAACTGCTTGGATTCCAAATCCCTATTCCTTTTCGTTATGTATGTATGTATGTATCTATCTATCTATCTAGTTGAAAATATGAGTAGAAGTGGCTTTATGGGGGATAATTTTTATTTCAATAATATTGTTTACAGTGAGTGACTCTGGTATGAGTTTCAAGCTTCAAATAGCTGTTTTCAAACTGAAAACTGTATGTTTTACTGATTGCTTCAATAGCAAAAGATTTTTTCTTACAAGTATACGCACAAAAGTGGAAAATATATAAAACAAAAGCATGTGTGTATGAGAAGAAGAAGAAGAAGAAGAAGAAGAAGAAGAAGAAGAAGAAGAAGAAGAAGAAGAAGAAGAAGAAGAAAAAAAAGAAGAAGAAAAAGATGAAGAAGAAAAAGATGAAGAAGAAGAAGAAGAAAGAAAGCGAAGAAGGGAAAAATAAGCAAATGAAATAAAGATAAAAATAAAAATAAAAATAAAAAAGATAAGAAAGATAAGACTAATAGTAATTGAGAACAACAGCGGAGAGGAGAGGTAAGTCCATCAAGAATAAAGAAATGAAATATATATATATATATATATATATGAGAGTATTGTAGTTCGCTTGAAGCATTGTGTATTGTTTGTAAAAAATAAAATGTTTTGAATGATGCAACAATGCACTATAATACTGAATGGGCTATACACCTATTGTAATTTAGTCACCATAGTCTGATATGATATTTCGGAATAATATTCCTTCTTCATTGTTGTACCATTCAAAACTTTTTATCCTTTATATGTATAAATGTATATATATATATATATATATATATATATATATATAATATATATATATATATATATATATATATATATATAATATATATATATAATAGAGCGTATATTAAAGAGGGAATAAGGTCTATATATGCATATAATAGCGATGATCTGAATGGGATGAATAAAGTCAATACAAGCAATAATATAAATACTTATAGTAATAGCGTAAATAAGAATCTATCGAGAGGTTCGGAAGATAATAGAGAGGCTGATTGAGTCTATTTTAGTAAAAATCGGAGTACTAAGAATAATGATGTTGTCTGGTATAATCTTCCCTTCAATTCAGCAATAGCTACTAATATATATAGAAAATTTTTGGCGATATCGGAGAAAAATTTCCCAGCTTCACATAAATGTAGCATACTTTTCTCCTGTAAGAAAATCGAAGTCTCATATACCACTCTTCCGAATCTGGGTACAATAATAACTCGCCTGAACAGGAAAAATATAACAATATCCCGTAAGATTGATAATTATAATAGTAATTGTAGATTAACTCCCAATAACGACTCTAATAATCTTAATGATTTAAATATCAATAGTGCTAATGATAACACAGCTAAGCCCGCCTCAGCCTGTAATAATGCAGACCTGATAGGTTATATTATTGGAGCCAATGGACCAAATGCAACCATCACACTGTGATTACATAACCGCTAGCGATACAATCTAAGACTTGAGGGTAAATATAAATATAAAAAAATAATTATAACACCCAGAGTAGTGAAGACGTAATCCGTGATCATAATTCTATGAATTTTAACTGTACTCTGAATGAGGAATCTATAATTATTAATAGTATGATAAAAAAAACTACAATATTAAGAGCATCTGAAATTGCAAGGGAAAATCTCATTGTCCGCTATTACTCCCTTCCCCTCGAATCAGCACTACTTCATTAATTTATTATTAATTTTTAATTTGATATTTGTTTTTCTCTTCCTGATTTTATCTCCCCTCCCTTATAGTTTATGATTTGTTGAATCATTGTAACCCATCGTGAATTTCGACAATTTTTTGACACTCTTTACGATATTTTAAAAATTCTTTTTAACATATTGGCATCCACATTGCTAGTTACCTTTAGTAATACTTATATATTCAACTAGATCTAGTATTTCTTTAGTAAATCATACTTATGGCACTTTCTCGTGATTTGACCTAATATAACCTTTAGGTGAAATGCTTATTCTATGACTTAAACAAGGAAATACTTATTTATAATTTAAAATGTTATAACCCAGAAAATTTACACCCTATTAATTATTACAATATGTATCTACCCATTTCCTAAATCAATTCCTTTCATATATGCTTGATATAAAATACGTTTTTATCTTTACTACTAGTGGTTTTTTATATTTCGCACCTCCCCTAAGTACAAAACATACCCTCTAAGATCTGTTACTATTTATTTATCTTTATGTATTTTTATTGTATACTTTACAAACATGTGTAAAACCTTTTTTCACTTTTAGCTTTATTTATATTAAATTCTGGTATATTTATTTTTATCTCTATCTCTTTATTTATAATGTTATAATTTTTTCTCTACATATATAGCATTATAATTTTTATATATTTTTTATATTATTTAAAAAATGTGTTTTCTATAGTTTTCATATATTTTTATATTTTTATAGTTTTTATACTTTTATATACTTTACAATTTTTTATATATTCTTTTATATATTTTTTATATATCCTTTATATATTTCTTTAAAGATTATATATTTTTTACAGTTTATATTTTATATTCGGAGTTATCGGACGTCTTTTTTGCTACTGCCGTTTAAAGGTATTTGTTACATTGTTGTTGATTTGTTTTTGTTGAACTCCCCTGTTTCTGTGTTTTTCGAGACACTTTTTGTCTGCGTTACAGCAGATTTCTTCCCCCCTTGTTTGAAGGAAACTTAATATTTTTTGTATCTCATTTTATTCTCAAAAAGAGTATATCCTCCGACGGGGAAGACTTACATTTTGACAAATTATTAGAAGCAATAGTAATGACCATGCCTGCGCCAGCAGACCAAACGGAAAATACGACAAAGAAAACCGACGACAGCTCTGAGAAAAATAAGGGAAAACATGACTAATTTCGCAGCTGTAGCTGGAGTAAACAAAGAAGACTTAAAAAGTGAACAAAGCGAACTAGGAAAGTACAACGGTCTCCTTCAAAGGGAGGCGCACAACGTAAAATTGGTACTTCTCAGCGAAGTCACTCACACCACCCGAAGGAAGACTATAATATTTAAAACGTACTTCATCAAAAACAAAAGAATAGACTTGGCCCCCAAAGAGGCCGTAGAAAAATTTTTACACCCCGCATGGCAAGATATCACTGATATAGCCAGGGGGAGGAGATATGCCACGGTGTAGGTAGGTTTTTACAACGAGGAAAAAGCCAGGCAACATTCTACGACCTCACTCAAGTTAGTCGAAGTGGTTCTCCTGCCAACATACCTTGGAAGGCGTACTTTCAGGGTAACTGTAGGAGAAATACCACCGAAGATTGATGTTGCCTGGCTCGTAGTAGCACTGGTATGAGGCTTGGAGAACAAAATCACTATTCTTCAGGCCACCAAATTTCATCAACAGAACTGGCAGGGGTAGGGGTTAGAGATGCTAATCCAAGCTACGCCTGCCGATCTGGAGATGAAACAAATCTAAGGGTCATGGTGGAGAGATGAAAACCTCGTTGTTATAAGTGTGGCCAAAAAGACCACATAAGAGCAGAGTGTCTTCCACCACCTGTACCCACACCACCCGCGAAAACTTCTGTACCTCCACCAACCGAAAAATCATGTGTACCCCCACTACCCGTGAAAACTTCGGTACCTCCACCAGCCGCGAAAACTTCTGTATCCCACCACCCACGAAAACTACTCATGAAGTGGGGAAAATACAGAGAGACAGAAGCCTATAGAAGACCCGAAAACAGTTAAAAGAAAAGAAACAGGAGTCGAAACATTACCAGAAGATACAGATTGGACTATTGTCGGCCCCAAAAATTAAAAAAGGAAGAGAAAGGAAGAACCCCCTCCCAATCCTTACAGACACTAATACACCGACCACAAGCACACGCTTTACCCGCCACAATAGATCTCCAAACTCCTCGCCCATCGCCCAGCAAGTCATGTATAAACATTACACCCATTAACATTCAAAACAGAATTAAAAAAACAAATAGAAAACATCACAACAGTAAATCCATTTAACAAAACCCAAAACCCAAAACCCAAGTACCCCTTCTCATATTTATTTTTACATCATTGACAGTATAAGTTACAGTGTAATTAAAAAATCATTCCCCGAAGACGTTGGACATTACAAAGGAATTTTTAATCTTATTTATATAGACAATTCTTAAAGAATACCCCACAAACCACACTATCTGAAAACCTGGACGAGGAGAGATTACCATCCCCACTTCTCTCAAGGCAAGACAACTTTATGCTCTTGTTCAACGTAGGTTGCATAAATGTACGCGGGCTGGAGTCAGAGTGGAAGCAAAGCTACCTCTGTGACAACCTCAGGTCGAATAGATTGGATTTAGTAGTTACTACTGAAGCCAAACTGAGTGGATTGCAGGCTTTTTCACCCCTCCTAAACGGCTACGAGAAATTTATTTCTCCAAGGCAACCTGGAGTGGGAGAAGGAGTCACAGTTCTACTCAGAAAAAATCTGGATTTAGAGGTAAGAAGTGTCTTTGTAGAACCGGTGGGCAGGTTAATCGTTCTTGATGTGACGCACAGCTGCGGTAAGTCTTTCAGGTTGGTGGCTGTCTATGCTCCTTGTGGAGCAGAGCAGTTTGACTATTTCAGAAGCTCAGCGAATTTTCTAGGGACGTCACACACTTTAGTGTTGTTAGGTGACTTTAACATAATCTGCGATGCACCCGGATAGGAGAGGAAACTCTTGCCTCAGCGGTCTGCTAAGACGTTTTCAGCTGGCAGACTGATTCATACTGAATCACTTGGATGTATCATTGTGAACATTGGCGAATAACGAGGGGTCGTCCAGATCTTATCTAGATATGATTATTGTTAGAATTAAAGATAAGAACATAGCTATTTGTCCACAACATCATATTGTCAACTACAATGATCACAAATTTGTGACCTGTAGGTTTGACTTAGTATGTGTAGACAAAGGCAGGGTTACTGGATGCTAAATAGGACACTTTTGGCCTGTGAATCCTACAGGGACTGGATTAGGCAGTTAGTGATGAGGGTATTAAGTGGTACCATTATGGTGGTATGCCCTCAAAGGAGCTATTAAAGTTGAGTCAATTAGTTTTAGTAAGGAGCTAGCTAGTAATAGAAATAGAATAGAAAGGGCTTTAGTTAAGGCTCTTCAAGAGGCTATGAGGTCAGGCTCTGCACCCAGGTTTTTGGTTGCGAGGCTGGCACTCGAACAACGTCTCAAAGCTAGACACGAAGGGTGCATTGCCAGAGCTAAGATACATAAAATGGGACAAGAGGGAATCAATGTCAACGGATGGGCCCGCATGGTAGACAGCCAACGCGGTAATAATGCAGCAATAAGGTCTTTGACGGACCAACATGAGCGTTCAGTAAACGAACCAGAGGAGACGTACATGGTTTTTCACGAGCATTTCACCCAGCTTTTCGGAAGGGGCGACGGACCGGAGTGTAGGTTTGCCGCGTCTCTCTCGAGGTGGGAAGCGGAATGCTGTGAAGGTTTATACATTCCCTAATCCAAGAATGTGAGATCATATTGTACGCTTTACGATAATTGATCCATGACATGTCTAAGTTAGTTTTCTCCTCTTGCAGTCTCTAAGTACAGTTTTGAAAACCAGATATTATTATGATTATTATGATTATCATCATCATTCAGTAGTTTTATTTTTATCACGTGCTTTCACTTCACTACCGAGCGCAGCTCTGTGTGCCTTGGGTATGTGCTGTGATTTGTTGTGATGTTCTGGTGGTTACTGTATTGAAAGTGTTCTGCGTACGATGTGTGCAGTGCCCAGTAGTGCAATTTTCTGTATGTTATATGTGTTTGTAAGTCCTGGTGTTTATTATTATTATTATTATTATTATTATTATTATTATTATTATTATTATTAGTAGTAGTAGTAGTAGTAGTAGTAGTAGTAATTTGACATACACAGGAACGATTTCTACAATGGCTAGCACCTGGAGGTGGTGAGGAGCATCACTATTGAGAAAATATATCGAATTCTATAAAGTTATGAATGTAACTCTGTGTGTGTGTGTGTGTGTGTGTGTGTGTGTGTGCGTGCGTGTGTGTGTGTGTGTGTGTGTGTGTGTTTGTGTGTAACATTATTGTTAGTGACAATCGTGTCACATAGCTGAACGTGTAACAAGTTCATTTCGAAATCACAGGACCCCAGGTTCGAACCTACTGCATTGTATCTTTGGTAAATGTCTTTTACTGTAGCCTTCGGTCTACCCAAACCTAGTTAATGTCATTTATGAGACGGAAAGTGTGTGGAAGCTTGTTGAATGGATTGTATCTGAAATTAACAAGGACCACCGTTCGCACACAATCTGGGTCACACTGATTCTGTCGGAAAATTCTGTTTAGGATACACAGGCTTGTCCGATGTTCTATTATCAAAGACGTCAATTCAATAAGCAGGTTTAGTACTCACCGTGGAGATCGACGGAGATCCATCAAATATTTTGACTTTTATTACCAGAGATGAAGGACGGGGGAGTGTTATAATGGTGTTGTCTTTGTTAATCATCAATATACTTGTAGTGGTATAAGGTCTGTTGCTTAACCTCAGTCCTGATCAAGTACACCTACGACATACATAGCTTATATTCGCGGCCATCTCGTAAATTCAGGGCAATATTGTCAAATATGATGCGAAGACTTTGTTGCATCTCGGGAGGGTCATTTTGCCAATAAATATATAGACGCACTGGTTCTACATTTTTAACTGTCAATTGCCAATAGGTTAACCATTTAACCAATTAACCTCTCGCTTGTTTAGTTAACTGCTCAGTCAATCAAGCAGTCAGTTACTGCAGATCATAGACCTACATTAGAGAGGGTATGTCATTGAAGAGGTCGCAAATCGGCAACGAAAGGAGTTTCACAAACAAAACATATGGATTGAATCCTCGAACGCTTAATCAAATAATCGGAGGCGCAATGGCCCAGTGGTTAAGGCAGCGGACTCGCGGTCGTAGGATCGCGGTTTCAATTCCCAGACCGGGCGTTATGAGTGTTTATTGAGCGAAAACACCTAAAGCTCCACGAGGCTTCGGCAGGTGATCCCTGCTGTACTCTTTCACCACAACTTTCTCTCACCCTTACTTCCTGTTTCTGTTGTACCTGTATTTCAAAGGGCCGGCCTTGTCACTCTCTGTGTCACGCTGAATATCCCCGAGAACTACGTTAAGGGTACACGTGTCTGTGGAGTGCTCAGCCACTTACACGTTAATTTCACGAGCAGGCTGTTCCGTTGATCGGATCAACCGGAACCCTCATCGTCGTAACCGACGGAGTGCTTCCACAATCAAATAATCAATTATCTAATTAGTTAAATGTTATCAAATTCACAAATAAACAATAAAGAAATGAAATAGAACCACGTGTGTGCTTATTATTGGTAAAATGATCCTACTAAGGTAAATACATAATCTATTTCAACACACAAGATCTTGCAAACCAAATGCAAAACGAAATATGCGAAGATTTCGCGGATATTTCTAGCAGGTCAATTGTCTACGTAAAGTTTCCCCTGCTATCCGTGGTGGTAGCAACGGCGGTGGCTGTGGTGGTGGTGATAGTAATGGTAGTATTGGCGGTGCGTTGGGGGGGGGGGGATAACACTGACTGTAGTGGTGGTAGTGCTGCTGCTGCTACCATCAGGCAGGCGAAATGAGCAGCTGTGAAAACAAAATGAATTGTTTGTAGAGAACATGATAATGATGATGACGACGACGACGATGGTGATGGTGATGATGATGATGATGATGCTGATGGTGGTGGTGATAACGATGACGATGATGATGATGGTGGTGCTGGAGGTGGTGACGACGACGACGACGACAACAACAACAACGATGAGGATGATGATAATGACAACTATGAGATGATCTTTGTGGTGGAGATATAGTCAGTGGCACTGATGGTGACGAAGGCGATAATGATGATGTCAGTATCGAGAATTCAAATTTTTCCCGTAGGTCTGTTGAACAACTACCAGTAGTACGCGGCTCTCGGTGGACATTCAGTTATCTTAGCAGATATAAAAAAAAAACACAAACCACAGTGCGTGGTTTGAGGTACAATCACGACGGCCAACTGACCATCACCACCGAACTTCAGCTGCAATATAAAGTACCAAAAACACCACCACCACCACCACCACCGCCGCCGCCGCCGCCGCCACAACCACCACTACCACCACCACCACCACCACCACCACCACCACCACCACCACCACCACCACCACAAACAACAACAACAACAATAATACTAATAACCTCCAAGACAGTAACAGCAACTATAACCACAGCTACAACCATTTTGCTTTACCTTCCTTCTTTGCATTTAATTATACTTATAGTGTTGAGTATACATTCTATGTATATTAATACTCTCTCTCTCTCATTTACTTGTTTCAGTCATTTGACTGCGGCCATGCTGGAGCACTGCCTTTAGTCGAACACATCGACCCTAGGACTTATTCTTTGTAAGCCTAGTACTTATTCTATCGGTCTCTTTTGCCGAACCGCTGAGTTACGGGGACGCAAACACACCAGCATCGGTCGTCAAGCGATGCTGGTGGGACAAACACAAACACGCAAACTCACACACACACACACACACACACACACACACACACACACACACACACACACATATATATATATACATATATACGATGGGGTTCTTTCAGTTTCTGTCTACCAAATCCACTCACAAAGCTTTGGTCGACCCGAGGCTATAGTAGAAAACACTTGCCCAAGGTGCCACGCAGTGGGACTGAACCCGGAACCATGTGGTTGATAAGCAAGCTACTTACCACACAGTCACTCCTGCGCCTATATATACTGTGTATATACAATGTACTGAGTATATATCTACATAGTGTATGCATACTGCATAGTCTTTATGTACTACATTGCGCATTCATTCTGTATTGTGCATATATTCAATATTGTGCGTCTATACTGTATCGTACATGTATGTATAACAAGCAAATTAGCTAGTTAGAAAACTATCTATCTATCTATGACCGGAATATATATTATCTCTCTCTCTGTATATATATATATATTATATATATATATATATATATATATATATATATATATATATATATATATATATATATATATACACATATATATACATACATGCATACATACATATATATATATATATGTATATATCTTAGGTCCTGGTAGGGTGTTTCTTAAGAAGCACTCAACCATGGATAATCCAAATATGCCAAAGAAATTCTTTAATACATCTTTAACTCATTGCAATTGTTTCGGTACCAACTCTTGTTGCAACGCCAGCTTACGCAAATATTCGAAGTGAAAATTTATGCAATATCAGAGTCGCTCTTTATCATACTTGCATCAAAGGTGCGCTTTCATATTGTGCGTCTTCCAGACATCATTTTCGGGTGAACCTTTTGTGTATTGAACTCCTTAGTAACATATATCAAATGCTCTACAGCTATTTAGATAAATCAAAAACTGTCAGTCACATGGTATGCATGAATTTTATGTGAACTTGTCTGATTTTCACCTAAATGAACAAATATGCACGGAAGCTTATCCTTTGCCACAAGTAGGAACCATATTCAGCAAGCTTAGTGGGGCAAGATTCTTCGCTAAGATTGACTTAACCGACGCATTTCAGCAGATCGAGCTCGATGAAAATAGTCAGAGCATGTTCCTTAGTGTCTGAGGACATGCACATTTCTTATCTCGAGCAGAAGTTGTGGGGAGCATCATACTCATGTGTTGAGAGGAATTCTTTGGGATTTAGATAATTCACCTCTAGAAACGTAGGTGTTTCGTTCATCATCCTTAAACTAACCTTATTCAGGGACCTTTTGAGTGGGATGGGCTGCTCGACCTGAAGAAAATTCTAACTCGGCCTTGCCTGCAAAGTGATGCGCAGTTTATCTTGACATGTGATCACCATGTCGTGAACATATGGATGTGATGCACGTGCCTGGTGTACTCGTATGAGAGGGATAATCACGGTGGCGGTACTGGGCTTCGTATATTTGTATCCCAGTATCACTTTGATGGTATGCGCACCTCTTTCACTCAATAATAATAATAATAATAATAATAATAATAATAATAATAATAGTAGTAGTAGTAGTAGTAGTAGTAGTAGTAGTAGTAGTAGTAGTAGTAGTAGTAGTAGTAGTAGTAATAATAATAATAATAATAATAATAATGACCAGTCATCTACTGGCACAAACTCTTCTCTGAATACGAACCATGATGGTCACTTGAACAGGAACTGCCCTAACTCGAGCCCTCCAAGTTCCCCACCACACCCATCACAGAAAGAAAAATATAAGAGGATCAAATAGACCCAAAAAGATTATACAGAAGTAATATACGCCTATTACTATGCATTAGGTGGACCACCTGAAGAGACACACACTGCACACTCTTATCAAATATGGCGAACACGAAATCAAGACTTGCAGACTATATTTAGACGAAAACAAGTCAGCAAATGTTTTGAGGGATATCTTCAGAAATAAAGGACTCACAGATAGTGAAATAACCGCCATCAAGCACGCTGAGGAAAATTACCTAATTATATGACAGAAAGGAAATGAAGAATCACACGAAGAGAGAAACTCTACACGAGTTTCAGTTGAAAGATTGCCATCTGACCAGAACACGCAAACGTCTGAAGAAATGAATTGTAATGAACCGGATAACGATAGCGAGGAAGTGGTAAAGAAACAATATTTGAAGACTACACATTTACTGAAGAATATAGAGAGTCTATGATAGAAATGAAGCAGAAAATGCTGAGTAAGCTTGTAGTTGTAAGACGTGCCAATATGCATGATAGAGAACCACTTCATAACCTCTCAAATACAATTCAAAATAGAAGACAAATTAAAATTGGAAACAATGTAACAGAAGAAATCATACAAGAGCTAAAACCAGATCTCACTGAGTTAAAACGAAATTATCTACGCAGCTGCCAAGTCAGTTGAAACCATTTGTATGCCTCTTAAAAGACAAAGAAATACAAACCTGAGAAGAATTCCAAACTGGAAAAGTAAAATTGAAAAAGAGATTGAAATAACGAGAGGTAAAATATCGATATTGAAGGAACTTATCTGGGGAAACGATGTAAAATCTTGAAAAGAAAAAAGATGAAGAGAAAACATAGTTTCTCACCAAGAGAACTGCTTTCAACAAAAGAAATACTACAACAAAACGTCAAAGTAAAAGGTCAAAGAATACGAAGATTTGAGAAGAAAAACAAATTTTACAAGCAAAATAAGCTGTTCACATCCAATGCGAAAACATTCTACAGAGAAATAGGGAAAGAGAAAATAACCGTTGAATATCCCCCACCTCTCATGGAAGAAGTTGAAAACTTTTGGACAAGAAAATAAGTCGTCTATTTTATATCGATGACTTAAAATTCTATGGCAAAGTCGATAATGATCTTGAAGGACTACTATGTACCGTGAAAACATTCAATGATGACATCAGGGTGGAATTTGGTCTTGATAAACGTGCCAAGGCCACTTTCCAGAAAGGGAATTTGAAGACCCCTACATCCAGTGGTGTTAGATGTTGACACAGTTATAAAAGAACTCAAGCAGGAACAAACTTACAAATACCTCGGAATAAATGAGAGATCTGGCATTCAGCATGCAAGTATGAAAGAGAATAAGAGACGCCACGACAATATATCTAGGCTTGTCTATTTGACACTTTGCAAAAAGTACGGATTTGATAGAGCAAAAAATTGGTACGACCACAAACCTGAAGGCATCGTCGAAAATAGAAATGCAAAGATCCTATGGGATTTCATAATTCAGTGCTGCCATGAGATAGACATGAGAAAGAAAACAAACTATGCTGGATCATAAATATAGCATGTCCAGCTGACAACAAGGTATGCGATAAGGAAGAAAGAAAAGTCGAGAGATACGATAGGTTAGCTTGGGAAGTTAAGCAGTTGTGGTCGATGAAAAGGTAGCAGTAGTACCAATAATTGTCGGAGCCCTGGGAACAGTGAGCAAAAATCTCGAGAAGTACGTGGAACAAATAAGGGCTGCAATAAGGATGGAGTACTTGCAGAAAACAGCACTGCTTGGAACCGCTCGAATACTCCGGAAGGTGCTCGAAAAATAAGAGGTGTTACCTTAGTTCACTGGTAGCGAACAGCTGACACCGCAGTACATCTCCAGCATTAGAAGCTGTACAAAGGCAATAATAATAATAATAATGATGATGATGATGATGATAATAATAATAATAATGATAATGATGATGATGATGATGATAATATAATAATAATAATAATAATAATAATAATAATAATAATAATAATAATAATAATAATAATGATGATGATGATGATGATAATAATAATAATAATAATAATAATAATAATAATAATAATAATAATAATAATAATAATCCTTTCTACTGAAGCACAAGCCTGAAATTTTTGGGGAGGGGACTAATCGATTACATCGGCTCTAATGAAAGGCAAAGTCGACCTCGAATGGCTTCAAATTTTGGTACAAGGTCAATAAGTTTGGGAGAGGGGGCAAGTTGATTACTTGAGTCCTGTGCTGAACTGGTACTTATTTCATCCACCTCAAAAGAATAAAAGTTTAAGTCGATTCCGGTGGTATTTGAACTTAGAACATAATGATGGACAAAATGCCGCTAAGCCTAATCTCGGAGGGGATAACGATTCTGCCAGCTCACCGCCTTATAATATATCAATAATAATAACCATGCTACAAAAATCATTTAAAAATTTTTGTTTAAAATTACAGCTTAGAATCTAGCTAGTACCGTAAGAATACAAAGAATTGATTGAACTATGAAATGATCGAAGATTATCAAAAGTTGTTGATCAGTAGAGATGAAAGAAAAAAAAAAGGATTCATGTGAGAGTTTGTTGAAAACACTAATTCTAAAAATTGTTTTAACAATAACAAACAAAAAAAAATCTAGGAAATTTGAAAAACATATATTCTGGTTTTTGGATAACATGAAATTTCCTAGAATACACATCTATCTATCTATCTATCTATCTATCTATCTATCTATCTATCTATCTATCTATCTATCTATCTATCTATCTATCTATCTATCTGTCTATCTATCTATCTGCCTGCCTATCTATCTATCTATCTATCTATCATCGAGAAACTGGTCGACAAGTCATCGAGAAACTGGTCGACAAGGCGCAAACATGCGCCGTGCCAGGCCGGACCATCCATGACAACCTCCATCTGATGCGCTACATCATAGACAGGGTATTTAACGAACCTGGCATGGGTGGGGCCCTGATCAACTTGGATCAATCGAAAGCCTTTGATAGGGTTAGACCATCGATACTGGAGGCAGTCCTGAGAGCGGCTGGTTTCGGTCCCGTCTTCCGCGGCTGGATAGCTGCCTTGTACAGAGGCATCCGTTCGGTAATTCGCGTAAATGGACATCTATCGAGACCTTTCGACATTGCACGTTCGGTCCGTCAGGGATGCCCCCTCTCGGCGCTTCTATACGTATTGACTCTTGAGCCACTACTGCGGAAGCTGGCGACTCTAAGGGGCATCCCGCGAGAATTGGGATGCGGGACGAGCGTGTCTGCATACGCGGACGACGTCACCGTCATAGTGTCAAGCCACGAGCACATCGAGCTGGTCGGTGAGACACTGAAAAACTACGAAGCGGTGACAGGAGCGAAAATCAACCGGGAAAAGTCAGTGGGCTTGCGACTAGGCACCTGGAGAAGCAGGCC
>NC_043005.1:32873011-32878011 GCF_006345805.1 Octopus sinensis
ATCCCTGGCTTGGCAGTGCTATCGAGAAGCATTACCTGTTCGGGATAAGCTCGACATGCACGGTTCGAGAAACACCGAAGCAACTTGCCCGAGATGCGGTCAAAGCGACGAAACCGTTCTGCACGCATTCGTGCAGTGTCCAACCATGATTTTTACAATTGCAATTTAGGAACCACTGCGTCTGTTATGGTGGAAGGCAGCCCAAGATACTGCGTAGGGCTTCGAACCCGGTCTTACATGTTTGCGATACGAAATGTTTAACCATACACGCGAAACATGCGCCTAAGGTACTCCTCGCTCTTTCTCTCTCGCCTCACTCATCTGTGTGTGTATTTCTGTGTCAGTATAACATCTCTCTATCTCTGTCTCTCACTGTCTTTATCTCTCTTCATCTCTCTTTTTCCTCTCCTTTTCATACAATCTCTCTGTGAGTGATCTATCGTGAAAATGTGTTCAGATTTGTACGTAGGTAGATGTGACTCTATAAATGTGTATGTGTATGTTTGTGTGTGCGTATGTGTGTTAGTATGTACGCGTGTGTGTATTTACTCAGTTGTTCAGTGGATTAGTATTTTACTAAATACACATCATCTCTGTAATCAGCACAAATCTATCTGCGCGTGTGAGCATGGCAGCTATGTGTGTGTGTATGTATGTATGTATGTATGTATGTATGTATGTATGTATGTATGTATGTATGTATGTATGTATGTATATGTCGGTAAATATCTAAACCTGTATCTATGTCTATGTACATGTACATATGCAAATTTACAAACGAGTGTGTGTATATATATATATATATACATATATATACTAGCAGAATTGCCCGGCGATGCTCGGGGCTGAATTGCTTGAAAGTATTGTTAATGGTTGCACTGAATTATGATGATTATTCAGGCAAATATTGATATAAGTTTACGGCGAATGAATGTATTTGCAAGTGTATAGAAAGCCGTGTAAAGGGGTTCCTACCCCCTCGTAGAATGGTGTAAGAATTGAATGCGATGTTGCCTTGAAAAGAGCCATGTTATTGTTGTCATAATCGTAAGAATTTGATAGTCGTGGAAGGCGGTGTAAAACGTTCGCAGGTGAATAGGGTCTCTTCGTTTTCCATGAACGGCAGCGGATGTGCTGTTACAAAACTTCATGCTGTGTTAAAAGAGAATGGATGCCCTATGTAGTGGTGTGAGGTTGATAGTGTTATGTTGTCTGTACGGAAATAAAAGGTCCATATTTTTATCCTTCACTTCCTACACACACACACACACTCACACACACACACACAGACACACACACACACACGCACGCACGCACGCACGCACACACACACACACACACACACACACACACACACCTTCTTAGCTTACAATTTGTTTCTTTCAACAATTGACAACTGTAACAAATACACACGTGTGTGTGTGTGTTTGAGTGTTTTTTGTTGTGTTTCCTGCATCGACAATTCATTTCCACCCAGTTTAGCAATTCTGTCTTCAACGTCAATGAGTGTTTTGTTATAGATTTCATTGCTGATACCTTCCATGTCAGGATAGAGCAGTTGAGCTTTGCGCTGAAGGGGACAATGTTTTTGAGATTCCAGTTCGAATGTAAGGCAGGTTTGAAAGTTGCATGTATATATGTACAAAATCCACTGAGAAGGCCTTTGTTGGTCTGAAGCTACAGCAGAAGACACATGCCAAGTCACCACACAGTGGGACTGAACCCAGGGCCATGTGTTTGGAACGTAGTTTGTTACCACACAGCCACAACTGCACCTATGTATGTGTGTGTGTGTGCGTATGTGTATATGGGTAGATATATTATGCATGTATATATGTGTATATATATATGTGTACATATTACATGTACATCTATATATATACATCTACACATAAAATACAAAATACAAAGTTATATCTTGATATCGCTAGTGATAACAATACTCAAAATATATAACAGACTGGAATTGTAGGCCCGTCTCTTGCAATTTCGATCAATTGGATCTTGTCCTCCCTCTTGTATACGGCTGCAGCGAAATTCATTTTTGGACTTTCTTCTATCGAAAGCATTTTAACAAAAATGCTTCCGTAAAAACGGTGAAAATATTGTCAGTTTCCCCAAACAGGGACACAATTCAATTTTTAAACAATAACGAAAGCCCCTTCTCCGAAAGGGGGAGGGTTACGGTTTACAATTATTTAACAAATGCAACACAACAACGTTTCTCTGACGAGGAACCAACAAACGTGATTACAAAAGTCAAACAGTAATAATAATTACAACAAACCTTTTTAATTTATCCCCATTTATGTGAAACCGCTTATTCAAGTTCAAGTCATTGATGCAATTTTATACGAATTGCTAATACACACACATACACATAATAAGGGTGAAAAATTGAAAATTAATTTGATTAATATGAATTGAAAACCAGTGATATAGCATATAAGACCATAGCGGATCTTCCTCTAGCAAAAAGGATGACCAGTATTAATGGATCATCCCTGTTATATAAATATTTTCACTTTAATTGTTGCACACTTGCAAAGAGAAAGTAGGAGAAAGTGTGGTGGTAATGGAAGGAGTGAAGCACTTGAAATGAGAGAGGGAAATCATAAAATATTGACTTTTTTCGAATTTTTGCTTAATTGGGGGTGAAATTGAAAAACTTTACATGCCATGACCCAATGGAATCTACTTCGAAAAATCATAGGTAAATTCCAATTGAAGAAATTCGATATTGTACAATTGTATAAAAAACGAACGATTTGGGAGCCAGAGAAAATCTGCCTTTTATCATGCATGGCCACAGCTCAAGAGCTAAAACTGGAAAACATAATAAACATATATATATATAGGGGGGAATTCACAGAAAAAAACAAAAGACGAAGACAGATGGTGTAGACAACAAACAGATGTATTAGTATAACGCTCTAGAAGTGAAAACGTCTTTAACGTTTCGAGCCTACGCTCTTCCGCAGAAAGAAACACAGAAATAAACAAGGAGAGAAAATAAAGAATGTGTAGTGGCTAGCGATCTATCTATCTATCTATCTATCTATCTATCTATCTATCTATCTATCTATCTATCTATCTATCTATCTATCTATCTATCTATCTATATATATATATATATATATACTAATACATACACATGTATATATATATATATATAGTTACATATACATGTATACATATATATAGTTACATATACATATGCATACACATATGGATACGTGCACATGTGTGTGTGTATTTGTGTATGCATGCGTGTGTGTACACACACGCAGACAGATGTGTATTGATTGTACACACGATGTGTGTTTACTTAAACCCTAATCCATTGACCAGCGAAGCCTAAATACAATTTTATAATTAAATATTATTAGGAATTGTATAAAAAAAAATATTTTGTGCATTGCAGAATTATAACCAATTTATTGTACATAAATTTTAACAAAAGATCTTATATGGATCCCGAAGGACAACATGGACAACATAGGCAACTTAATTATGATCACAACCTTCTGAATTAGACGATTCCATTAGTAATACAGTAACTAAGAAGTATACAACACGGATCTTTAAATCCAAGAGGCAAAAAGAACAAAAAGATAATCAGAATGTTTCATAAAATAGTTAATATTGTCACGTTTTATGCGAATTTCTATGTGCTTACATGGCTTCTTGCCTCATAGATTCAGCTTCCTGGGATCTACTTTCAGAAAGGATACTTATTTGGAATCAGAGCAACCTCGGTAGTGTTTCTATGTTATTTCTATGCTACTTTGCTCCACCTACTTGTAACGCAAATTAGGACCCCCCTCGAACAGCTTTACAGCAAGGAAAATACAAAGTAGGAAGAGTAAAAACAAATGTATAATTATAAAAAAACAGACCAGCTGGATATTATGTCTAACCCTTTCAAAAATTGGATGACATTTGATTATATTTAACCCTTGGATGGCAATAGTGAGAAAAATTGCCATCAAACTGGAACACTAACTTGTAGCGTTTCGACAGTAAAGCACTTTCCGTGTTGGTTTGGAAAAAAATACCTCTGAGTAGCAATTTCTTTTGTTGATCTAAGCCTTTGTCTCTGGACGAAATCCTTGGAATAGGGAGCGATAGTCAATTTCTTTCTACTGAGTCCCTTCTCCAAGAAGAAAAACTTTATTTAATATCAAATGTCAACTAAATTTTTCTTTCAAATTGTTTTTAAAAGTTAAATTAGAATTCGTGAACAGTAAAAATTACATTATTTTCAATGAAAAGTGGCAAAACAAGACCAGAAATGAAGAGAAACGATATATTGACAAACTATGTTTGGTGAAGTTTTAAAAAGGGCTAATTACTAAAATGTCAGTGGTATCTTGGGATTACTCTCTCTCTCTCTCTCTCTCTCTCACACATCTTTGGCAGGTGTTTTCTACTCTAACCTCGGGTCGACTAAAGCCTTGTGGGTGGGTTTGTTCGACGGAAACTGAAAGAAGCGCGTCGTATATGTATGTATATATTTATGTATGTGTGTCTTTGTGTCAGTGTTTGTCCCGCCACCATCACTTAACAACCAATGTTGGTGTTTTTACGTCCTCGCAACTTAGCGGTTCGGCAACGGAAACTGATGGAATAAGTACTAGGCTTACAAAGAATAAGTCTTGGGGTCGATTTCTTCGACAAAATCTTCAAGGCGCCGCAGTCTAATGACTGAAACAAGTAAGGCTAAAAGACATCGGTTCATGCTCTTGCTTGATAGGGCTGGATTCATCCCAGGCTAGAGATCCCAGCGGCGTCATCAAGCGCAAGGCCAACCATATCCACTTAGTGCCTGCCATCACTGGCGGTACCACCCGCCACCCCTCTGATTCCGCCAAGATAACGTCGAGCCTCTGGAGATCTTCTTTAAACACGTCCACCCATCTGATGCGGGAGCTGCTGTGTCGAACGAGAGTAAAGTCCCGATAGAATGATCTGGCCGGCGATATGTCCGTACCAGTACA
>NC_043005.1:32880511-32948011 GCF_006345805.1 Octopus sinensis
GTTTATTTGGCAAAAAAATGACTACCCCGAAATACAAATATGTCTGTTTCAACACACGGTTTCACATTAGGTATCTTACAACACAAATTCATGAACATATATATATATATATATATATATATATATATGTTTATGTACACACACACACACACACAACACACACACACACACACACATATATATATATATATATATATATATATATATATATATATATAATACAAAATGGGACAAGAACGCAAAACATTCAGACAGTTAGGTGATACAAAAAAGGGAAACAAAATATTCAGATAGACGATACAAAGAAAACAAGGGCGGGTCATTCGGAGTTTTCTTTCCTCAGTCGAGTTCAAGATTATCTTTGCAAAATCATCTATGTTTCAAACCATGCAATCTGCAATACTTAAGTACTATTTAATCCTGTTACAGATCTGCATCTGAGAAGTTATGGGCGGAAAGACAGAAGTGCCATTGAGAACAAGGAAGTCGTACAAGACGGCAATCATCTGTGAAGATAGAGCAATCACCATGTATGTATGTATGTATGTATGTATGTATGTATGTATGTATGTATGTATGTATGTATGTATGTATACTTCTGTATCTTTTTGTCCAAATCATAATATCAATGAAACTCTTTCATGCAAGGAAATATTCATACCAGGCAATACTCTCATAATTTTAAAACAATATAGCCTACAGATACGACGTCACAGTCTCATTGTTTCATAGATACTATATTAGAATAGACACACCGTCTATTTTGTATATGGGAACAGATATACCGATACATGTTGGTATCTGGATGTTGATAAATAACTATTATTAGACTGGATAGAAGTATATTTACATATATATTTATAAACTAAATTATTTATCTATCTGTCTGTCTGTCTGTCTGTCTGTCTATCAACCTGTCTGTCTATTTGTCTGTCTGTTTAACTGTATGTATGTATGAGAGCGGGGGGAGAGAAAGAGACTGAATGAGTATGTGTACGTGTAGACTGTAAGTGTGCGTGTTTTATATAACTAAGGTCGCTTTGCATGAAAATCCCAACCTTCCAATATATTTTACTTAGGCAATGACGTCACCAAATCGTCAATAATTATGGATACAATTCCACCAATATTCCTTGTGTTGGGACGTATTAATGTCAAAATAGCCAATCGCTATTTCCTGCACCTGGATTACAAGATCATTATCTTCGAAATGCGACGTGATGTCGCATTAGATACAAATATCCAAGTGTGGACACAGTTCCTGGCGATATCGGCACCACATTCAAGTTTCCAGAGAAAAATTAGGGGTTGTTCTCTCCCTCCTTTGAATACTTGGTTGACATATATTTGACTGTACGAGTTTGTGTTGTCTCGGTGATACCATACCACACTCAAACGTTGACTAACCGATCTGAAAACACTTTCTATTACCCCAGAGACAGTCGATGTCACTATTTCTGCGGATGATTCCACTTGATGTATTTGGTACATTTTAATATGAGTGAAACAATTTTTTCCCATAGTCTTATAAGCTATTCCAATATTGATGCTTTAAACATATTATGTGATATTGAACTAACAGAGAATATCTGCAGCTGTCAGAGTTTTCAAAATCTTATGTAATACTTTTTATCCTTTCATTGCATAAAACATTTTCGTTCATAACCAAGTTTTTGTAGCACTCATTGTGCCTTTCATGTCTTTGATGCTCATGTTTTTGTTTTAGAAAGCACACTTACCGCGTTTAATTATCAACCAGAAAAAAATCTTTTGGCCAAATTCCATCCGTCTATTAACTAAAAATGTTATTAAGTCCAGCTGTTTCTTAGTTTTGCAATAATTTCCAATGTAGATTTTAAGATTGACATCAGAGGAATTATGCGTTATATTCGTACTTCTTACTGTAACCACTGGAGTTTTGTTAGATAAATGACAGCAGATTTAGTGCCAAGGTAAACATACACACAGGCAGACTGTCAGTTTTGAATATTATTTTACAGAGCGTTATAGCGTTAAGGACAGCCGTTCTGCTTTCATTTACATGGATGAGGGGAATTGACAAAACTTTTGTAAGACACTCAGTAGCTGTAATTAAGGAGACAGGTGATTCCAGTGATTACAAGTTGGGAATAGAGTTAAATACCTTTCTATAAAAAAAAGTCGTATGGACACAAGGTGTTTTAAAACTTTAGATAACACATCTTTATTAATTAGAAGGTGTTCGGCATATCTCTATAAGCCTTTATTCTACCTCCTTGTTTATCAGTGGGCAAAACTTATGTCTAATATCTTAGCAAGCAACAGTTTTATAGTTTTCTACCAACGATGTGTTTTCACTCTTCTCCTATTTGCTATGTCAGTTTGGCCCTCTATAGTTATTTTAAGAATTAGAGGTGAATGCTTTTCCGATAAACATTAAAATCTTGGTACTTTTCCACTGTCTAACTCTCTCGTAACTGCTTTATTAAAAGTTCTGAGCAAAGATTATAAAGAGTTTGAACAACAATTTGCTATCTGTGACAGCATTTTTGTGTAGCGAAAGTTGTCTGTTGTCAAAGTTGTTTAGCTTTGCTACAGTGATTCTTTCTACTTAACTGATATAAGGATTTCCGGGCTTTTTCAGAGCACTGCAACGGATGTTGATTTAAATGGACGTGCTGTCTTTGCTAGCTAAAATATTTAGTAGACCTTCCTATTACTGGAGCTATTCTTTTGTTTTTTTGCTTTTTTTTTTTTTTACCAATATCAGCCATGATGGCAGAATGAAATTCAACGAGTTGAGAAGTATTTTATAGAATCTGTTTGAATAGCTCTAAATTGCGTAGTGAAAACTGTTTTCCTGGCAATAAATAAAGAAATTAACTAACTAGATAAATGAATAAATAAATTTCGGATCTAGTGTCTGTGAATTCGCTGTGTATAAAAGGAGAAAATGTCTTAAGGAATATTTTAAAGCTGTAATCAACCATTACATGGCGTAGATGACTGCAACAACTGTGATGGTGCCATCTACTAATCGTTCTAGCTTCTTGATGAATGTAACATTTACAGCCCCGAAAGGTTAACTTATCTTTGAATAAATTTATATACCTTTTACTTGATGTAACGACTAGTTTTACTATGGTAACTTCCGTTTCTAGTGAGATCACCAACTGTAATTTTATATGTAAAGTTTTGAGCGACGTCTATTTCTTTCTCGTTCATTTTCTTTGCCTCTCTTTTGCCTTCTCCCTCTCTCTTTCTATCTCTTTCCTTCCCCAATACTTTACAACTTCCTTCCTTCTGACTTTCTATCTATCCTTCTCTCGTCTCCAGTCCTACGGGATATTTTCATTTTCCTTTGCGTTACCCTATATTAGTCCGATTTTTTTCATGTTTACGTATATTTTATTTTGTGGTGTTTGTTTTCATCCTTATCCTGTATGTTCGCTAGCTATTCTCAGTGGCTTTTTGCCATTGGCACCACCAAGAGTGAATAATATCAGCGTTAAAGGCGCGAAATTGTAAGGACTTTTTTGGATGTTGACTTATGAGGAATTAGCTACAAATTTTCTGTTCGTTACGTTTTTATAAAATTTTCCGTTTGTTGTATTTTGTTAAACTTTTGAAATATATATACATATATATATATATATAATATTTAAATTTCTGTCTGTCTGTCTGTCTGTCTGTCTCTCTCTCTCTCTCTCTCTCTCTCTCTCTATATATATATATATTATATATATATATATATATTATATATATATATATATATATAATATATATATATAATATATATATATATATATATATATATATACTAACAGAGATACCCGTCGTTGCTCGGGATTAAAATGGGATAGTTTGTGTATATATTACAGTTATGTTGGACGGTGATACAGGAAAGTGCCGTATTGACAACAAAACGTTTGCGGAGTAAATGATAGGCTAATTCGACTAAGCGACGTGTCATGCCTCTGTTTGGAGTATTCCAGGCCTAACCTGTCATGGAAATTGTGGGTGGGTGGGTGGGTGGGGGCATATGTGATTTTTGAACGCACCGAAAAGCAGTCAGTGGATATACTCCCCCCCCCCTGCGGCAGTCGGCGCTGCGTCTAACACGACCAATCATCTGAAGTTTTGACACCTCCTTCGGGTTTCTTGTCCTACCCCACTTACGAAGTAAATTTGGAGGAAGTGTAGTTGTTCATTTGTGGGTAACAGGGAAGCAAGGAGGTGATAGAATTTCCCTTGAACTTTGAACGTTGGCGTGAATGCAAGTCCAACTATTTCCTTAGATGCCATTCGAAATGCAGAGTTGTGTTGTCTGATATTGTTCAGAAAAATCCTTTGACTCGATGGAAGTGCCTTCCAGAAGATCTATAAGAGGTTGAGGAGGAGCTGATAGTGCTGGAAATCTTACCTTACCACCTGAGTAGCGCATGCCATTAGTTTCATTTGGAAATTTTGGGTAAATCTCATCTCCCTTCTCTCTTGAGACTCTATTTCATGTGCTGCAGCATACGTTTGCTGATCTTGGGAAAGTATTATCGCCCTTCTCTATTGAGACTCCATCTGACTTGAGAAACTCTCATCTCCTTTGTTTCTTGAGACTCTCACCTTCGGTTTTCTGCAATCCTCCTTGCTTAGTGGTTGTTTCTGGAGAGATTACATCTTTTCTCTGGGGGCATCTTTCAATATTGCAAACAAAAGATTATGAACATTGGAAAAATTATACATTAATCTCTATTATTGTAAGCAGCTGTATGTATGTAGCATAAACAATATTAGGGTCGTATCAAAAGTGAAAGAATAAAGTGAAATAATATTATCTGAAGTCAAAAGTGAAACAACAGAGGATAAAAGTGAAACAAAATTATAGTCTTATCAAAAGTAAGACAATATTATACCGCTGAAAAAAATCAGAAAGGTCGTGTAGGGCGGGGTATACAGCCTCCTATATGGGCAAGGGCAAAAATTTGACCCCCTAGAACCTTCCCCGTGTAATGAAAAATCTTCAGATTGATCCAGTGGTTTGATTGTGCATAGAGGAAACATACACCCCCCACACACACACATACACACACACACACACACACACCACACACACACACACACACATATATAAATATATATATATATAGAGAGAGAAAATAGTAAAAAGTGAAAAAACTACAGAAGGCTTAAATGTTAAAAAATATATATATTTGCGTCAATATGTCTGAAGAATATTAAACAATTAAAAAAAAAAACTTTTTTTCTCTTATAATGACATAATTTAAAAGAAAGACCGGTTTCGCGTTTAGCTTTTCAAATTTCTTGCGACGTTATGTTTATGTTGAATAGAGTTATCGTTATGTTTATGTTCAGAAGAGTTCTAAATAAGGGGAGATAGTGAGTGATTTCTTCCGGTGTAAGGGAGATAATCGCTTAAAAATTTTTTCCTTTCCCTTGGTGTGAATTTCTCTGTATCAGTATGTTCGGATGGTTGAGTCTGGGCTTGTACTTTTCAATGAAGAATGTTTCCTTGTTTAGTCTAATTTGTGTTGATGATCCGAAAGCACATTGGTAAAATGGAAAGATTAAAAATTGTGGTAGTAGTTGCTTTGCGCATTTCTCAATTTTTTAAAAATTGTTTAATATTCTTCAGACATATTGACGCAAATATATATATTTTTTAACATTTAAGCCTTCTGTAGTTTTTTCACTTTTTACTATTTTCTATATAATCACCCACGTGCTTTCACAAACCAACTTTCTTATCTATATATATATATATATATATATATATATATATATATATATATATATATATACTCGCACACCACACACACACACACACACACACACACCACACACACCACACACACACACTTGCAAACCACATAGGAAGAGTACATATTTCAGAAGAATGAGTGGAGAGATATGATGCAAAAAAGCAAAAAAAGATATAAAAGTAAATAAATTAAAATGAAGACGATGTGTTGGTAGACGTTTATTGACAGCTAAAAATGAGGTGTGTGTCCTTGACACACCAATGTACCGGTTCGGTCATGTTGATTTTGTTCTATATGCTGCATATTGCAACAGTTATCGCTTCTGTACAGGTGTGCAGAGCTCCCGTATATAAATACTGAAACAGCAGTGCAATGTTTACGATGCACACAGACATTTATTATTCATATGCGTGCATCTAAAAGTGTGTATAGCTATATATGCGTATATGTGGTAGTATATACATACATATATGTGTTTGTGTATGTGTATGTATGTATGTAGCGATTTGTATGCACGAAATATATGAGAGGTGGAGAAATATTAGTTGATATGATTTTTATTTGTTCGTTACTATATAAGAAACAATTTCTTCGAGTTGTTGTACACAGATTATTTGCAGTTCTGTTATCCGTTTTGTAGGTAGTTAAGTTCATCTGTGAGTGACAGTTAGAAGACGGATGGAAGGAGAGAGAAAGAGGAAAAGAATTTAGCCAACTGGGTTGAAAATTAGAGAGTATAAAAGTTGTGTAGTCATGCTGTGACAAGCTATACGGAAAGTGTTCCTTTTGGCCCGGAGCCAAGCGATAGAAGCGAAACAGCAAGAACTGGATTTGGGTACTGTATTCATACATATTTTAAAGCTGGATGTAGGTCAGAGAACAATGGAAAGTAATGGGTTAATCTCTTTTGAGCCGTATTTAACACAAGAATATTCACTTAAACAATAGAACTTATCTAAGTTTGAGTTAACCCTCATAAATTTCCAAATGCTAATGTCGAGAACAATAGGATGGATCTCAAAAATTTTGGTTAAGGTTTCGATTCTTGGCTAAGAATCCAAGAAGGCATTCGCTATATGTGTGTGTGTGTGTATAAACTTGTTACGAGTTGAAATAAAATTGAGACATATTCGGACACGTAAGACGGTCATTCACTGCATTTTGTCATGGAGAAATATTCTCGCTGTAGACTAAAAGGTAACGCACCTAGTCAGTTCGAAGTGCCGTCTATCTAGATCGAACACAGGAAAAAGAAGCAACTCTGAGCTGATTAAGTGACTAAGTTTCTCTTAGAATATATATGGTCTTTATCTATATTATAATGACTGAAGAGGTGCGGGACTTCTTTGAAGAAATTATAAATGAATATTAAAAATTTTTTTAACTATAAAGTTTATTTGGGATCTTTACCTTTTGACATCCAAATTTTAAAAAAACAATTTTTTGTTACTAAACACTTTCAAACTTCGGACACTTGTAGAATGGGTCATATAAAACGTGTTTTACTCTTAGCATTTTTGAGAAAAACTTATATTTACTTAGTTATTTCACCTTAAATTCTCGTATTTCGGTAATTTCAACCAATCAATGACGTGTATTCAGCTGAATAAAATTACTGCTGTTGTTTGTCAACAAGAACTTCCGGCGGTATATATTTCGTTTGTCACTGTTATTTATGACAACCCTAACCCTAAAACCTTAACCCAAAACCTAACCCTAAGACCCAAACCCTAACCCTAAAACCCAAACCCTAATCCTAAAGCCCTAACCCTAACACCCTAACCATAAAACCCTAACCCTAACCCTAAAACCATAACCCTAACCATAACCCTAAAACCCTAACCCTAAAACCATAACCCTAACCATAACCCTAAAACCCTAACCCTAACCCTACAAACCTAACCCTAACTCTAAAACCCTAACCCTAACCCTAAAACCCTAACCCTAACCCTACAAACCTAACCCTAACCCTAACCTAAAACCTTAAAACCAATACAAACCAGTACAAACCCTGCCTTCTTAATATGCTGCAAATCCCTTATTTTCGTTCGGAAAAAAGGGGTGGGGCGAGCCCCCCCCCCCAATCTCGGAACCATTGGGAATTTTTTTTTTTTTCGTTGAATGAATTCCTGTGACCTCCTAATATGCTACAAAACCCTTTTTGGGTCCGAAAAACGGGGTGATGGGAGGTGGAAGCCTCGGAAATTTTACGCACTCCCAACATCTTACAGAAACAAATTTTCCAGAGTGTGAATTACATGGTTCGTTATTAAATATATATATAGTTCTATATTTAAGAAATGAGGAATTATGAACATTATTTACATTATTTATATTCGACCGATATTGTATCTATAATTTATTTTAAGCCGAAACATAATACGAGCCTTGTACAAACGAAAGAACAAGAATGTCCTCTGGAACTTTTATCTTCCACCGGTGTTTGTAATCGATGGTGACATGTGCGATGATTTTGCGACTATCTTATATTTTACAGAGAAATTGGAAGCCCGAATGTAAGCCACCACATAATGGATAATACAATATTTATAGTTCTCTATTTTTAACTCAAATTCTGTCTTCAATGATTATAGATCTCTATTTCTAAATGTAATTCTTTTTCTTCTCGTTCAGTTTATAAATATAACACGCATTCTTGACAAAGTTTTTTTCTCAGGCGTTCAGCACTTCACCTCTTTAGGGTTAAACAGCCTTTACCGAATGTTTTCACTGTCCTGCTTTTGTTAGCAGCTTTGATGTTCCACGTATCTCAAATTTTATTTAATTTGCTTAGTTCTTAATATATAATAGAACCCAACCCAACCCAACCCGTGTATATATATATCTATATGTGTGTGTGTGTATCTATTTATGTGTGTGTGTGTATCTATCTATGTGTGTGTGTGTATCTATCTATCTGTGTGTGTATGTGTATCTATCTGTGTGTGTGTGTATCTATCTGTGTGTGTGTGTGTGTGTGTGTGTGTATTACTAGTCGCCATGATAGATCGTTAGCCACTACACACATTTTTTCTCTCCTTGTTTTTTCTGTGTCCCTTTCTGTAGAAGAGTGTAGGTTCGAAAAGTAAAAGATTTTCCTATTCCGGAGCGTTGTACTAATACATCTGTTTGTTTTGTACACCACCTGTCTTCGTATTTTGGTTTTTCGTAAAATCTCCCTATATATTATATTATATATATATATATATATATATAATATATATATATATATATATATATATATATATATATATTATATATATATATATATATATATATATGTATATATATGTATATGTATATGTATGTATATATATGTATATGTATGTATATGTATATGTATGTATATATATGTATATGTATGTATATGTATATGTATGTATATATATATATATATATATATATATATATGTATTTATATATACGTATGTATATATATGTATATGCATGTATATATATATATAATATGTATATGTATGTATATATATATATGTATATATGTATGTATGTATATATTATATATATGTATATGCATGTATATATATATATATATTATATATATATATGTTATATATATATATATATGTATGTATATATAGATATGTATGTATATATATATATATATGTATGTATGTATATATATATATGTATATATATATATATGTATGTATATATATATATGTATGTATATATATATATGTATGTATATATGTATGTATATATATATATGTATGTATATACAAGATAAGAAAATGGAGAAATACATCTAAATCAAATATAAATTACCAGATAATACTCAATCACATACTTTATTAAGCCACCACATAAGAGACTGTAGGGTTAAACATAAAAAAGCAGAACAAATCAGTGTACATAAAGGAATGTACATAAAAAAGTGTACATAAAAGTGTGATGTTGTATAATAAGTAGAATATATATAAAAAAGAGAATATACATATAAGTAAATATAAACATAAGTATAGATTACATCTTACAGCTGTTTCGGCCATGTAGATAAGTATGTCTCATTTTACCAATATTGGCCTTTTATGGTAGATATAAATGAGACATTTACAAAAATATCATAAGGCCTCCTCGGAGATATACATATACATATGAGTGCATATACTCACACTCCTATACATATAAAAGTATACATATACATAATAATGTAAATAAATAATATACATTAGTAAACATATATACGTTCCATATTCAATGTTTCAGTTCTTCAACTTAATATTGTGATAATAAACATACACATATTAGTACCTAGATGCAAATATACATAGTCAATAGTACATTATATTACTTATGTATGTATATATATATATATATATATCTATATATATATATTATATATATAGAAAAGAAAGTTTGTTTGTGAAAGCACGTGGGTGAATATATAAGAAAATAGTAAAGAGTGAAAAAACGACAGAAGGCTTAAATGTTAAAGAATATATATATTTGCGTCAATATGTCTGGAGAATATTGGAAAAATTTTTTTTCCCTTCTTATAATGACATGATTTTATAATTTTTAAAGAAAGACCGGTTTCGCATTTAGCTCTTCAAATTTCTTGCGACGTAATGTTTATCTTTAATACCGTTATCCTTGTTTTTTTTGCTACGGAGAGTTCTAAATAAGGGAAGGTAGTGCGTGATTTCTTCTGGTGTAAGGGAGATAATCACTTAAAAATTTTTTTTCCTTTTTCTCTTAGTGTGAATTTCTCTGTATTATTATGTTTGGATAGTTGAGTCTGGGTTTGTACTTTTCAATGAAGAATGTTCCTTGTTTAGTCTAATTTGTGTTGATGACGAAAGCACATTGGTAAAATGGAAAGATTAAAAATTGTGGTAGTAGTTGCTTTGCGCATTTCTCAATGTGCTCACTAAAAGGTATCATTCTATATTCTGGGAATGCAATCTGTTGTCGATGCAGTGTGCATCTACGTCTGAGTGATAGTCCCGTGGACCCCACGTAGTCTTGGTGGCAGCCCGAGCATTTTATGACATAATTATGTTTTCAGAGGCACAAGTAAAGTTAGATTTGATCTTGAATTTCTGTCCCTCTTTAAAGAAGAATTTGATCCTTCTAGTAGTTTAGGACATGTTGCACAGTTCGATCTACCACATTTTTTTCTTTTGCATCCGTAATTTCAGAAGATAATTTTGCCTTTGTGAGAATCTTTTTAAGTGATTTAGGCTGTTTGTAGCTTTTAATGATTTGGTGTATGTTTAGAATTTCCTTTAATTTGGGGTTTTATGAAGTATTGGTAAATTCTGGGTGATGATGGTGAAAGCTTCTTTGTTCTGGGGTTGTATGTAGATATGTAAGGTAGTATTTTCGGGGAAGGTGTGTTGTTGTGTTGAACTTTTCTTAAAGTTCTATGTTGATTTCTGTTGCACGTCTGATCCCACTCTCTATGAGTTGAGCTGGGTAATGTCTGTCAATTAAGGTGTTTTTGAGTTCTTGCAGTCTGAAGTTCCTGGTATTTTGTTCTGACACTATTGTGCATATCCTTCTTGCAAGGTTGAAGGGGATGTTTGTTTTAGTGTGTCTTGGGTGGCATGAATTAAAGAGAAGGTATTGTTTGGCGTCTGTGGCTTTGTAGAAAATGTCTGTTTCTATTTTTAAGATTAATTTTTTTAATTAGTATATCTGTGAAACACATAGACTAAGTCTACTTATGGACATCCTTCTGAAACCCTTCCTTAAACATATCGATAGCCATATCAGAGATGACTTAGATATGTTAAACCACCTTCCAAAAAAAGCCAAGGAAGAAACAATCCTGGTTTCATTTGATGTAGTCAACTTGTATACCAGTATACCTCATAATTATGGACTGGAGGCAATACAGTTCTGGTTAGACCAATTTCCGGAAGAAATACCAAAAAGGATCAGTAAAGAATTCATCACTAAATCAATTGAATTCATCCTACACAATAACCACTTCATGTTTGACAATACATTTTACCGTTAAAAATCCGGAATTGCTATGGGTACAAGGGCAGCACCAGTCATTGCGAACTTAACAATGGGATACATGGAAATAATCATTTACCAGGAATCTTTATCAATCTTTGGAAACCCCCTCTCTCAATACATAAAAGAGAACTGGAAACGATTCTTGGACGATTGTTTTATTCTCTGGAATGAAAACACAGATAAACTCTTAAAATTTAAAAGCCTATTGAACAGCATAAACCCAAATATACAGTTCACAATGGAATACAACCAAAAGGAGCTCCCGTTCTTGGATATACTAATTAAAAAATTAACCTTAAAATAGAAACAGACATTTTCTACAAAGCCACAGACGCCAAACAATACCTTCTCTTTAATTCATGCCACCCAAGACACACTAAAACAAACATCCCCTTCAACCTTGCAAGAAGGATATGCACAATAGTGTCAGAACAGAATACCAGGAACTTCAGACTGCAAGAACTCAAAAACACCTTAATTGACAGACATTACCCAGCTCAACTCATAGAGGATGGGATCAGACGTGCAACAGAAATCAACATAGAAACTTTAAGAAAAGTTCAACACAACGACACACCTTCCCCGAAAATACTACCTTACATATCTACATACAACCCCAGAAACAAAGAAGCTTTCACCATCATCACCCAGAATTTACCAATACTTCATAAAAACCCCAAATTAAAGGAAATTCTAAACATACACCAAATCATTAAAAGCTACAAACAGCCTAAATCACTTAAAAAGATTCTCACAAAGGCAAAATTATCTTCTGAAATTACGGATGCAAAAGTAAAAAAATGTGGTAGATCGAACTGTGCAACATGTCCTAACCTACTAGAAGGATCAGAATTCTTCTTTAAAGAGGGACAGAAATTCAAGATCAAATCTAACTTTACTTGTGCCTCTGAAAACATAATTTATGTCATAAAATGCTCGGGCTGCCACCAAGACTACGTGGGGTCCACGGGACTATCACTCAGACGTAGATGCACACTGCATCGACAACAGATTGCATTCCCAGAATATAGAATGATACCTTTTAGTGAGCACATTGAGAAATGCGCAAAGCAACTACTACCACAATTTTTAATCTTTCCATTTTACCAATGTGCTTTCGGATCATCAACACAAATTAGACTAAACAAGGAAACATTCTTCATTGAAAAGTACAAACCCAGACTCAACTATCCAAACATAATAATACAGAGAAATTCACACTAAGAGAAAAAGGAAAAAAAAATTTTTTAAGCGATTATCTCCCTTACACCGGAAGAAATCACGCACTACCTTCCCTTATTTAGAACACTCCGTAGCAAAAAAACAAGGATAACGGTATTAAAGATAAACATTACGTCGCAAGAAATTTGAAGAGCTAAATGCGAAACCGGTCTTTCTTTAAAAATTATAAAATCATGTCATTATAAGAAGGGAAAAAAAAAATTTTCCAATATTCTCCAGACATATTGACGCAAATATATATATTCTTTAACATTTAAGCCTTCTGTCGTTTTTTCACTCTTTACTATTTTCTTATATATATATATATATATATATATATATATATATATATATATATATATATATATATTATATATATATATATATATATATGTATGTATGTATGTATATATATATGTATGTATGTATTATATGTATGTATGTATTATATATATGTATGTATGTATATATGTATGTATGTATATATATATGTATGTATATATATATATATATGTATGTATGTATGTATGTATGTATATATATGTATGTATGTATATGTATGTATGTATGTATATATATATGTATGTATGTATATATATGTATGTATATATATGTATGTATGTATATATATATGTATGTATATATATATATGTATGTATATATATGCATGTATATGTATGTATGTATATGTATGTATGTATATGTATGTATGTATATATATGCATGCATGTATATGTATGTATATATATGTATGTATATATATGTATGTACATATATATGTATGTATATATATGTATGTATATATATGTATGTATATATATATGTATATATATATATGTATATATATATATATATATATACATATATATATATATGTATATATATATATAAGTTGACATGGCCCGCAGAATGTGTTCCTGGATTCTCAGAACTTTCCAGTCGAGAGATATCCACACCATTATCCTTCTCTTCTCCACTTTTGCCCGACCCCACCTTGAATACTGTTGTCCACTGTGGTCTCCCCACACAATACAAGGTATCATAAAAGTTGAAGCACCTCAAAGGGCAATCACAAAAAAGATAGATGGCATGACAGGCCTCGACTATTGGGGTCGACTAGAAAAGCTAAAACTCTATTCTCTCCAACGTCGTCGTGAGCGCTACATCATCTGCATGATGTGGAAAATATTCCATCAGCATTGCCCAAATGATGTTGGCATCACCTTTAAGGTACATCCAAGGCTTGGGCCCCGTGTCATCCGCCCAAAACAAAAATCGCACTCTCATCGCATAACAACAATACGGCACAATTATTTCACCTCAATTGGCCCCGCTCTCTTTAACATTACACCAAAACACATTAAAAAAGAAACTGACCCTATAGGGTTCAAGAAGTCTTTGGACAGATTCCTTCAAGAAATCCCGGATAAACCCGCTACACCCGGATATGTCTCTGTAAACAATAACTCTCTACTTGAGTGGGCCATAGTGCCCAAATTCTGACTTGAAAGACTTCACCAGGTGGTGCTATTAAGTTAGACATGGCCTGGGCCAATAATGGCCGAAACCTATCAAAGTATCAAAGTATCAAAGTATGTATATATATATGTATATATATGTATATATATATATATATATATATATATATATGTATGTATATATATATGTATGTATGTATATATATATATGTATGTCTATATATACGAATATGTATGTGCATATATATATATATGTATGTGCATATGTATGTATATATGTATATACATCTATGTATATACATCTATCTATATGTATATATATATATATATATATATATATATATACATATTACCCACCGGATGCTCCAAATCACATAGGCAAGTTTGAAGATTGCCTCACAAGAATTAAAGAAGTCCTCATGAATCTGGAACAGCACGTGGCCATATTTCTTATGGGTGATTTCAACTTCCCCAACGTCAAATGGCCCGAAGGTCTCATCCTCTCAGGAATGAATCATTGCAATGAAGTACAGGTGGAGTCCAAGTTATATCTTGATGTCGCTAGTGATAACAATACTCAAAATATGTAACAGACTGGAATTGTAGGCTCGTCTCTTGCAATTTCGTTCAATTGGATCTTGTCCTCCCTCTTGTATAGAAGTGTACGGTTGCAGCGAAATTCATTTCTGGACTTTCTTCTATCGAAGGCATTTTAACAAATATGCTTCTGTAAAGACGGTGAAAATATTGTGAATTTCCCCAAACAGGGACAAAATTCAATTTTTAAACAATAACCAAAGCCCCTTCTCCGAAAGGGGGAAAGTTACGGTTTACAATTATTTAACAAATGCAACACAACAACGTTTCCCTGACGAGAAACCAACAAATGTGTTTACAAAAGTCAAACAGTAATAATAATAACAACAAACCTTTTTAATTTATCCCCATTTATGTGAAACCACTTATTCAGGTTCAAGTCATTGATGCAATTTCATACGAATTGCTAATACACACACACACACACACACACACACACACACACACACACACACACACACACACACATAATAAGGGTGAAAAACTGAATATTAATTTGATTAATATGAATTGAAAACCAGTGGTGTAGCATATAATACCATAGCGGATCTTCTAGCAAAATGGATGACCACAGTTAATGGTTCATCCCTGTTATATAATAGTTTCACTTTAATAGTTTTAATATTAAAGTGAATGTCTGCATTACAATAGAGAGATGTTTTTGTTTCCCTTTTAACACGTAATACTGAAATAGTGGAGAAGATATGATATTGCTGTGGGGTCTCCCTAGGGAAAAAGTTAAAATGTTTTTTTCCGATGACACTCCCCAGACCTTAAGTAAGGCATATGTAAAATTTGAATGAAATTGGTTGTGTAGTTCTCAAGTTTTAGGGAAAAACACCGACAGACAGATAGATAGACACACATTCTCAGTTTTATATATATATTTATGCATGTATGCATGTGTATGTACGTCTGTGTATGATTGTGTATGTATATATGCGTGAATGCCTATACATGTGTGTGCTTTTTTTGTGTGTGTGTGTGCATGTGCATTTATATCATGTAGGAGTAGTTGAAGTGTCAACAACTGTATTTGTTTTCTCAATTTGGCTGCCTACATTGCTGTGTTAAACATACCTATGGCAATCTCATGCTATCCACTGCATCATTAATTTGTCAAAACATGAAACATTTGTTTGTGCAGTTACACTGCACTTTAACATGTAATCAGATGTCGTCAAACTCTCGCCACGACGCCGAAGCCGGGTATATCATCTTCATAGGTTTTATGCTGTGCAAAGCATACGTTGGCCTGCTTCCTAGAAACACACTGTTGATATTCCCAAATATTTGCCCAGGCGTGTTACAACAACAAGAACAAGGGTGAAAAAATACAGAGAAAACAATTACAATGTTCATAAGAGTATCATACCTGTTTGTGTAAAAATGTAAATTTTCTTTGACTCTGTGTGTGTGTGTGTGTGTGTGTGTGTGTGTGTATCTGTATGTATTATACATATACGCATATATGTACACACACACACACACACACACACACACACACACACACACATGCACGCATGCATATATTATCATCGGAGTGTTTAGCTGGCTGAAACTTCGAACTTACTGTCTACAACATTTTTGTATAAGAATAATAAATTTGTAATCTAAAAAGTATAGAGCAACCCATCAGATTAATGTAAAATTTTTGTTATAACTGAACTTAAAAACAAAATTAATGTGTGTATATATATGTATGTGTGTGTGTGTGTGTGTGTGTGTGTGTGTGTGTGTGTGTGTGTGTGTGTGTGAGCGTATTTGTAGCTGGTAGTTTTCAGAGAAGACTCCAGTACGTGATTGTTACGTTATTTTATCAGCTCTGAATGGATGAAAGCAAAGTTCCCCCCGGCAGGATTTGTGCTCAGAACGTAAAAATCCGGAAGAAATATCACGAAGCATGTTGCTCGACGCTCTAAAGATTCTGCTAAGTATATATTGTTATATGTTCTATACAAAGAAAGAGAAGCGCAGTATATTGGGACGTATCAATATTTTTATTAACCAATATAATGAAATAATTATATACATTTATAAGCATACAGTACACTTTTCCTATCCAGCCCCGCTACCAAAACTTATGGTCATCACTCACAAGCAAATGTAAGTTGTTGCAAGTAGCAGGCTATCATTAATTGCTTTGAATGACTGTGGACATAAGACAGATTTTTGGTGCTCGTTTTTTAAGTAATATCCAGAATATGATGTCGGAGAGAGAGAGAAAGAGAGAGAGAGAGAGAGAGAGAGAGAGAGAGGAGAGAGAGAGAGAGAGAGAGAGAGAGAGAGAGCAGAGCCTGCACTAGATTAGTGCTCATTTACTATTGAGTAGAACTGAAACATCTTATTCAAGATCACAATGCGTCGCCTCGTCCAGGAATCGAACCTACAGCTTTATGGTTTTGAATCTATTGTCCTAACGTGTAGAACATGTGCCCCCGCAATATAGTTAAGAGTTAATTTAAAAAAAACGTAAGTCACTCGCGTTCACACACAATAAATGAACAACCCTTTCTATTAGAAGTACAAGACCTAAAGTTTTAGATACAGAACTTGTCGATTACTTCCGCCTCAATGCTCAACAGGAACTTATTGTACCGACCCCGAAAGGATGAAAGGTAGAATCTACCTCAATGACATTTGAACACAGGACATAAAGACGGATAAAATACTGCGACGCATTTTGTCCGGAGTGCGAACGATACTGCTAGTAATTATTTTTACACGCGCTTCAGGTTCCGTTATTACTTTTGATCCGAGTACCCCAACGATCCCAACTACATTTCCAATTACTTTGCACCCCGGTACAGGAAACTGCCAGCCCCGAAAGATTTCACGAATAACTTGAAGGTCAGAGAAGGGGTTCATGTTGCCCCGCTGGTTACAATACTGCAGTTCAAAACCAGGTTTGTCAGTTTTTCCTCTAGCAGTCTATCTCTTACGTAATCCACACGGTCGGATGCTATATAATCACTAATCTTCAATTGATCTTTTCCTACAGTATATTGAAAGTATTCGTTTATTTCGTCCATCAGATGGTCGTTCGTTAAATTACAAAAATTCAATAAACCCTCGTACGCTCCCTTGAGATATGCTCCACCGCACACTTTTTATTTTTTTCATTTACTCTTTCATCTGCTTTCAACAATCTATCATTGTTCACTGCCCATCTCCTACTCATTGTAACCAGGCGATGTGGTGCTGCTGCTGCTGATTATAACCAACCTCTTGAACATCGATTTCTAGATCTAGCTGAGACGTTCCGTTCTGTTATTTATAGAGACTCGACCAGTTTTGCTTTGGATTGCGGCTGCTAGTTTCTTCTGTATTTTAAGCGTCTTTTTCTACCAGACGGAAAGTCCTTAATTAACCTTCCTTGCCCCTCAATTTCGTCAGAACGCCCCACAACACAAACCACATGTCACTCGCCTCAATTTCTATATCTGAGAGTGCCCGTTAGCATCTCTGGTGTCGAACTGGACAAGAAATCTTCCATATTAGGTGAGAAATGATGCTGACATAGCTCATTGCTTTGCTCTATGATTTTTACCAGCAATCTCTCACCTGGCTGTTTCACACAATCGGAGTCCACAATCAATCCATTGCTACTTTCTTCGTTTTCTGTCAGTTTACGCAATAGTTCTATCAAATTTTCGCTTACTTTGTGAAGAAATGTGAACTTCAATTCGTCGTAGGGGAGATGATGGGCTTTTCACACATTTTACTTACCTTGTTATGGGGTGCACTATTTTTCTTACACACCCCTCTGTCTTCAGTAATTTTTTAACCATGCTCACTTCATCTCTTATTCATTAACACAATGCGGCAGAGTATCGTTTTTAGCTATGATCGAGGCAGCGAATCTTTCGGTTTTCTAGTGGACTCTTGGAACTTAGAAAATGGTCGTATCTGACGCCTCCAGAAATGCATCCAATAATATTCCAAGGACTCCAACCTCCTTCGACTATTCCTGTTATATTTTTTCCTTTTAGCTTTACCAGCCTTTCTGATCATAAAACTCTTAATTGATCTTCGCCGCCTTGAATGATCAGTCGTACTGCACCTACTACAGGATATAATTCTGGGTATAATTTGGTGTCCTGTGTGAGGTCATGAAAACTTGCATGTCCATTCAAAACCCCACACTCGATGACATATCACCAAAAGTTGCGTTAGCGCCAAGTGTTTAACACTATCTAGTCTATTGTTCTCATGAATTAGGGAACAAATCGTCACCAATGTCTTTTACAAAGACCTTTGAGCCACTTCGGAAGAAATACTGTGGAATTAGTTTATAAGGAGATATTTGAAGCACTGAGAAATTGACTTTGTTTCGTTTTGAGGGTTGATATAGTATAACAAATAAATACCGTCGGGGGAGGGGGGGCTTTTTTGTAATGAGAACAGCGTATCATTAATTTATTAACTCCTTATATTTCGGACGAGCCACTCATCTTCATAAGAAAACAGGCAACACTTCCACCGAAAATTACAAATAGTCGACATCTGATATCTGATAATGCTTTGGCTATTTTTTTTTTGTAGATGAGTGAGTCACTCGAAATAGAAATAATTAATAAATTGTTAATTCTCTCTTCGTCTTGGAAAACGTTTCTTGTATTATTTATTTATTTATTTTATGATATCACAATGCTTTAGACTAACCCTAACACTATTCTATGATAAAGCCAAATGATTTACCGCTCCCCGCCTCTCTCTCTCTCTCTCTCTCTCTCTCTCTCTCTCTCTATGCGAGGGCTACTTCTGATTATAATTTGAATGCCGTAAGGAGGATCTCTGTTGATTGTTTTCTTTATTGCAGCTGCGTGACAAATACCGGTAGAATGTGTCTAATTTCCTCACCTAATACTGTTATACGGTTTTTATCTAAATATTGCATGTTTGAACCCACAACAAGCTTGTCTGAAGTGCAGTTCTCAATTTCTATTGTTAATTTGTGTGTGCGTGCGCGCGTGTGCGTGTATCCTGTGTGTCTGTATGTTTGTGCGTGAGTCAGTGTGTGTGTGTGTGTTATTGTTGTAAAAAACATTTCCTATACCACTAGTCCGGTACTTTTTATCTAGATGAATGACGGTCTTTCAAAGTATCAATGGTTTTTACATTTAAACATAAACAAGTTACATGCTCTTTTTTGTACCTTTCATTTCATCTTATAAAATGTGGTCAATGTCCACCGTTCAGCCCTCTCTCAGCACGAGTCTTCGGATTTCTCTCAATTGCTCTTGCTGTATCCTCGCAATTTTAGTAACCGTCCTACTACAGTTTTGGTTGTCACTGCTGAAAGTGATGTTGTTAACTACAGTAGTGGTAGTGGTCTGGGCGTGGCGGGACGTTGCAGTGAGCTTTGATTATGCTTGACCAACACGTTGTTGAGCGGCGGTTGTTGTTGTTGTTGTTGTGATTAATAGCAACAATAACAACAAAATGCTGTCAAAACATCATCATCATCATCATCATAAACAGCGGCAGCAACAACAATAATAAGACCAAACGCAGCAAGCCACAAGATCAACAACATTAAGCAAAGCAAAGAACGACTTCAACATCATCATCATCAGCAACAACAGTGGAGGCGCAATGGCCCAGTGGTTAGGGCAGCGGACTCGCGGTCGGAGGATCGCGGTTTCGATTCCAAGACCGGGCGTTGTGTGTGTTTATTGAGCGAAAACACCTAAAGCTCCACGATGTTCCGGCAGGGGGTGGTGGCGACCCCTGTTGTACTCTTTCGCTCCAACTTTCTCTCACTCTTTCTTCTTGTTTCTTGTCGCCGACTTCCTACGCAACCGCTGAGCCTGGATGCACATTCATCTATCCGTCGATGTTCTCGTTGTCGGGGGTTGACCTGTTTTCTCTTCTGCTGGTCTTACGAATAGCAAAGGGCCACGTTTCAGACTTCTCCCACGAAGACCGCTTCGCTCAACAAACAAACAAACAAACAAGCATCAGCAACAACGACAGCAGCAGCAGTAAGTAGAGAAAAGAGTAATTTTTTGAATAGTAGGATCAACGAAAGTGAAGAACGCCGTAAACAAATATAATATAGTAGATGTATAAAAGCAATTGCAAATGTGGGGTTGAAATGTGATGCTGTCTGCTGTATTATTGTATTAAACAGAACTCAAAGTCAGGTGAAATTAAAGTGGTTGTAACATCAACGATGGCGTAAGCAAGAGAGAAATGGGTGGGGATCCTTTAACAGCAACACTTTAACACTTGTTTTGCAACTCACCCAGGATTAAAGAAAACATGCTAAAAATTGTCGAGCACCTATAAGACAGAAATATTGGCTTGGTTCGTACCTTAATATAACAAAACGAACGAAAATAAACCTGAAATAATTTCATTACTGGCTGGAAACTGGAATTCTAACAGCAATTAGTATCTTACTCTACAGAACTGTATATAGAAGATTATTTCAAAATCTACGGTGTGACGACTAGCGGAGCCGAGGCTGCAAAGAGACAATCAAACTATAATGTGTCAGATTACCAAAAGAAATTTGCACATACACACACACACGCACATATACATGCATATATATGTATATGCATATATATATATATATATATATATATATATGTATATATATATATATAATATATATATATATATATATACATATATATATATATATGCATAAATAGAATATGGGTGTATATGTATATACATACACAAAACACACACGTATACATAAATGTATATATGTGTGTGTGTCTATGTATGTATATATATATGTACATACATATATGCATAAATAGAATATGTGTGTATATGTATATACATGCACAAAACACACACGTATACATACATGTATATATGTGTGTGTGTGTCTATGTATGTATATACATACACACACACATATGCATTATATATGTCATATATATCTGTACATATATATATTTGTACATTTATATATATACATAATATATATATATTTATATATTTACATATATACATACGTACATACATACATATACATATATAATTATATAATAAGCATAGCGAAGATGGTAGCTGTGTACATTGGAAACTGTGCCAAAACTACGAATAAGCATATAAAACAGATGGTTTAACCAAATACTTCTAACTGTGCCTGGCTCTGACTTAGCCACCCACTAAATACTGACACAAAGATACAAATAAATGGAAGTGGTGCTAGTTAAAATTTGGTTTATCTTTACCTCCTAATAATAATTTTTATCATCTTTGAGTATCATTTGAAACTGAAGGAGAAAGGTGGAGAAAGGTGGAGAAAGAAGTTCAAATGTTTATTAGATCTCGTAAAAAGATTTAAGGCAACATTATTTAATGTGTTCTCCATCTTTAAAACAGGTACGGTGTAATCTAACTGAAGTTTGGTTGCTATTTCTAGCACGTTCGCTGAGCACCAAAAGGAAGTTGTTGGTTCATGGCTGTAAAGCTGGAGAAAGTATAAAACATGTCTGCTGTGAAATGAGATGATTGGGCGCAGCTGTTTTGACATTGAACCTATTTTGGTGACACTGTGGTTTGGGGCTAGAAGCAAATGTGCGCTCGCACAGAAATATACACATGCAGAAAGAAAGCAAGAGAGAGAGAGAAATAGGCAGAAAGAGACATTACACATACATACAAATATAACTAGATGCTCATAAGGAGAGAGAGAGGGGAGGGAGTATGAAACATGAAAAACGCTGATGTTAGATAAATCGGCGTCGAATCAGCCAAATAGGTTGTGTAAAGACATCTCATACTCTGTCCGCCACATTACGTTTCCGATGCCTGTTTAATTCCTTTTAATTATTTATCTCTTCCTCCATAGGATTCCGTGTTGTGAATAATACCCAGGACGGGTTTGCTTAGACGACTTAATCTTTACCCTAGAAGATTATAAAACCAATTCTAACAATTAGTAAAGGGATAACAGAGATCTTTTAGAAATATAAATCACATATAGAATATAAATCATGTGTATACCAATTCCTGGCCTCATAAGCGCTTTGAATAGAAACTGATCTATTGCAAGCGTTCATACTCTTGCTAAATGTTTACCGTGACGCTACGACGCATGGAAACTGATCTATTACAAGCGTCCATACTCTTGCTAAATGTTTACCGTGACGCTACGACGCATGGAAACTGATCTATTACAAGCGTCCATACTCTTGCTAAATGTTTACCGTGACGCTACGACGCATGGAAACTGATCTATTACAAGCGTCCATACTCTTGCTAAATGTTTACCGTGACGCTACGACGCATTTATACACAGTACGTCCCGTCCCTGATGCAAAAAAGAATAATACTAAGTCTGCTAGCTATTTCTCTCTCCAGACACCTTATATCTTCGAGATATTATACAGATCATATTCCTATTCCTCTTCGAGAGACGAATCTCTCATTCCTTAACCTCCGCTGTCCAGGTTACACTCAAATCAAACTTCACTTTGAAAGTGGGGAGTCAGTAAATGCGTAGTTGCGACTCACCTCATCACTCACCTTTCTCATCTGGTTATTACAATCAAGACTTCCACTTATTCTGACTCAGCGTCCACATTCCTCTAACTACATCAGCTTCCTCTACCACTCCCTAAATTCCTTCGTCCGACAACTGCCTCATTGAAATTATCTTCCACGTGATCACGTACTACACAACTTCCGTATCTCACGGATACATTGCTACTTAACTGATCAGAGTTTCGTTATTATTGGCACCAACATATTCTTTACCTCTGACCTATCAAATAACTGGTAGATGGGCAGCTAAAATCAACCTCTTAGCCACCACATAAATGACCAAATCGCGTAGATCAATGTTTCCCAAGTTGTTTGCTCGTAGCTGCAGTCTTTCAGCTAAACAAAATGACCAGAAATGCTTGAGAACAGGAAAATCAGCAACCACTTTCAAATTGGACGGTTTTTAGCTATACCTTGACTGTTGAAAATAGCGCGATGAATGCCTCGCACCTTGTGTCACATAAATACTCTTTCACCTCTAAAATGATCCTTTTGGTCCTCTGTGGAATGTTCTGTTTCTCCCTTTTCCAACATAGCAGTTCTATAACTACGACTTAGGTGGGAAAATCCTCCATATTTGTTTTGCATCCAACTAGATAAGACAGAAAAATGGCTTCATTCAAACAATTCTCTATAAAACTCTCACACACACATATCCCAAATCTGGACATAAGTGTATGTGACAGTGAAGCCGGGAAAGAAAAGGGGAGAACTAAAGGAGAGAGAATGAATAGGAGAGAGAGAGAGAGAGAGTGTGTGTGTGTGTGTGTGTGTGTGAGCTAGCCCGGGCATGTCTATTTGTTTTGACTTTATTTCCCATCAGGGTCAACATGAACCTGTCGATTTAACAGTCATCTCCTTTAACAGCACCACTTTCTTACCTTGGATACCTTTAAAGGAGTCCACTCTATTGAATGCATTTAGGTGAGGTTTCCTATTAATCTCGGATGGTCCTTTAACTGATTATAAGCGCTAACTTCACTCATGATTAAAGCGTGAAAAATATGTATGTATCTTTTACTTGTTTCAGTTATTAGACTGCTACTATACTGGGGCACCGGCTTGGAAATTTTTTAGTCGAATGAATCGATCCCTGTACTATTTTTAACCCTGGTACTTATTCTATCGGAATCTCATGCCGAACCGCTAAGTTACGGGGGTGTAATCACATCAACACCGGTTCTCAAGCTGTGGGTGAGACACATACACACACACACACACACACACACACACACACAAATACATACATACATACATACATACATACATACATACATACATACATACATACATACATATATACATAAGAATAAATAAGGGCAAAAGAAAAATTTTCTATGCCAATATACTGAAAAATAGACTTTAGATCGTTTAACCATGTTCTCACCAGCGGTCTTTGTCCCTCATCATCGCTGCCATGTCCAGATGTCCTGTGTCTCCCAGAGACAAGTGTCTGTTCTTAGGGAATCAACATATGTCATCCTCGGTCTCTCTCTTCCATTTAGGGGAACCCACAGGGACACTGAGTGCAGTATCAACTCTGAATGACGGTAAGCATGTCCAGCTAACCTCAGTCTCCACTGTTTTATTTTCGAGCTAACTATTGGGAGATTCTCTTACAGCTCTGGGTTCTTTACCCTCAGTGTATATTGATTAATGATCAGAGCTATCCTCAGCTTTCTCGTGTAGCACCCATCCACCATCTGAGTGATTTATTTGGTCAGTGTCCAAGTCTCAGACCCGTACAATAGCACAGACTCCACTTCAGCGACGGGTATGACAATAAAATACTTCCAGTAACATGACTCCAGTTCGGGAGTTCAGGAGCTGTGGGGAATGTGGAGTTACCCCTTTGTTCTCATCACGCCCAGGTCTGCTTTGGACCGGAGTAGTAATCACCTTACACGAGTAGCGCCGGCAGGGTATTATCAGCAATTGAAAAGAACCATGAAGAGTGCACTTAACAGCATGAGGATTAGAGCCTCTAACTAAACTGTCAAAGAATAGCCTGGTCGTTACAACTCTGCTGGTTTAGAGCCACAGCGAAGGCCAGCGGATGATGGACTAGCAGTCCCTGTGACAAATATAAAGAACATACTTTTGACCTGCAAAGGAACCTCAAAAATCGGCACTTTGAATGTGAGGACTGTTCGGACGCTCGAGAAGAGAGGGGAGTTGGGTCATCTGTTTGAGGAGTGTGGTATGCAGATACTTGCGATCCAAGAATACAGCATCCTACACGATGAGTCCGTGAAGAGAGTGATGATTGGAAAGAAACGCCAGTTCATCACCACATCAGCACTGAGAAATATGGCTGGTGCTGCAGTAAGAGGAGTGGGTTTTGTGTACAGTGCCAGAGCCAATCTGTTAGTGAGGGAAATCACACCTGTTTTCCCGCGAGTTTTGAGGGTGACCTTCAATAGAAACCCAAGGCTGACACTCATCTCAGCCTATAGTCCAACCGTGGGGGACAGTGATGCGAGTGCGGAGGAGTTCCATGAGGAAGTGTGTAAAACTGTCAACACCATACCAGCTCATAACATCCTGCTTGTTCTGGGTGACCTCAAAAATACATCTGAGTAAGGAGAGCGGTGAAGATCCTTACTAGTACTTCCATAACAATACCAACCGAAATGGGAGACTATTGAGGAATACCCTGATGAAGGCGAACTTGATGGCAACCAGCTCAATGTTTAGCAAGAATCCGGGGAAAATGTTGACCTGCATTTCTGATACGCACTTGTCGAAGTCCCATTTTAATTTCATTCTAGTGATAACAGGGATAAGATTTCACAGTGAAAAGCAACCTCACATGTACTTCGGAGAACTTGCTCTGGGTGTCAAGAGCAATTCACAGGCCAAACAAAAAACAGTTTAAGTCAAAGGATAGCTCTACACAAATCAGATCAAAATTCTGGGAAACAGAAAAATAGCATTGAGCCAACACATCGATATTTGCGCCAATAACAAAAACCCCAGCTTCAGAATTTTTCCCCTCTACCAATTCAGGGGCGATACAACCTATAGCCAACGAATTAGTAAAGAGTCGTTCTTTATCACAAAATACAGACCCCTTTTGAATGCATCTACAACAAATGACATATCCAGCACGACCTTAAAATAACACACATGCAAATATTAAAAACGATACATTCAGAAGACATACCTCAAGAAATCATTAAAAACAGTCCCAATGACTACTACCATCCACAACGAGTCACTTTCAGGGCACTTGACCATTTAACATCATACTACTATCATACCACTCCTGCATTTATTCTTTCTCTCCTCCTTCTCCTCTTCCTCTTCCTCTTCCTCCTCCTCCTCCTCCTCTTCTTCCTCTTCCACCTCCTCCTCCTCTTCCTTCTTCCCCTCCTCCTCCTCCTCCTTCTTCTTCTTCTTCTCTGTCACCCCCTTCTTTCACTACTACTACTACTACTACTACTACTACTACTACTACTACTACTACTACTACTTCTTAAACAATCAAAGACAAGAATTCATAACTACCTCGAATCTACAAGAGTAAAAAAAAAGAAAGACAGAGACAAGCAGAAACAAGGAAAATGCCCCTTGTATTTGAAAACTAGGGAAATATTTTTAAAAAAAACTTTCCATTTAATTTTTCCACAATTTAATTTTTTTCCATACTCAGAGTTGAAAAATTCTCAATGACTGAAGCCGGTACTAAAATGTTTTCATGATAAAATTACTTTAGCATTTTCTACCTTAACTATTTTCCTCATACATATCAACTCGCGTGTTCCTTTTCAACCTTCTACATATATATATATATACACACACACACATATATATATATATATATATATATATATATATATATACAACGGTTTTTTTTTTAGTTTCTGTCCACTAAATCCTCTCACAAGTCCTTGGTCGGCTCGAGGCAATAGTAGAAGACACGTGCAGAAGGTGTCACGCAGTGGGACTAAAACCAGAGCCATGAGGTTGGGAAGCAAGCCTCTTACCACACACCAACGCTTTCCCCTATATATATATATATATATATATATATATATAATATATATATATATACACACACACATATACGTAAATGCAGATATTCCTGAAGCTAAGCTATTTCCTGCATGTCGGCCTGTAATTTGGTGCCATGAATTAATCTTTTACCATGGTGATATGTAATAACTAGAGAACGATTATGAATAAAAACTTCTGCAGGAGTCGACACCACATCCATACACGCTCTCTTTGTTTCTCTATATCTCTCTTTTTCTCTCTCGGTCGCTTTTTTGGTCTCTCTCTTCCTCCCCATTCTTCCGTTTATTTCGTCCTATCTTTCTTATGATACGTAGAAATCAAGAATTAATTGCATGCCGACATTTGAATGAGAGGAGCGAGTTGGGGTGACCGATGACGCTATGTACTTAGTGTCTCGGAGCATTTTGCTTCATTTCAGTAGTTCTTGGTTGGAATCTCATCTGGATCAAATTTCTTATTCATCCTGTCGATCATTAATAAAACAGGAACCAGATACACATCTCATTGCTTAATTCAATCAATGGAGAATTTGAAAACGAAATCATCTGTCCATATTTCGATTGATTTCGGTTAATGAAAGTTCATCTGCAAATGAACGGCAAAATACTCATCCCCTACACACACACACGCGCGCACACACACACACATGCGCGCGCGCATAGTCATAGAGATGACAGCTTAGGTGGCCGAATCTTCGAAGTCACTATCAATATTTTGTCAGCTATGAGGGACCCATCAATAAAGAGAGGACACGGAATGAGATGAAAAATTATGATCGTCAGAATTTCAACACCTTTCTACTGCCTATACCCACGCCCATATTTGGCCATCTAAACCGGTCACTATAAGAACTCATCTCGCAACCTGGAGATGCAGACAAGTTACACTTCCCAAACGAGGATGGTGGCCGTGGTCTTAAATCTGTAATGATGTCATATGAAGTACGTATTGGTCATTGAGTAAAGCTGGACGCTTTACATCGATCAGAAACCCCAAGATCATACACTACGATTTTAAAAGTGGAAGAATACATTAGAGAATGGTGCTAGAAGTCCTTAAAATGGAGTGGTTAAAACTGGAATACCTAATCGATTAGAATTGATACGTGTTGAATAGTAAACATCAAATGTATACAGACAGACAGACACACACACACGCACTCACACACACATACACCTACGCGCATACACACACATACAATCGCACACACACACATTATACATTGATACATAGTTGTTGTCATTGTTTCGATTGTTTTCCACCAAGTTAGATTTGAGAGATTTATGGTCAAAAATGTTCCATCCATGGCCATCTTATTTATGTTGAAAACATATAGAGACAAATTCCCAAAAGTCATCATTTTTCAGACAGCTGGGTATGTTTTGAAGGAGATTTGGTCGCTATTTCTATCAGGACTAGCGACGGTATAGCGGTCTTTTCCGTTCACTCAATGATTTACGCTTCTACCGGTTAGTCGTCAAGTTTCCCAGGAATTTACCAAACCTGTAATTACAATCATATTCTAGGGTTTCTTTGCTCATCTTCGCCTATCTGCTAAAGACATAGTGTGCTATCTACTGAGAGTAGAAATATTACATTTCCATATTTTGGTCATTGAGTAAAGCTGGACGCTTTACATCAGATCAGAAACCATTCCAAACCTCAAAGGATTCAAGAAACGCTCATTAACAGATATCAAGATAATCAAATATTAATTACACCAGACTTCACTATAGATAAGGATTTCATTCAACAGGAATACACACACACACACGCACACACATACACACTTATAAATACACACACACACACATATATATACAACTACGCATATATATATATATATATATATATATATATATATATATATATATATATATATATATATATATATATATATATATGCACACACATTCGTACTTAAGTATGTGAATACATGTAAGTATAGGTGCATATAATTGAATACGCATGTAGTATGTATGTGTATATGTGTACATGTGTACGACAGCACGAGTGCGTATATGGGAGTAGCTTTGAGATAATGCAGATATGTATTTACGTTTCAGCATTATACCAAGAAGTTTGTGAACATGCATGTGGTGTGAATGTGTGTAAGTGCGTGTGCGCGTGCGTAATATATATATATATATATATATATAATATATATATATATATATATATATATATATATATATATATATGCACACACATTCGTACTTAAGTATGTGAATACATGTAAGTATAGGTGCATATAATTGAATACGCATGTAGTATGTATGTGTATATGTGTACATGTGTACGACAGCACGAGTGCGTATATGGGAGTAGCTTTGAGATAATGCAGATATGTATTTACGTTTCAGCATTATACCAAGAAGTTTGTGAACATGCATGTGGTGTGAATGTGTGTAAGTGCGTGTGCGCGTGCGTAATATATATATATATATATATATATATATACATGCATGTGTACATATATATATGTATACACCCACACACATATATATATACATATATATACATATATGTATCCATATATATATACATATATACACACACGCACACACGCTGACACACACACACACATACATATACACATATATATATCCATATATATATACACACACACGTACACATATACGCACACACACACACACACACACTAGCACACACGCACATACATATGCGTGTAGTTAAATCTATGTCCGGTCATAGAGTGACCAATGGTTTCGCATCCACAAATGGCTTAACACCATGGAAGTCGCGTCAGACTCTAAAGCCGAAGGCATGTAACTCTTCACCTCTGGGAGGCAGGGATTCGTTACGGTCAGTTGGTCAGTAAGTCACCAAAGAATAGATATTTCGAGGTCCTCTCCTTTAGACCAGTCCCTCTGGACCAAAAGGAGTGGGAACATACATACTAGTGCCACATTAACAATAGGCATGCAATCGTAGTAAACTGTTTAAAGATTTTTTGAAAACATTATCCACATGAATTATGCAAATCTAATTCAGCCTAAATCAGTAACAGTTTTGTTTATTTTATTTCCTGTTATAAATACGAAGAAAATCTTTTCTTTGACATCTTAGTATTATACAAACGGGAAAAGAAAAAAATACTTCTTACACTGAGGGATTTTGTGTTTCTGATCACGGTTAATATAGAGAAGAACAAAACCAGCGATACTTACCACAGTTGTAAGGCTGACTTAGTCTTTCTATTCAACTCAAGATCTATTACGGGTCTATCAAAAATTGCATAAAAATACTTCTATCAAAAATGTAATTGGGTTAAGAATTTTAATAAAACTTAAACCACTTCACAACAGGCATCTTTCGTTGTCCGAGAATTACCTGTCGCAGACAGTATATGCTACTTTATCTCCCTTTCAAAACGACCCAAAAACTGACGTAAATGAGAAGAGAATGAGAAAAATGTAAATAAACCGCCGCCGCTATCGCCGTTACTCAACTCTTATATATATCTCCGTATGAAACTGATCCGGCAGAAGCTGTAACACACACACACACACACACACACACACACAGAGGATCAGTTTCATATATATATATATATATATATATATATATATATATATATATATATGTATATATGTATGTATGTATGTATGTGTATATATATATACACAAATATAAAAAAAAAACACTGTTTGAATATAATTTTTTGAATTTCTATCAGCTGTCATTAAATACCAGACCATTTTTAACGAGAGTTGAGGAAAAACAACTCTCGTGGAAAAAGTTATTGACGATATCGCTGGAGGCCATATGAAAATATGTGATAACACCTCTTAGACTATCAATAACTACTTGAATACAGCTGCTATCACTCTGAAAGGAGGCACCTGCTGTGCACGTGGTAACAAAATAACTCAATATAGGGACCCATGCGAATAAGAAAACTTGGAAGAAAACATCAACAAACGTTGCAGAGTCGGACATTTAAATATCATTGCAAGGTTTAAAATTAGTCATAAGCTCTCATTTCACCAACTACATCGTATGAGAAAATTGATGACAAAATGAACAGAGAGTCAACATTCCAAATATATTAGTTTTAAATCCCCAACTGAAAACGTTGAGTGGAAAACTTTGTCAGAGCAAAAGTCAAACTATTTAGTCGAGCCAGTTTGGATGCCTTGTATAATAGAGGAGGTAATATAGGAAGGTAAAGAAAAACAACAGTATCTTAGTGAATAGAGCTTGAAACAAATTGGTCTGGAATCAGGAATGAAAAAGGATTTCAATCAGAATGCCTCCTGGCTAGAGAGAGCGGAGAAAGAAGTTTGAAAGGCAAAAATCTTGCACAATCAACTTTGAAAAGTGGCATAATACGAAGACGCTGGGAAAACTTAACAATTGGATTCTGATACAAAATGTAGACTTGTAAAAGCAACAAGACTTCGATATCATTCAACTACCGTAGTAGTTGAATAATATTCTTAAGCCCGCAATTTACTCAGGTGAAGAATCTTTCAGAGCTTGCCACAAATTCAGTTCTTAACCAAATTGAAAACTGTTATAGGAGAGTAAGTAACGCCGCCAATCAAGTTTAGATCTAAATATTTTTTTTTATTTTAAAAGCAAAATATATTTATCGAAGAAAGCATGAATAATTTCATAGTTTTGGTCCCATGCAACAAAATTTTGTCTGAAAAATGTTTTGAGGTAAAATATCATGAAAAAAATATAAGGCAGAAAATTGGATTTAAGTAAAATTAACTTTTTTTTTTCTAAAAACAAACTATATCTTAATTAAGTTTAAGTGATAGAGCTCAATTCGAGGAATTTCATGGTATCAACCACATGCAATGAACTTTTAAATGAAAAAAGTTATGAGTGTGTGTTTTTGAAATTTGAGGGTGATAATATAGTTCCATACTTTTTAATGAATATAGTTCTATAAGGGGACTTTTAATATATGTCACCGTAATCACTGAGGTAAGGAAAAAATTATCAACGATACCGCTACTTCACACATTTGACACATTATTAATTAGCATAATAGCATAGCCTGGAAAAAACATGGATTACATGGAAAAATTCGGGCAATAGAAATAATATTCTTAAGATTATAAACCTGGAAAAGTTCAGGACAAATTATTACACTTGGTAAAATTCAGGACAACTTATTACATCTTGTAAAGTACAGAGCAAGAAAATTTTTACTTAAGATATTGCAGCTAAGGATAAAATTTGAATATTAAAAAATATTTGATTTAAATTGGCAAAGTAACATTATAATTAAAAAATGTACCATCATTTTGTTAAAATATTGACACACTAGAATACTTAAAAAATGAAAGCTAGACGTACCAATATAGCTAAAGTTTTATGCAAAGCAGAATAGTATATATATATGTATAGCAGGCAAATTCATTATGTAAAAAAATAGGCATGTGAAGACTTGGCAATAACTTAGGCAGTAGCTCAAGCAACTTTTACTGTGAATTTACAGTTATAGGTAGATTTTAATGTAATATACAACTAATTTTTATATTATTCTGTTTATTGTACTAATTATGTACTACTATTATTTTTTATAACCTATTTTCAAATTTCTAATTATTAATTCATAATTTTTTTTTAAAAAGGAATTTTTTCAAGGTGTAAAAAATATTTTGAGTTATTTTTTGAATTCTTGATGGAAGTAACAAGTAATAACAAATAGGGGTACTAACTTGTTATAAAATTTTTAGTCTTAATAATAGCTAATATTTTCTAAATCTTGTTCTGTACTTTACCAGATGTAATAAGTTGTCCTGAACTTTTCCAAGTGTAATAACTTGTCCTGTAAAGCGGCGAGCTGGCAGAAATGTTAGCACGCCGGGCAAAATGCTTAGCGTTATTTTGTCAGTCTTTACGTTCTGAGTTCAAATTCCGCCGAGGTCGACTTTGCTTTTCATCTTTTCGGGGTCGATAAATTAAGAACCAGTTGCGTACTGGGGTCGATCTAATCGACTGGCCCCTCCACCAAAATATCGGGCCTTGTGCCTAGAGTAGAAAAGAAAAGAATAACTTGTTCTGTAATTTTTCAGGTTTATAATCTTAAGAATATTATGTCTCTTGCTCTCATTTTCATATGTAATTATCAATCTTTAGCATTTCAAGGAGAGAGAATTTTTGTGTTTCTGTTTATTTTGACACTGCAGCCACTGATATTTCTTTTACAAGAATGCAGTAGTTGTGTATTATTGTTTACAAACGCACGAAATACTAATGAAACCCATAATTTCCTTGTACACGACTAAACAGATAGATTTAGCGACAAATAGATCTGGTCATAAAATGTTCATAGTTGACAGCTGAGGCGCAAAAAGTTACTTCCCTAACCCAAACATTTACATCAATGGCGAATCTCTCTATAGTTGGTCCACACAACGAGTGCTACAAATAACTAGGCATTGATGAAAAACATCATATAAAAGTACTGAGAACAAAGACAGAGTAACTGAGGATTATAAATCGAGACAAACATGGTAGTCTTATAACAAGACAACATCATACAATGCATTTGTAGCATATCAATACAGTTGGTAACATTTTGAATACGTGAATAGTCTTTAAGAGAAATTCGTCTCATAGATTTTAATATTCGAAAGAGCCTAAAATCAGCAGGAAGCTTCCACAGAAAGGGTGATATTGACATTCTTCTCAGGGGAAAAGACAGAGAAGAGGCTTTAAATCAAGTCATGACGTTTTTCCACGCAACTGACAGAGCTGGGGAAAAAAGATTAAGTGGACATCGATGTTAACGGCAAAAAACACAAAAGAAAAAGTTGAGGACGACCAATGCGAAATTATTGCTGATATTAGTCATATTCAATGCGGCAAGCGGGCAGAATCGTTAGCACACCGGGCAAAATGTTTAGCGGCATTTCGTCTGCCCTTGCGTTCTGAGTTCAAATTCCGCCGAGGTTGACTTTGGCTTTCATTCTTTCAGGGATCGATAGAATAAGTACCAGTTGAGTACTGGGTCGATATAATCGGCTAGCTCCGACTCGAACCTGCTAGTCTTGAGCCAAAATTTGAAATCGAAATTAGTCATATAGTAATCTAGACGTTGATTGGTAAAAAGCTCAACAAGATTTTCTAAGACTTAGACATATTGTTCTATTTTCTTGATCTAAACAATGCAGTAAGCCAAAGTATCACTTTATACATTGATCCATGGCCTAAAAACATCAAAAAGTTTGTTTAGCTAAGCTGAAACAACGCATGAATCTATACTTTAAAATAAGTTTATTCAAATATATTATATAATTTACCCGAAACAAAAATATAAAATCATTTCATTTATTTCATTGACTGTTTGAAGTTGAGGAAACTGTGAAACTAATAGACGCAATATATGTCATTTCCGCTCAACGTAAAATGTATATTCTACAGTCAGATATTGAGTTATTTAATTCATCTGGATTATTTATACTGTTGAGTATATCCATCCTATATTTATATAATATACATGCTTATTACACGCATATGTAAATATCTATGCGTGTCTGTGGGTGTGTGTATGGCTGGAGAGGATTATGTATGTGATTGTATGTATATGTAAAAGCATAGATCTATTTCTATATAGGCCTTACAAATTGGCAATCTTGTGGAACTTGTAGAATTACGAGATGACAGCTTTCCTTCATCATCTTTCCATTTTGATATGGCATATCATTTATGGTGACTCTGATCTAGAAATACACTCCATATGGAGTATATTTCCTTTTTCCGCTCAATTCTAAATTATTCCTTCAAACACACATATACGCCAATACACAAACACACACACATACACGCGCGCGCGTACATATGTATAAGCTCTTATATGCATTCATAGAGTAATTAACATTTATAGCCATTCACATTCTACACTGCTTTGTGTATTTGTTTAAAAAACCCACCCACACATACATTCATACACACACACACACACACACACACACACATATATATATATATGCGCGTGAATGTACTGATTTAAGTATTCATATATTAATATACATTACATATATAAAATTAACGGCTTCAGCTTTTGCCCATGTGTGCGCACATATATAATATACACGTGTCTACGCATATATAGACATGTGTGTGTGTATGTATATACATATACATACGCTCATAAGCACATATATAATGTATATGCACAGATACACACTCACATATACAGACACACACGTATATATATGTGTGTGTGTGTGTGTTGTGGTATTTGGGGATGGACATGTTGCCAGTTTAGCCAATAAAAATATACGCCCTATATATTTGGTGTTCACTTGCTTATGCTTTATTTTAATATTAATTGCATTTCGGCCAGAGTTCTTTCGTCACACTTCTACGACCTCACCAGTGGTCTTTTGCTTCTTCTTTCTTTTTGTGTGTCTCCTTACTAATAATCTATTTTGTATTCCTATTGTATGTGTCTTTAATTGCGCATGCGTATATCCCTGTGTGTATCTATGTTTAGTAAGTGTGTGCGTGGGGAGGGGGAATGCGCCTGCATTATCACTATCCCCTGTTTATACACGTTCGTTTCATTTACTTTTATTCATTTTATTCATTTGTTTATATCTACATACTTTTCTTCTTTCTTTCTTTGTATTTGATTTAATTTATTTTGTTAATGTATACAGTTATTTAATTCCATTTATTTATCTGTGTATTGTATTATATTCATATTATTATCATTTTATGGGGATCCTATTCTGTCATAGGTTGTGGTGTGTTGGCGGATGCTAGAGTTCCATTCTAGTTTCCTATTCAGGCAAGGTTTATCTTCTATTATGTGTGTAGCTTCTGTAATTTGTCTAAGCGTTGCGTCTGTTCTATGTGTGGATAAGATTTTAACTTCTATGTTGTTGAACGAGACCTCGTGTTCCTGCTCGGCATGCTGCCACAGAACCGATGAGTTCTTCTCGTTAAGTTCCCTCTAGTGCTCATTTACCCTTTCTCCTATGCTCTGTGCTGTTTCCCCTAGGTACGTCGTTGTCTTGTTACTGCACCGTCCCTCTGTGCATCTTATACTATAGACTACATTCCTGGTTTTACAGTTTGTTTGTGGGCTAAATCTACATACAGTTCAGTTCCTATCAGTACAGGGGGTTCTACTAAAAAGGTATGTTCTACCGATTAGGGATTTGATAGGGTTGCCTGGCCTTTCTACAACCTTAATTCTTAGTTTAAGTTTGTCTAGGGCCCTTCTAAAGCGGTACGCCAGTTCGCCTCTAGGGGTGGTATCGACGAACATTACACTCTGGTATTTGTGACTATCATACCATGAGTTGGCCTTCCCTATTTTCTTCTTAGTCCTTTCAATCGTGTTTCATGACTCGCTTCTATAAAGTGGGCAAATCCCATTCCTATAGTTACGTATGGTAGTTTCAAATTTCCTCATGGCTCCTTTGTATACTCTGATCCTTTCTTTATGGCTGTATCCTGAGAACTGCATGCAGTAAACGAAGTGTTGTATGTGCCTCTTTAACTCTGTAGGGTTGCACATGCGGGACACATTTCTCATTACACTGAGGAAGTATGCCATAGATAAATGGAATTAAATAACTGTATACATTAACAAAATATATTAAATTAAATTAAATACAAAAAAATAGAAAGAAAAGAAAAAGTAAGTAGATATAAACAAATGAATGAAATAAATAAAAGTTAAACGAACGTGTATAAACAGGGGATACTGATAATGCGGGCATATCCCCCCCCCCACACACACACTTGCTAAACATAGACACACATATTGATATACGCATGCGCAAATGAAGACACATACAATGAGAATACAAAATAGATCATTAGTAAGGAGAGACATACAAAAAAGAAGGAAGAAAGCAAAGGACCACTGATGAGGTCACATAAGTGTGACGAAAGAACTCTGGCCGAAATACAATTAATATAAAATAAAGCTTAAGCAAGTGAACACCAAATATATAGTGCGTGTATTTTTATTGGCTAAACTGGCAACTTGACCATCCCCAAATACAACAATATCTGTTTCAACACACGAATTCACATCAAGAATTTTGCAAAGCGAATATATAAATGTATATATATAGAGAGAGAGAGATGATAGATAAATTAAGAAGTGGAGTCAAACGCAGGCGTTATTCAAATCTTTATACTTCCTACATATATTTCGAAGAAAACATTGATATTATTCCGGGTGGGGGTGGGGACAAAATTATGTAAAGCAATGCAATCATCTCGTCAGGGAAAAACAGAGAAACGAAACACATCAATAAACCATTTTAACCGAATGTGATTACCGCGTATATAATGAAGGGTAATGCTGACAAGTTATTTTTAAAAAAACCGTTAACAGATTTAACGTCAAAGGCAATTTAGAGAAAGCGAAGGAGGAGAAAGAAAGGAATTAGCAGAAAATTAATAGTGGAGAAATATAGTGTGATAGATGAATGGGGAAAAAGCTTGAAAGCATGGAAATAGATATATGTAGTGGAAATGAAATGTAAGAAGACATTTAAAGGTCGAATTTTATAGACTGGTAGAAATTACTTATAGGAAATAAAGGTATGTCTTTAGCAATGCTTGCAACGATAAACGCATTCTTTAAACGTGTTTACAAGAGAATTCTCCGGGAACAGGATGAGAAATTGTTCTTCGTTACAGGGTGGACAAAAAGATTTACCGTTATCATATAGGAAAGATCTAGATAGAATATTCCATTCCAAATCAAATTGTTTATTATGTTCTTTTAGAGACCAAATTAATCGACTAAGCCCAATATTGTTGCGTTTATAGATGTGTCTAAATGTAGAGTAAAAGTTAGATATTCTATTCGACAACTGAAACGATGAACAATTTATGTAAAAAAGGACATCAGAACCGGAAATAATTTTACATTGATAAACAGAGTTTCTAATCTTAGAATTACTGCCAAGGAAACGAATGCGCTTCGAATTTAAATCAGAAATATTAATATTGTTGTTATTATTGTTCAAAGAATGATTAGCGTTAATAATATCAATGTTATTATTTTCATTAAGGAAATTTGTATTTGATAATTTATTGTTATGCGAAGAGATGATTTGTGAAAGGTTCTTGGTGTTTGAAAACCCTATTCTAATTCGGTGTGAATTGATAATGGAATGGTATTTTGAATTTTTTGGGAAATTCTTATCTATAGTTTCACGAAACTGGTAAGAGAGGTTGGATTTGATCTGCTTACCATATGGAATTATCAACCAAACATCTTTACTAGGACCCACCTTGTTATTAGGGCAATTATCTTTAAAAGTCCTAGACTTATTTTTATTACGTATAAAGGGACATAAAGAAAGGTTATCTCCCTTACGCTGCAAAATTACATTTTTCGATTTATTGTTGTTATTCGAACTAAAATTGATATTGTTATCAGCGTTATGACTTGGTTTCATGTCCTGATTAATAGAGGTAAAATTAATGTCAATAGGGTTAATGCAGCTAATTTTTTTCTTTACAGCCTGCTTTGAGTAAGGCAGACTTATAAAATTCGGTTGTCTAAGTGAAATGTTTCTAAATTCCTTGTAATTACTTTTGAATGATTACTGACAGAGCTAATATATTTTTAATTAGTTGAGGATTGGTATGGGAAATATGAATCATTATATAAGTTATGGGTAATATCCAAAAAAATGACTTTAGCTATAACATCAAAAATAACGTTTAAGCCCATGTTTCGGAAAAATTTAACCAACCTATTTTTAACCCTTTGTAACTTTTGGTTAGAAACATTTTGAAGCTAGAGTAGATAATTGTCACAATATAAACCTCCATTGATGTTTGGGAATTGGTCAGCCATATCATATATACTGATAAAATTGTGCTAAGTCAGAACTTCCCATCGTGACATCAAAACTGCCAGGCGTATCTCTACGGACTCACAGCTTGTTTTCAAATTTAATGATTGATTTCTGGCAGCTAACACCACATTAATTTCATCCCGGGTGAGACCTGCTTTGCTGTGTGCGAACCAGAGTGCTTTGTTGAGTACAATTGAGTTAATAAAAGAATAGTAACTAGAAATGTCGAACTGGATGAACTTAGTGCACTTCTTGTTATATATATATATATATATATATATATATATATATATATATATATATATATATATATATATATATATATATATATGTATGTATGTATAAAAAAGTCTGGCCGCCCCAGTTGTGGGACTTGCATCTATCTTATTGAAGATACAACATACAATACAAATCAGGACATATTTTTACCGTAAGGAATTTAATATACCTATCAAATGTTGAGGATGTAATAAAGGTTACATAGATTAACAAAGCTCACTCTAAGAAATAGATTGAACATTCACCGACAACAAATACGAAATCTCAGTACGAGACAGATTCCACTGAGTGGACACATAGACATATGTGCAAAAAAAAAGTTCTCCAAATTCCACGTCTTCCACTCTACCTATGTTCGGTGGATACCACAGATGAAGCAGAGATAAACAAAGAGAATACGTTCATATAAATGTACAAACCCAGACTTAACAACCTTTAACAAAGTGCATACACAAAAAATAATTATTCACACGCAAAACTCATTCTGCCGCTTAACATGAGGAATATACTCAGCTAACAACCTAAACTTTCACCACTGGACTACATGCAAACGGTTCCTATCTACTCTCCAACCAGATAGATCAAATTTGGAGAGCCTTGATTATAACAATGCACACACGGAAATGTGATGCAACATACTCCAACCTATGAAAACGACGGCACACAATTTCCAAGCATCGAACAATGATGTTCCTACACTATACCGGTTACGCAAAGACCACAAACCCTACATAAACCCTGTCATGGGGCCCCGAACCAGACCAGTTTGCGGAGAGGATATCTCCAGCAACTATAGACTGTCCTACTTCCTCTCACAGGTGCTACGACCTCTCATAGAGATGTCTCCAGATGTCTGTGTGAGCATAGAAGATCTCCTCCGTAAACAACCGGAATTTGAACGCAGAACATAAAGACGGACGAAATGCCGCTAAGCATTTTGCCCGGCGTACTAACTATTTTGCTTGTTCGCCGCGTTAAGTCAGCTCGCCGAACAACACAAGATCAGTCTCCTAACTCGTAACTTTCAAACTAATGCCATACACAATGGGGTAGACTCTGCAATGACAAACTCAAGTTTGACTACATTGTCCTATTGGATTATGGGATGCATACAGACAAGCAAATAAATGATAAAATATAAGACATCGTCAAAAAAGACCTTAGACATAAATCATGCCTGTTAATTGATATGACAGTGCCTACTGATTGAAACGTCTCAGCAAAAGAATTTGAAAAACTGTCGAAATATAAGGACCTTGAGATTGAGATATCTGGGACGTGGCAATAAAAAAACTAAAACCATCTCTGTTGTTGTAAGTGCTCTGGGAGTGATCAAGAAAGGTAGTGACAAATTTTTTGACCAGATCCCTGGAAAACTAACAATCTATGAGACACAAAAAATTGTGTTGACATCAACCGCCTACATTCTCAGGATGTTTTTCTCCATCTGATATATACGTGCCTTAGGGCTCTGGTTGAGACCAGGTCGGAAAATGAAATAAAATGCAATTCAATCGGAAAATAACAACAACAACAACAACAACAACAATAATAATGATGATGATGATAATAATAATATACCAGCACCACTACCTAAACTATTTTATGTATGATGAATATCTCCATATTATGTCTAATCAGATATGTTTTCCATGTTGTTGCTCAGGAAGCTTCTATAAGTAGTTCGTATCTAGTCTCTATCTTCACGCTATGATAATTTATGCAACTTCTACTGGAGAGATAATACACCTCACCTAATAGTCTATTGCATGCGTATCTATTAAGAACAGCGTTTTTATATTATTAGATTATCTAACCAGTATCTATAAACTGTGAATATATGTCAGCAAATATAAACTGAGATATCTGCTAAATGGAATTTTCAGGTTTTATTTCATGTTTCACGAATATACTGTCAGGTTAGGTTACATAATCTACTTCAGGAAAGTATTGTCTTATAGCTAAGCTTTAAAAGTTCAAATTCCGCCATTTTCGTTTTTACGAGAACCGATAAAAATATGCACTAATATAATTTTATTATCAGGTCATCCCATAAGTTCTGTGCGAATTTTGAATAAAGAAAACAAGTGACCAAATGTTATATTTAATTGAAATTTAAACATCAATGTACTTTCCCTGATTATCTATGACTTACTTCCATCTATTTACAAGCTTTTTAATCCCATCAATGTAAAACTCTTGGTTTCAAAGTGAAGAACTCTGAAATGTCAGTTTCGACCTCCTCCTCGCTTGCGAAAGTTATATCCCCCAAATGATTCTGTAAACTACGAAACAAATGGTAGTCTGAAGGAGCAAGGTCAGGAGAATAAGGTGGATGGGTAATTTTTCCCAACCAAGCCCTTCGATCCTCTGTGATGTGATCTTTGTAGTGTGGTGTCGCGCATTGTCCTGATGAAACTTTACTCCTTTTCGATTCACTAAAGCGGGTCTTTTTTCTCCAAAGCTTGGTTCAAACGCTCTAATTGCTGACTGTAGATTTGAGCATTGATTGTTGCATTGGGTGGCAGCAATTCAAAGTGAATTACTCCTTTGCAATCCCACCAGAGAGAGAGAAGAACCTTTTCCCATGAAGTTCCCTTCTCGGTTGCGGTTGAACTTTTTCCCTTTTACCAAGCCACTGTTTACGACGTTTAACATTTCGATAGAAGATCCATTTTTCGTCACTAGTCACAGGTCTATCCAAAAAGGGGGAAATGAGTTCGCGAGAATGGAGAGATAGGCAGATGTTAACTCGGTGTCTGCGGTTGTTTTCGAACAATTCACGAGGCACCCATTTTCCAAGTTTAGGAACCTTTCCAAGTTGTTGAAGATGACTATGAACAGTTGTATGGTTTGAACTAAGCTTTATTGCCAATTCTTCAACTGATAATGCAGGATTTTCTTCAAGTAATGCCTCAAGGAGCTTATCATTAAACTCAACTGTTCGATCTTCATCATCAAGGCTGAAATCTCAACTTCTGCAAGTTCTTTCATTCAAGCATTCTTTCCCATAAACTGAGTGTATCTTTCGAATCGCTTCGGCTGCAATTTCCTTTTTTGTACTCATAAAGCATTATGCGCCTTAAATGCTCTATGGATACTTCCATGTTAGAAAGGGTTTTAATCAAAGACATTTTAATTCTATTAATGCATAAAAAAAATTTTTAATTCCATTAGACATTCCAAAATACTATTAAATTCCATTCAATTTAAAAAAAAGGTAAAATCGGACAGAACTTATGGAATGACATGATAGTTTACATAGTCTTCCCCCTTCAAGAAACAAACATTCTGCTTTGACGTTCCAACACAATATTGGAATATTCTTTTTCTTCTTTTTGTTGTTTTCAGACATTAGACTGCACCCATATTACAGCACCGCTTTCAAGGATATCAAAGGTATAGTCGTTTATATCGAAACTAGCATTTTATTGGTACCTAATTTAGTGAATCCGGAAGGCTGAATGACAAAGTTAACCCAGGAAGGATTTGAAGAACGCAGAACATTAATAAACACGACTATACACGACAAAGTACGGCACTCTAACAATTCTGCCATTTTCTAACGGTAAATTTTCTATGAGTACTTTTATATATATATATATATATATATATATATATATATATATATATATATATATATATATATATATAATATATATATTGTGCCAAATTTTGGCATTGTAAGCTACACCAATGCTAGAACGGGACGACACTGCATAGTGCCAAAGATCCCAGCAATGCCATCACGCTTCAGGACCAGCTTCTGCAACAGCATGGGTTTCAAGGGCCCACAGCTTTTTAATATTCTCCCAAAGAGTCTGAGGAACTTGCACAAAGTAGATGTAGCGGTTTTTAAATCAAAGCTGGACATCTTCCTGTCAAGAGTCCCAGATGAACCTATCTCACGGCAAGAGGTGCAAATGAGAGTAGCTGTATCAAACTCCATTCTTCACCAAGTGCCACATATTAGACGAGGTTCGTCGTAATAACAGTCTAGCACAAAACGGCGGTGCATCAGCATGGCCGCAGCTCTGAGCTGAAACTAGAAAAAAAAATATATATATCTATATCTATATATATATATATCTATATATATATATATATATATATATATATATATATATATATATAATATATATATATATATATATATATATATATATATATATATATATATATATATATATATTATATATATATATATACAGTCAATTCCTCTTAATTGTATATCATTGATTCCCCCAAAAATTATGCAATTAACCGGAGTGTGCAATTAAAAATATCTCATTGTCGGATACAAATTCCGTGATATGAAATATCGTCAATTGTAATATGACTGCCGTTACACATATATGAATGCTAATATAAAGGTATGTTGATGTAAAGATTTTTAATATATTTCACCCAGTCTCATCAATTATTTAATTGATTGATGTGTGTGTGTGTGTGTGTGTGTGTGTGTGTGTGTGTGTGTGTGTGTGTGTGTGTTGTGTGTGTGTGTGTGTGTGTGTGTGTGCGTGCGCGCGCGTGTGTATCCATACAATAATCGTTTGACTTCAGCCCTACCAGGTATTTCAGCTTCCAAGATATTCCTCAATTAAGCAAAATTAGCCAAATACAGACTGAGAAAAATTTTCATAAATTTTAAATTAATGATACTACGCTTTGATCTTTGCCAAAGAGTCTTTGTAAAACATAAAATTATGAAGGTTAAGAAACATTTAATTGGCTAATTAATTGGTAATCGATAGGGAATCAATAAATAAATATCTATTAAATGTTTGCTTAAAAACCTGTCGTTTTACAGATTTTATCTTCGATGAAGATCTATTTTGTGAAGAAATTTGTTTTACAATTAAAAAAAAACAGTCAGAAGAAATTATATCGGAATCTGAATTTCGAGAGTTTTTTGGAATAATAAGAATAACTTTAATATATATTCGATGGTCTATAAGCAGAAGGTAATGACTTCTGGCGTTTTAGCTGAAAGTCCCAGGTACACTTATTTCATACCAAGATAAGTTTTCAATATTGAAACTAATTTTCGCCAGTTTTTCACTCGAAAAAAAAATATATATTCAATAAACTGACTTAATTTGCATTTGTAATTAACCAATCAATTTTACTATACACACATTTAACGCTTATTGTGTAAGTAACCAATTTATGCATAATCCAGTATGCAATTAAGCAGAATCAACTGTACCACAACACAGAGCGGTTTTTGGCAGCCAGGTCATTGTTCTCATAAATTCTATTCCGTTTGAAATTAAGGAATCTTCTAAATTATCACTATATTGTTGATCTAAGACTACTGGCAAAGTACAGATGGAAGAGCTCAAACAAATTGCTGTAGTGTATTTTGCAATGCTCCTTATATGCGGCAGTCGAAATACACACATTTAAAAGCTTTTGTAAAATTACTTGACGCAGATATGACCGACTACGAAAGCCAAAAGAAGAGTACGTTATAAGAATTTTGAATCCGAAACCGAACTGGAAATAGCTAACTCCATTACACAAAAACAAAATAACATCCTCTATATGCATTGGCCCGGAATGCGTGTGTTTCAAAAGTTGAAAAACAAAATACACGCTACACACAAACTTATTCCATAAAGATTAATGACATTCTGTTAAAGAATATTTTAAAATAGCAAATAATTTTTAAAAAATATTTTCCTAATTATATATATATATATATATTATATATATATATATATATATATATATTATATATATATATATAATATATATATATATATATGGCTGGTTATTTGACTGGATGGTTAAACCTGGGGGAAAATACCAAGTAAATACCACACGATATTTATCCCGACTTTTTGGGTTCAAATCCGCCCGAGGTCAACTTTGCCTTTCATCTTTACGATGTTGATAAAAGAGGCTTCAGGCGAAGCACTGGAGTAGAATTAATCGACTATACTCTAAAGGACTTAATACATGAGTTAGAAATCAATATGTGCGTGGGTGAGGAAAGGGCATAGGGGATCTAGATTCTGGGTACCTTGATGCCACTGTTAATGTAATGCCAAAAAGGTTGGGAGAGTTCTAGCTTAACACACGCACCAACGGCATACGTTTCGCATTTAGTAATAATCGTTTAATTGGTGGCGAGGTTAAGTGAGTGCTTCTACCACATAACTTGAGTAATAGCCATTGTGTATAGGCAGAATGAGGTTGTGTACCACACCTCTCACTCTGTATCAACAACAATCTGTCTGTCAGTCTATATGTCTGTCCTCAGGGTCGCTCTTATCACGGCTGTATACTTTGGGTGTTATTTTATATGTGTATACACATCTGTGGCTATCAATATCAATGTGTGAGCGGAAACATGCATGTGTGTGTATATGTGTACCTCTATATATACATGCCTGTATATGCAGGGCGACGTGTATACGTATGTGTGTGTGTGTGTGCGTCTATCTGTATACATATGATTATACACACAAGCACGCACGCAGACTAACACACACACACACACACAAATATATACATACATACATACATATATACATATATATATACATATGTATATATATATATATATATATATATATATATATTATATATATATATAGGGTGAAGTCTGAGTGTTTCTGTGTAAGTGTATGTGTATTCGTGTATGTGTATGCTGATGTGCATATCTGTACTTTCGTGTACAATGTACTTCAGTGTATCAAGATGTCTGTATCTACGTATATATATATATCTCATGGTATGCGTGTGTTTGTGTGTGTGTATGTGTTTTTGCTAAATAATTCTCTGCACTCATGTCACTTTATATCTAAGCAGAAATTATAAACAAATATTTTAAACATCCCATCGCGCACGTGCATATGTGTAACCAGGTGTAGGTGATTCCCTGTGTGTGTGTGTGTGTGTGTAAATGAAGGTGTGCGGTGAGAAGGAGGTAGCTGCGTGCATCTGTTTATTAGAGGCAGAGTGCATGTGTTTATGAAAGGCAGCGGTAAGCAGAGAAATATTTCTATCAACAGGAAGTACAGTATTCCACAGTTGGGCTAGTCTTCTGATGACTAGGTGTGTGTGTATGTATGTGTGCGTGGGTGTGTGTGTGCGCGTCTGCGTGCGTGTATAGTATATATGTAAACACGCATAATTATATATGCTATAGATATTATAATCATATATTTGTGTATGTTTCTCTGTGTGTACGTCTACACATGTAAACGTACAAACACACACACACACACACTAACACACATATACATACAGCCATATATACAAGTATATATACATAATATATACATACATACATATATATATTTATATATATATATATATATATATTTATATATTTACATACATACATATATATATATATATATATATATATATATATATATATATATATATATATATATATATATAAATTTATATACAAGAGAAGCTTGGATTTAGTCATTCTACCATTCATCGATACCTGCGTGTCATCGAAAAAGTCAGCAAATTGGGTCAATGTGTTCCTCACAAACTTCCCGAGTCTAATCGCGAGCAGAAGGTGAATGTGTGGGCTTCTTTGTTGTCACGTTTCACGAATGAACCACTTTTAGACCGAATAGTGACTGATGACGAGAAATAGATATGAAAGTGTCAAGCGCCGAAGACAGTGCGTAGGGAAAGGAGAAACATCAGTACCCTAGGCGAGAGAAAGTCTTCATCCAGTTAAGGTGTTGCTATATGTTTGATGAGATATGAAAAATTTAGTCCACTTTGAACTTTTAAATCCAAACCAAACGATAAGAAGAGAGATCTACTGCGAACAGCTTGAGCGGCTTAAATCAGCGCTAGACCATCAAGCGACTATCTTTGGTTTCAAGACGAAAAGTACTCTTCCATCAGGATAATGCTCGGCTACATACAGCCGAAAACAATACCACACCCACTATATTCGCCGGACATCCCCCCATCTGATTATGATTTATTCCGCAGTCTTCAAAATTATTTGGGAGGAAAAAATATGAATTATGTAGACGAGTTCAGAACAGTACTGGAAGAGTATTTTTCGTGACGGACAAGTGAATTTTGGAAGAGGTCCTTGCAAGTCTACCAGATAGATAGAAGATAGAAAATGAAAGAAAGTATATTAGATTATAAAAGAACTCTTTATCTAAATCTTGAAAAGAAAAAGTATATATATATAATATATATATTGATAAAAATGGCAAGACAACAAAAGAATGAAAGAGACCTCGATATTACGTAAATAGTGGAATTTATCTGTGAGTTTTATCATGGCTACCGAATAATTGTCACATATTTCATTTACATATATATATATATGTATGTATGTGTGTGTGTGTGTGTGTGTGTGTGTGTGTGTGTGTGTGTGTGTGTGTGTGTGTGTGTGTGTGTGTGTAAGAAGCAGCTCAGTAATATAAGCGTTTTCATTATAACATACATTAACTATGTAATATTGATTTCAAATTTAGGTACCAAGCCACCAATTTCGGCGGAGTGGATAAGTCAATTTCATCGACCCCAGTGCTGAACAGGTACGTCCGAAAGGACGAAAAAGGTAAAATCGACTTCGGCGGAATTTGGACTCGGGACGTAAAGGCGGACGAAATACCGCTAAGAATTTTGTCCGGCGTCACAGTGATTTTTCCAGCTCTCCGCCTTAATTAACCATGTAATATTCATAGTGCTTATAGGCGTAGGTGTGGTTGTGTGGTAAGAAACTTGCTTCCCAACCACATGGTTCCGGATTTAGTCCCACTGTATGGTACCTTGGGCATATATGTATACGTGTGTGTCTGCGTCTTCGTGTCTGTGTTTATCTCCCATCACAATCCGTCGCCGTCGTAGGATTACACAATGTTGCTAGATGAGTTGACTGGAGCAACGTGAAATGTTTTGCTCAAGAAAACAACGCATCGCCCGGTACAGGAATCGAAACCACAATATTACGATCATGGGTGCAACACACACACATACACACACACACACACACACACACACACACACTCACACACACATCTATACGTAATTAAATACATACATATACACCATGCACACGCACATGCAAATATATATATATATATATACACACATACATGCATACATGCATACATGCATACATACATACATACATACATACATACATACATACATACATACATACATACATACATACATACATACATACATGGGTATGTACCGATGCGCTTACGCAGATCTTTATATGTATGTGTTTAGATAGGATACAAAATAGGGAGTGAAGTGGAGGAAAGAAAATAGATGTAAGATATGTAGGGATGGGTCCTTCCAAATATAGAGTTTATACACAATGTAAGATTCCAATACGTTATGAATGAGATCCAGCAGTTGGATTTTGCTCATAAGGTATTGGAATCTTACATATATACCATTCTGTCTAAAAAATGGATCTACAAATTCAATATCCCTACATAGCTTACATCTATCTTCTTTCCTCCACCTCACTCTCTATTTTGTATCCTATCTAAATTAACTGTTACTTAACCGACTCCGACTCCGATGAAAGGATATAATTAATAAATATACTGGAAACAGCTGTAAGACCTTTTATCTATAAATGTTCTATCTAAACAGCCTTGGTTTTTTATTTCATTACGCAAAAAATTCTTATATATATATATATACAGAGGTTGGACAAAATAATGGAAGCACCTTAAAATTTCAAACAAATCTATTTTAGCATGGGGTAGGACTACCTTTAGCAGTAATTACAGCTTGATTTCTACGAGGTATGGACTCGTACAAAGTTTGAATTGTTTCCAAAAGAATTTGTATCCATTCTTCAGCTAAAAAAGTCTCCAGTTCTTGTAGTGATGATGGTGGACATTATCGACTCCCTACTTGTTTTTCTAAAATGCTCCATAAATGTTCAATAATATTGAGATCTGGGGACTGTGGTGGCCAGATAAGATGTCCAACTTCATTATAATGTTCTTCGTGCCAATCAGTAACAACTTTAGCTATGTGAATTGGTGCAGTATCACCCTGAAAGATTGTGTTTCCCTCCGGAAACAGTTCCGCATGATGAATTTGATCACATAAAATGCTTAAATAGTTTTGACTATCAATTCTGCCATGAAAGGAAACCTGTGGATTTCCAAAATATACCCCTCACCCCACCGCAGATCATCACAGGTCCTCCCTCACGTTTAACAGTGGGAAGAAGGCTGTTTGGGTCAAATGCTTCTTTTGGCTGTCTCCATACGTATACTCGGCCAGTGGTTGGAAATAAAGTAAAGGATGACTCAACCGAGAAAATAACATTCTTCCACTGCTCTAGGGACGAATTTTGGAGGTTTTTACTCCACTCTAAATGCTTTGTAGCGTTTTTTTTTTTAAAGTAGTGGTTTTCTGATTGCAGCCCTCTCGTGAAATCCGGCTTTGTGCAGTTACCGGCGAACAGTTTTTATGGAAACTGGGTTCTCAAGGTGGTCATTAAGCTCTGCAGTAATTTTGGGTGCTGTACTTTTGTGATCCTTTCTAACAATTAGCGTAAGTGTCCGGCTGAAAGTTATGGTTTTCTTCCGGAGTTTTGTTCCGACGAGGAGGTTTTTCCCTCTTTCTCAAAGGCTGTCATTACTTTCAAGACAGTACTTCTTGATACACCAAACATTTCGGCTGTGTTCGCTGTGCTAGCGCCTACTGTACGAGTACCAACAATATGACCTCTTTGAAAGTCAGATAGATCTGTCATTTTAATGAATTTTAATTACTTTTTTCTGATGATATCTGAGAAGAAACTGCAATTTTACCAAAACATATTAAGCAACACTAATAATAAATCAAAAAACATAAAAATAAATACGCTTTTGACGCTTTTATAGATATTTCAAAATTATGATGGCATGACGCTAGGTGTTTTCATTATTTTGTTCAACCCCTGTATATACATACATACATACATACATAAATACATATATATATATTATATATATATATATATATATATATATATATATATATATATATATATATAATATATATATATATATATATATAATAAATATTAGGGAATAAATCCAAACTTACAGGGAAAATATATATATATATATATATATATATATATATATCAATAATAATTAATGGTAATTAATCAATTAATAATTGATAAATTTTCCAAGTACTTCGGTATATATAAGAACAATTATAGGTAAACGTACACGAAAATTCTATAATTATGAGCATTTAAACTGCAATTTCTAAAATTCGGTATGTGGTGAAGCAAATTTTTTCTGAACCTTAATTATAATTATGCTCATAATTATAGAATTTATATATATATATAAATCTTTTCAGTGTGCTCTGTTTAAAATTTTTTAAAAGAAAAAAGTAAGTGACATCAATTTATATTTGACCTTTGCTGTGTGAAAGATCAAATTCTGTTGTTTGTAAGCAATCTTTCGTGAACCCTGAGAGAACGAAAACCAGCCTTATTCACGAAGAATCTAGATTGGTCACTAGGAAAACTTAGAACAATATAATTTGTGAACTGAATTTAATAGAATTGTTAAACACTTTAGTTTCAAATAATGACTGCCCCCTAAACAATAACAATTGACTGACCCCCTAAACAATAACCCGCATGGTTCTTGGTCTCAAGCATCTGTCTTATGAAGAAAGGCTGAAGACGCTCGACCTTTATTCTCTAGAAAAACGACGACGCCGTGGTGATCTCATTCTTGCTCACAACATCATAAGCGGAAAGTGTAACCCCTCGAAAGAGCTGTTCTTCACTCCTGCTCCAGAGCGTCGGCTGCGGGGTCACTCCGAAAAGTTCTATCTGCGACGATTTCATCTCAATCGAAGGAGAGGGGCTTTCTCCGTCCGGGTTGCGGATCCGTGGAATAAGCTGCCGGACGAGATAGTGAAGATGCCGACGACCGCTCGGTTCAAAGTCTCTTGACCAGAAATGGCCTGAACTCTTTACATGAATACCCTCCCTGTACATAACTCTATGTCCCCCTACATGGCCTTGCTTTTTGCTTTTTGAGCCAAAAAATAAACTTAACTTAATTTCCCACTACATTTCTGTCAACCCATGCGCTACAAATCCATACTTAAGAGACGAGGAATTATGTACATTATTTACATTAAGTTTTTGATGGAGTTTCTCTATATGTTTCTATTGAAGTCTAATGTCGGCTCCGTACCGATTAGATAATACCCATACTTGCCTGTTATCCGTTTCTATCCTCTGTTCCTAATAACACTTTCTCTTGCCCATCTACACTACACTTGATTCTAATTTATATTAATTCACCAACCGTAGAACCAAAGCGACGATGGTGACGAACTAACCAAAACTCCGAGGTCATTGTGAACTCTCACTTTGTAAAATTAATAAATTAGTACACACATATGCTTATGCATGTGGGTGCATTCTGAACCGAACCGGGGGCAAGTTGAATAGTTTGTCCATGACTATATGGAAAATTGTGTAAAAATCATTTGTTAGTATGCTCGAACGATGTATGCGAAGGAATAAATTCAAATATGAATAAGAAGCAGCGCGTGTGTTGTTAACATTATTGAACACACATACACAATGAATATGTTTTTCTGGTTCACTAGTCGGCTGCGATTTGATGCAGTGGAGGTAACCCTCTCGAAGCGCCATATATATATATATATATATATATATATATATATATATATATATATATATTAATGCTTGCTGTATACCTAGCTATAATAAAAACAATTCAACATAAAACTGAATAAATAATTATCAACACATTTTGTAGAGTAAATGTTCATTAAACATTTACAAGAAGATGGTTGACAGTGACTTTAAAGTTTGTTTAAGAGACCATAAGTCGGGGAAAAGATGCACTCGTATATCTGCCTATAGAGTGGGTATATTATCCGAAATAAGAAGAAACATGGCAGAATATTTGCTAAACAGCAGAGAAGACCACTACGCCATATGGCGTAGTGGTTAAGAACGCGGCCTGCTAACCCCAAAATCCAGAGTTCGATTCCAGGCAGTGACCTGAATAATAATAATAATAATAATAATAATAATAATAATATAATAATAATAATAATAATAAAATAATAATAATAATAATAATAAAGGCTGAACAAGCACCTGGACGAAAACAAACTGTTCCCAGAAGAGCAGAAAGGATGCCGCAAAGGCTCATATGGCTGTAAAGATCAACTAATGATTAATAAAGCCATAACTGAAGACAGCCACAGAAAGAAGAAAGGCCTCAGTATGGCCTGGATTGACTACAAAAAGGCGTTTGATAGCATCCCCCACACATGGATCCTCGAAACACTAGCTATTAACAAAGTAGTAGCACCAACAATCATAAAATTCATAGAGCACTCTATGAATAAATGGCAAACAGTCCTACACCTCCAAACAAAAGAGGGACTCATGAAAACCAAAGACATCCCCATTAGAAGAGGAATATTCCAGGGAGATACGCTCTCTCCACTCCTTTTCTGCTTGGCACTGTCACCTCTATCTGATATGCTAAATAGAACTGGATGCGGATATAAATGTTACGGCAAAACGATCAGCCACCTTTTTATATGGATGACCTAAAACTATACGCTGCAAATGACAAACAGCTGGAAACACTATTAAAGACAGTTCATGGATTTACCAAAGAAATAGATATGAAATTGGATTAGAAAAATGCGCCAAAGTAACCATGAAAGAGAGGAAAACTAGTTAAGAGTAACAACATCACACTAGATGAAGCAAATGAAATAAAAGAATTAGACCAAAGCCAAACTTACAAATACTTAGGAATCCATGAACTAGATAAGACACAACACACACAAATGAAAGAGAAAATAAAAAAAGAATATTATAGACGAGTTAGATCAATACTAAACACAGAGCTCAATGCTAAAAACAAGATAATAGGTATCAACACTTTAGCTGTCCCAGTTATAAGTTACAGCTACAATATCCTTAACTGGACACGAAATGAACTGACAAAATAGACAGGAAAACAAGAAAAATAATGACAGGATCTAGGATGCATCACCCAAAATCTGACATAGAAAGACTATATATACAACGTATAGAAGGTGGTAGAGGCCTTATACAGCTGGAAAACTACTATAAAATAACCACCATAGGACTGCAAAAATATCTACTTCAGAAGGAAGGAAAACTGATCCAGATAGCGGCAAAACACGAGCAAAACAAAAAAACTGTTCTCAGTATTTAAGGAAGCTGACAAATACAAACAAGAAATCATACCACCTAATAAACATGAAGAAGAAGAAGAAGATGAAGAAACAACAAAAGCTATAAAAAAAATGAAATCCAAACTAAAAATAGAACAGCAACGAACCATGATAAAACGATGGCAAGAAAAGCCCCTTCATGGTAAATACTGGACTAAACTAAACGCAAAAGAAATAGACAAAGAAAAATCCCAGCAATGGTTGAGAAGCTCAGGACTCAAAGCAGAAACAGAGGGATTTTTAATTGCAGCACAAGACCAAAGCCTCCCCACCAGAAATTACCAAAGACATGTAATGAAAAGAAATATTACAAGTAACTGCAGAATATGTGGAGATGGACAAGAAACAATAAATCAATTATCTCTAGCTGCCCAGTCCTGGCTAAGAAGGAATATATTCACAGACATGACAGAGTTGGAACTTACATACATTGCAAGCTATGCCAACATTATGGAATAACAACAGAAAAAAGATGGTATAGAGCGCACACACAGAAAAGGTCACAGAAAACGAGAAAGCAACCATACTCTGGGATATGCCGATACACACAGATAGAGAAATTAAGGCCAACAGACCAGCTATAGTTGTCAGAGACCATGAAGAAAAAAATGCTTTCTAATTGATGTATCAGTACCGGCAGATGACAACGTCTCTAAAAGAAATGAAAAGAAATGGAGAAACTCTCAAAATACAAAGACCTGGAAATAGAGGTAACTAGAATGTGGAATCTGAAAACAGAAACAATTCCTATCATAGTAGGTGCATTAGGCATGATAAAAAAATATTCAGACAAATACATAACAAAAACACCAGGACTTACAAACACATATAACATACAGAAAATTGCACTACTAGGCACTGCACACATCCTACGCAGAACACTTTCCATACAATAACCATCAGAGCATCACAACAAATCACAGCACATACCCAAGGCACACAGAGCTGCGCTCGGTAGTGAAGTGAAAGCACGCTATAAAAATAAAAATAAAACTACTGAATAATAATAATAATAATAATAATAATAATAATAATAATAATAATAATAATAATAATAATAAATGAAATCCAAACAAATAAAACAAAAGCTAAAACTAGAACAGCAAAGAACCATGGTAAAACGATAGCAAGAAAAGCCCCTTCATGGTAAATACTGGACTAAACTAAATGCAAAAGAAATAGACAAAGAAAAATCCCAGCAATGGCTGAGAAGCTCAGGACTCAAAGCAGAGACAGAGGGATTTTTAATTGGAGCACAAGACCAAAGCCTCCCCACCAGAAATTACCAAAAACATGTAAATGAAAAGAAATATAACAAGTAACTGCAGAATATGTGGAGATGAACAAGAAACAATAAAAATATTATCTCTGGCTGCCCAGTCCTGGCTAAGAAGATTGCACTACTAGGCACTGCACACATCCTACGCAGAACACTTTCCATACAATAACCATCAGAGCATCACGACAAATCACAGCACATACCCAAGGCACACAGAGCTGCGCTCGGTAGTGAAGTGAAAGCACGCTATAAAAATAAAACTACTGAATGATGATGATGATAATATAATAATAATAATAATAATAATAATAATAATAATAATAATAATAATAATAATAATAATAATAATAATAATAATAATAATAATAATAATAACAATAACAACAATAATAATACAGATCTGCTAGCCTTAAGAAGCTATGTTACGAGCACTGTTTACATGCGGAGAACACGGAAACGGTGTTGTCTCAAAAAATTAACCCTAAACAGACAGATCCGTCTTCTAATATCAACGTCGAAACTCGTCATGCCTCACTGTTAACAAAGCAAAATACAAACCGGTATGGTCATCGACGCTATGGCGGGATTACAAAAGATCACGTACTCGAATGTTGAACCAGACTCGGGAAGAAAAATCAGCTACTGGTTCAAATCTTCCCGACACACACGAGCTGGAAGTAACCCACAACTGGAATATTCCAACAGATGGCCATCCATGCTCGTCATCAAATAACAAAAAGAAAAAAGAATGAACTATGGTCTAGGGAAGATAATAAAGAAGTTCTTACGGCCTTCTACCATGCCATATATTTCCCCACATATAAATCTAGACTCCATGTTTTTCCAGATGTTCGTACATTGACTCTGCGAGTATTCCAGTCAATAATTTTCACATTATTATTATTATTATTTAAGGCGGCGAGCTGGCAGAACCGTTAGCACGTTGGGCAAAATGCTTAGCGGTATTTCCTCTGTCTTTACGTTCCCATTTCAAATGCCGCCAGGGTCGGCTTTGTCTTTCATCCTTTCAGGGTCGATAAAGTAAGTACCAGTGAAGCACTAGGGTCGATGTAATCGACTGGTCCCCTCCCCACAAAAACTGTCAAGTCCTTCAGTAGGAAGGATTATTATCATTATTATTATAATAATATAATAATAATAATAATAATAATAATATTATTATTATTATTATTATTATTATTATTATTATTATTAGTAGTAGTAGTAGTAGTAGTAGTAGTAGTAGTAGTAGTAGTAGTAGTAGTATTGAGTGAGAGAGAGAGAGAGAGAGCAGTGCATGACCATGCAGTGGGGCCCAGTTAGAATTTTCTTCAGGTCAAGTAGCCCATCCCGCTCAAAAGGTCCCTGGATAATGGTCGTTTAAGGATGTTGAACGAAACACCCATGTTTCCACAGGTGAATTATCCAAACCCGAAAGAATTTCCTTCAACACATGTCTATGATGCTCCCCAACTACTTCTGTTTGTGATCAGAGATGCACATATTGCCAGCCATTAAGGGACATGCTCAACAGGTTAAGGCCGAACAACTGACAAGCAACTCTGTGGTATTGAGCAAAATATTTGCTGTCGACCATATTTTATGCCAAGACAAAACAATGTGGATTATTATTATTATTATCATTATTATCATTATTATTATTATTATTATTATTATTATTATTATTATTGCAGCCCCTATTTGTTCCACGTACTTCTCGAGATTTTTGCTCACTGTTCCCAGGTCCTCAACAATCATTGTTACTACTGCTACCTTTTTCATCGACTACAACTGCTAACTTCCCAAGTTAAACTGTCATATCTCTCAACTTTTCTTTCTTCCTTATCGCATACCTTGTTGTCAGCTGGGCATATCTATGATCCAGCAAAGTTTTTTTTTCTCAATTAAGACTATGTCTGGCTTCCTATTTTCTATCTCATGGTCGCACTGAATCATAAAATCCCATAGGATCTTTACATTTCTATTTTTGACCATGCCTTCAGGTTTGTGGTCGTACCAATGTTTTGCTCTGTCAGGTCCATACTTGTTGCAAAGTGTCCAATGGACAAGCCTGGCTATATTGTTGTGGCATCTCTTATATTCCTTCTGGGCTAGTGGTGTACATTGGCTGGTAGTATGCGATACGGTTTCACCGTTTTGTCCACAGATTCTGCACGTATAACTTTCTGCTGTGTTGTCTATTCTGTATTTTATGTAGTTTGTTCTTAGTGCTTGCTCTTGGGCAGCACAGATTAGAACCTCCGTTTCCGGTTTTAAATAACTTTTAGTCATCCACAGCCATCTTTTTTCTCTGTCTGTCTTATCTTCAACATCCCTATGAAATTGACCATGCATTCTTTTCTTTACCCACCTATTTTCAGTTTCATTCGTTTTCAATTTCTTGTATAGTGCTTTATCTTTACAATCTTTCATTCTACACAAGCCTGACCGTCTTACTTCTAATAATAGCGGTTTTGTGGCATTTTCTACATACTATGCTATGTTGTTTTTTTCTGCTCTAATGCTGTGTTCGCATCCAGTAAGTCCTCTTCCTCCTCTTTTTCTTGGTACATACAGTCTGTCTGTGTCACATTTTGGGTGGAGTGACCCATATCTAGTCAGCAACTTCCTTGTGTTTCTGTCTAAGCTGTTTAGTTCGTCTACTCTCCATGCGATTATACCTGCTCCATATCTAAGGAGGGAAACCGCCCATGTGTTGATATCTTCGATCTTAATACGTCCGTTTAATTTCGACTTAAGGATCAGTCTCAGTCTGCGCAAGTACTCCGCCTTAAATTTTTCTGTCATTTCTTTCTCCATCAATTTATCTATTTCCAAAATCCCCAAGTACTTATAGCCCGTTTCTTCTCTCTGCGTCATAACCCCCACCCCCGATGGTATCGATAGCCCGTCCATACATTTGATTTTACCTCTCTTCAAGACTAACACACCACACTTTCTCAGTCCGAACTCCATTCTGATATCAGCACTGAAGGTATACACCGTATCAACGAGGCAACTGACTTGGGCTTCATCCTTACCATAAAGTTTGAGGTCATCCATGAATAACAAATGGTTGACTTTTTGTTGGCAGTTTTTGAATACTTACCCAGCTTTTGCTTTCTTCAGAATCAGTGTTAGCTTTATCAAGCACAGCAGAAAGATCAGTGGGGACAGGCAGTCCCCTTGGAAGATGCCCCTCCTAATTACTATTGTCCCTAAACTTCTTCCGTGTGCTGTCAGGTCCGTCCTCCAATTCGTCACACTTTTCCCAAGCAATCGCTCAACATTCGATGCAACACCAAATAGGTTCATACACTCCATAATCCAAGAATGTGAAATCATATTGTACACCTTATGATAGTCGATCCATGACATGGCTAAGTTATTTTCCTCCTCTTGCAGTCTCTGAGTACAGTTTTGTCTATCAGGAATTGATCCTTTGAAACCGAAGCCAATGATGGTGACAGTGTTACACCCGGTAGGCTCGGAGATTCTGGTCCGGCTCCAGCCTATTGATATCCAGAAAGGGACCACCACACACGGCGTAGAAGGAGCAAGTTAATGCTGTGGTCACGGAGTGTTACTACCTGAACAGCCCGGTAGATGAAAATGGTGCTCAAATTAGGGGTTACTGACAACGTATGTATGATCATTGGAGAGAAAAGGGATTGTTTCAACTCACGGAACAGAGCAATAAGAAAAAATTATTGGTTCACAGAAGTAGAGCTCGAAGCTATCAAAAGACGTGTGATGGAAAATAGCAGCAGAGATAACTATGAAAATACAGTTCTTACTAATGAGAGTAATCTCATAGCGCAGGAAAGGAGCAGTGGTAGTTTACTTGACGAGAGACATATAGATGATCTAAAAGAAGACAATAAAACTAATAGCGACATGACAGAATAATAAAAGTCAATCTACAACAGAATAAAGGTAAAACTACAGGAGAACGATAACGACATTATTTGCAACCTTAAAATTGTTGATCGATGGAAATTTAACCAAGAAACAAAAAATGCCAATGAAATTTAGAAAAATATCAGAACAAACACCACAGAAACAAATAATTTGATGAAGGCAGCAAGTATTGTTGTAGCAGAAAATGTGGGTGTTGATGTCAAGAAAAGAAACTTAATGGGAGTGACAAAAGAAAAGATCCATGGTGGAAAAGAAGAATCCAGGCAGGGTTAGACATGCTCTCGAAGTAAATCTCTGTGTTAGACCGAAAAGAGAAAGGGGAGCTTAAAAGCGAACAAAAATACAGGGCGCGGAAAAGAAAGTATATTATTATTATCATCATTATTATTATTAATATTATTATTATTGTTGTTGTTGCTGTTATTGTTGTTGTTGTTGTTGTTGTTGTTGCTGTTGTTGTTGTTGTTGTTGTTGATGTTTTTTATGTTGTTGTTTTTGATGTTATGGTTGTTAAGGCGGTTAGCTGGCAGAATTGTTAGCATGCTGGGCGAAGTACTTAGCGGTATCTCATCAAATTTCGCCGAGATCGACTTTGCTTTCATTCTTTCGGGGTCGACGATAAAATTAAGTATTAGTAGAGTACCAGGGTCGATATAATCGACTTACCCTCCCCCAAATTTCAGGCCTTGTGCCTATATTAGAAAGGATTATTATAATAATAATTATTATTATGAAGGCGGCGAGCTAGCGGAATCATTAGCACGTTGGGCAAAATGCTTAGCAGCATCTAATCCGTCTTTACGTTCTGAGTTCCAATTCCGCTGAGGTCGACTTTGCCTTTCATCCTACCGGGGTCGATAAAATATGTACCATTTGAAATCTGGGGTCGATGTAATCCACTAGTCCCCTCCCCACAAATTGCTGCCCTTGTGGCATATATATTATATGGAGTGTAGGTGTAGGAATTCTCTCTCTCTATATAAACCAAGAGAAATAAATACCTAAAAGAAAAACCAAACGCTCGACCTCCAACGCACCACCACTACCACCACCACCACCACCGCCGCCGCCACTAAATCATCGACATAGTCACGTGAACTCTTTAAACAAACCATCTGCTCCCAGTCACTTTACCAGATGGTTATTTTCCCCTTTATACAATCCTCAGAGGTTTCACTGTATGGCTGGGGTTTTGTCTTTTTGTTTCTTCCTTTTTTTAACGTTTTCTTGCTTTTGTTGTATTTTTGTTTCTAGTTTTCGCTGTTTCCTTTTCGTTCGCTTTTCAACTTCTTCGTAGTTACATGTTGTATAACCACATATAATATAAATATGACGTGAACATGGTGGAAATGTCATTCTTTCCTTCTAATCTCCCCATCTATTTATCTATACATCTATTTCTATACACATGTACAGGTGCACACCCATGCGCATACACATACACACGTATGTGTGGGTGTAGGAGGTAGTATGTGTATATGTATAAATACAAACACACCATGCATATATATATATATAATATATATATATATATATATATATATACATTTATATAATGAACGGTAATAATGGCACTGGTAAAAGTGGCACGGTAAAAATGGCACAGGTAGAAATGGCATAATAAGCTTATTGAATATACACTATTGCCAAAATAAATATAATGAAGTTTGTCTAATTTAAAAACTGGTTTTGAGTAAAATCTATTTTCTTAATGTATCATATACCTGTATAACCTCTATTTCTTAATTTTGATTCATACGTTTAAAATTCATTAAAAAAAACCAATTATAATAAAATCAAATATGCTTAGACATGAGAACACCATTTTTTATTAACCTTTAAAAACAGAATTTAATAACTAGAATCTTATGCTGTGACCAAGTCCACGTAACACTTGATCAAGGTTTTTTCTTCCTTCTGTGTAGTCTTTGCATAAATTCTTTAATCTTTGTTGTAGACCAACATATACTTTCTTTGTTTTCTTCCTGGGTGGTTCACCATCTGTGTCCCTTGCTATCACAGCACTCATAACAGGCCAAGGGCCTTGATTTTTTTTCTCCAGGTACTCTGATACAGGTGATAGAAACAACCTTTTGTGCGTGTTTCCAGTCCAAAAACATTGTTGATAGCTTGGGCGACCGCCTGCTCGAAGTCAGCAATCATGGTTGTTGGGTTTGGGTAGAGCTCAGTCTCGTGGCAACGATCCATGACAGCTTGCAGCTGGGTTTCATATGTATCTTGTGTTTTAGTCTGTAGACAAGCAAAAACAGTAGAAATTGCAGTATTATCGACTGGGACTCGTAATACATAAAGCTGTAGAAATCCTAGTGGAACTATTGCATAGCTACCATCCATTAGTCATGTATCAGCAGAAGTAAGTAACTGCAGTGGTTCATCACAACCAAACGCAATGATGCGGTTGCCAGTGTCTGGACCATTATCGAAGAACAGAAATGATTTGGGTGCGGGAGCTGCAGTAGTTGCCCATTCTCCAGTAAGTTTCAGATCCTCGAGTTTTTCTGGTACTTGTGGATAGAGTTTTGATCTTTGGTTATGCAAAGTTCTCTTTATGAAGGAGCGAAGAGAGAAGATTAATCCTTGTTCACGGCGAAGACGGGAGTCCGGATGGCCCCTGTGCAAGGACAATCCGAACACAGACAGGTGTTGCAAAGAGTGGCCGGTAGAGCTGAAATGGCGCGAGACCGGGGTGTCATTGCCGATTCGGATGTCTCGGAGGTGTTCCGCAAACAGGTCAGCCAAGTGGCGTCCCGTATGCCCGATGTATAGAGAAGGGCAGAGAGAGCAGGAGATGTAGTAGATGACATTGGTAAAAGTGCAGGTGAAGGAGTCGGTGATATGATAGGGTCGATGATGGGTGCCGGTGAGGAGGGTGGTGTTGGAGAGGTAAGGGCAATATATGTTTGTATATCTGTGTTGGTCGCCCCCACCATCGTTTGACAACTGATTCTGGTGTGTCTACGTCCCCGTAACCTAGCGGATCGGCATAATACACCGATAGAATAAGTACTAGACTTACAGAGAATAAGTTCTGGGGTTAAACTTTTTCGACTACAGGCGGTGCTCCAGCATGGCAGCAGTCAATAAAAGAGTAAAAGAGTAATATATATATATATAATATATATATATATAATATATATATATATATATATATATATTCTTTTACTTGTTTCAGTCATTTGACTGCAGAGCCCAGGACTTATTCTTTATAACCCTAGTACGTATTCTATCGGTCATTTTTGCCGAACCGCTAAGTTACGGGGGCGTAAACACACCAGTATTGATTGTCAAGCGATGGTGGGAGGGGGGGTAAACACAGACACACAATCATACGACGGGTTTCTTTCAGTTTTCTTCTGCCAAATCCACTCACAAAGCTTTGGTCGGGCCGCGGCTATAGTGGAAGACACTTGCGCAAGGTGCCATGCAGTGGGACTGAACCCAGAACCATGTGGCTGGTAAGCAAGCTACTTACCACAGAGCCACTCCTGCACCTACATATATATATATATTAAGTTGATGGTACTAGTTGTGGTAATAATGGTTGTTGTTGTTGTTGTTATTGATGATGATGATGATGATGATGATGATGGAAGCAGGAATGGAGAAGAATGTGCAGAAACAATACTGCTGATATGCAAAAGTAATAAAAGTAGCGTTTTCCTTTCTTTCTTTCTTTCTTTCTTTCTTTCTTTCTTTCTTTTTTCTTTTTCTTTTTTTCAGGGAGAAAAGATTTCAGCAACCATTTGGTGTGTAACTATTTCAAAATTGGTGAACGACAAAGACAGAGAGGAAGAAAAAAAATGGAGAAAAAAAAAAGAAAATTGCAAGACAAATATAAACAACGAAAAGAAGAAAAGAAATTAGAGAAGAATGGATTTGTGCAGCAAAAACAGCGAAGAATTTCATAAAACATTATGAAGAATTGTGTCAATGTTAGGTTTATGTTTAGCATGTGAATATGTATGTATGCGTGGATATGTGTGTTTTGTGTATGTGTGTGTGTATGCTCGTGTGTAGATTTGAGTGTATGCTTGTGTGTGCAATTAATTATAAATTGTAGGTTTATAATATTACACACACACACACACACACACACACACACACGGACACGTATATATATATATTCAAGCACACGCAAACACATATACAAGCACGCACATATGTTAGTATGCATGTGAGATTGTATATGCATTAACGGTTCGGCAAGAGAGACCAACAAAATAAGTACCAGGCTTTTAAAAATTAAGTAGTGGGGTAAACTTATTCGACTAAAGGTTCTTTGCGGTGGTGCCCCAGCTTGACCGCAGTCTAATGACTGAAACAAGTAAACCGTAAAAGATATATGCACACACCCACATACATACACGTACACACACACACACACGCACGCACGCATACACCTCCGCAAACATACGCGCATACACCCCCGTAAACACACACAAACGCACATATGTTTATACTATGCAAATATATGTGTATGCCTGTATGTAGATATATAGTATATATATACATATTATGCATATATATATATGTGCGCGCATATATACACTCACACACACATACACATGCACACACACCCTCACGCGCGCGCGCACACACACACTCACACACTCACACACACACATATATCGAGTAATTAACTTCGCATCTGACGCGGTCCTCAGATTCGATCCTGCTGTGATATCTTGCACAAGATATCACACAGCCTCAACAGTAGAACATTTAGTGCTGAAAATGGATCGTCGGACACACACACACACACACACACACACACACACACACACACACACACACACACACACACACACACACACACACACACACACACACACACACACACACACACACACATATATATACATACATATATATATATATATATATATATATATACAAATTGAGATAGGGGTTGTAAATGCAACCCTCTATGGGATAACGTATATCCAATATACTGCTAGTGAAGTAACTGAGAAGTAATGTTAATCGACACTTCTATATGGTTGTTCCGTAGGAACCAATGTTACTACCGTTTTTAACCTTAGGAGGAGCCTCCTCCAGCTCGTTATCTATGCAATCTGCACCCGATATATGTTGTAAGTGGGGAGCGAACCCCTACCAGCTTCATTGTCACTTATTTTTCAATGTATAGCGAGCTGGGGCTATCTCTAGCGCACGGGTGTCCACCACTGAGGATGAATACAAACAGCTCGAAACCGTACGGTCTGAATATCCCGTCGTGCAGATTTCATCGATAACCAGCTGGAGAAGGCACCTCCTATGGTTAAAAACGGTAGTAACGTCGGCTCCTATGTAACAGCCATATTGAAGTGGTGATAAACATTACTTATATATATATATATATATATATATATATATATATATATATATATATATATATATATATATATATATATATATATCCCACTGACACTGCCCGGAACACCACCACAGTCTCTACCACTCTTACAAATAGTACAATTAATAACAACAATAGTAATAATTACAATGATGGTAATGATAATGCAAATAATCTAGAATTTTCTACCTCTTTCTCTAAGCTCTCCTCTGATAATATTACCTCCTCCATTCCTCTAAATCACCTAATTGGAACTGCCGTCCTGGAACCATCTGCCCGTTACAAACCCATTGCAGAAGATATAATGTAATTTACAAATGCAGTGTCCTTAATCTATTACACAACTCTACAGCCATATACATAGGATCAACCAAAAATTTTAAGCAACGATATGCTGCTCTCCTCCATTCTTTTAGATACGATAAACATAGTAAATCTACAACACTCGCCAACCACATACAATATGTTTCCACAATACCACTTAGGTAATCCCAATAACCTTATAAATCTACATATTAACTCCTAACCCCTATCTAATTCATCTTTCATACTCGAATATCAAAACCGTTTAATTATATTCGTTTGTATATGTGTACATACATATATGCGTGTGTGCATGTGTGTGTATGTGTGTATGTGTGTGTATGTATGTATGCAAGGTATATATACCTGCGTGTGCAGGGGCAATAATACATACAGATACACGTATGTGTGGGTGTACGTATATACATATACATATGATTACGTGTTGTATGTGTAGATGTTGATATGTATAAATATCTGTATAAATAACATGTTTAATATATGCATCTGTATACATCTTCATATATATATTTTCTTCTACTACTAAACACTGACCTGTCCAACCAACCTAACCTATATTCCCAAATTCTTCATTCCACCATTTTACTACCCCTACCCCCCTCTCTCTCTGTCCCATTACTTAGGTTCTATCACTACATACCTGACACTCCTTTACTCTTTACAATATTATACCTCTCTCTCTATCACCCATCAACACCCATTCCTTCTATCTGACACTCCTTTACTCTTTACCCTATCATCTTACACTCTCATATCTTTCTCTCTCTATCACGCTCACATCCCCATTCCTACTATCAATTTATCTTGACTGACCACTAACCAGTACATGTTCCTTCTCTTCATCTCTTTATTATCTCTCTCCTTGCTTTTCTTTTCTTCTTTTTCTTCTTTCTTTTCTTTATTCCTCTCTTCCTGCTTTCGATTTGACCTTACAAATACATTCCCTACTTTTAGGTCACTTTAAATAAAACCCTCGATTCAATACTACGATGTATAAACCCTATACTTGGAATGATCAATTTTAAATACTATTGGAACTTACTCACAAGGTACTGCAATCTTATATGTATACCATTCTGCCTAAATAATGGATCTACAGATGCAATATCCATGCATGTCTCAACTATTTTCATTCCTCTACTTCACTCTCTATTTCATATTTTATCTAAATTAACTATTGCGTAACCATTTTCCCGCACCGTCTCCAATGAAGGGATATATAAGATATCCCGGGAACAGCTGTAAGACCTTCTATTTATAAATGTTCTAAAATCTTTCACAGCCTTGGATTTTTGTCTCATTCTGAATATATATATATATATATATATATATATATATGCGGAGGTTGGATAAAATAATGGAAATACCTAGCATCATAGTATCATAGCATCATAATTTTGAAATATCTATAAAACCGTCAAAAGCTGGTTTATTTTTATGGTTTTTAATTTATTATTACTGTTGTTTAATATGTTTTGCTAAAATTGCTGTTTGTTTTCAGATATCATCAGAAAAAAGTTATTAAAATTCTTTGAAATGACGGCTCTATCGGACTTTCAAAGAGGTCATATTGTTGGTGTTCGTATGGTAGGCGCTAGCACAACGAAGACAGCCGAAATATTTGGTGTATCAAGAAGTACTGTCTCAAAAGTAATGACAGCCTTTGAGGAAGAGGGGAAAGCCTCCTCGTCGAAACAAAACTCCGGAAGAAAACCAAAACTTTCAAATACTTACGCGAATTGTTAGAAAGGATCACAAAAGTACAGCTCCAAAAATTACTGCAGAGCTTAATGACCACCCTGAGAACCCAGTTTCCACAAAAATTGTTCGTCGGGAGCTGCACAAAACCAGATTTCACGGGAGGACTGGAATCAGAAAACCACTACTTTCAAAAACAAACGTTGCAAAGCCTTTAGAGTGGAGTAAAAACCTACAGAATTGGTCCCTAGAGCAGCGGAAAAATATCATTTTCTTGGATGAGTTATCCTTTACTGCCTTCTTCCAACTGTTAAACATGGAGGAGGATCTGGGTGGGGGGCTATATCTTGGAAATCCGCCAGCCCAATGGTTTCTATTCATGGCAAAATTAATAGTCAAGACTAAGCATTTTATCTGATCAAATTCATCCAATGGTTGTGGAACTGTTTCCGGAAGGAAACGCAATCTTTTAGGATGATAATGCATCAATTCACACAACTAAAGTTGTTACTGAATGGCACGAGGAACATTTTAGTCAAGTTGAACACTTTTCTGGCCACCACAGTCCAAAGATCTCAATATTAATGAACATTTTAGAAAAACAAGTAATGAATCGATAACGTCCACCATAATCACTACAAGAACTGGAGACTGTTTTAACTGAAGAATGGACAAAAATTCCCTTGGAAACAATCCAAACTTTGTACGAGTCCATACCTCGTAGAATTCAAGCTGTAATTACTGCTAAAGACGGTCCTATCCCATATTAAAATAAATTTGTTTGAAAATTTAAGGTGTTTCCATTATTTTGTCCAATTACTGTATATATTATATTATATTATATTATATTATATTATATTATATTATATTATATTATATTTATATATACATACATGCATGTGTCGTAAGAAGCTTGTCTCTCAACCACATGGTTTCGGGTTTAGTCCCACTGGGTGGC
>NC_043005.1:32953011-32980511 GCF_006345805.1 Octopus sinensis
TGTCCTTCCCTCCCTTCTTCTCTTTCTCTTCTCTCACACGTCTATTCTCTCTTTGTCCTTTCTCTCTCCCCCCTCTCTCTCCCTCTCTCTCTCTCTCCCTCTGCTTCTGTCTGTCTCCTGTCTCTCTCCCTCTCTTTCTCTGTCTCTCGTTCTCTTTCTCTGTCTCTCTCTCTTTCTCACTCTGTTTTTTCGTCTGTTTTACCAATAAATGCCAGCAATTGATGAAATACCGTTTGATTGTAATTCAGAAGACGATATCCATCATGACTTGTGTTTCCTGTCTGACCTTCAAACTGCTAACGATAATAAATCTAATCCATATTAAGAGAGTTAAACAAATGAGTTAAGAGAGCCGATTCAGAGATTTCCTCCTCAGAAAAATAAATAAATGAAACTTAACACGTTAGTAGACAAGGGGAAGGAGACAAGGGAGTGGGGTTACTTTTAGAAACTGCCAATAGGGAAGATAATGTTAGAAGAACCGATTAATAGAGGAGCTGTTGAGCGACGTTTCTGTTGTGTAGTTTCACGTCTGCCCTATACTTATGATGAAAGGCATTCCAGCCTGTGCTATCCCATTTGTTTAACGAGTACCGTGAAATACATTATGCTGTTTGTCATTTCTTTCTTTCTTTCTTTCTTTCTTTCTTTCTTTCTTTCTTTCAAGAGCCTGTGTTTTTAGAGATTTGCCTGCTGTTTTTAGCAGATCGAATGACCACATGAAGGGGCCATGGTTGGGGTATCATGGGATGAAGAGGAAACTTCGCTGGATGATGCTCTTGAATGTTTCTCAAATAACGTCCCATTATTAATCAAAGAAGACGCTTTAGATAATGTAGTCTGAGGTAGACAATTCCTGAAAGAAAGGAAAAAAAAAAAACGACTGCCAATTTGCTTTCATTGTTAAAACCCCTAAACTGCATGTTAAGCTACTTCTGAAATGGTAGACCGATAATCAAAGGCGTTCACTATTCTGATATTTTTCGTAAAGAAGATTATATTGGCCAATGCACCAGTTTACATTTAGAACAGTTAGAAGTTAGAAGGCCTGATTTAGTAGTAATAGATAAAGAGAATAGAAAGTGCCAGATAATTGACTTTACAGTCCCAAATGATGAAAAAATCAATTTGAGAGATATAACAAAATACTAGAACCTAGCTATTGAATTACAGGCTATGGAAAACGCAGGTAAAACGTAGGGGAGACCGGGTCTAGTTGTTACACGGATAAGTTGTTACAAGCCCATTGTTTCCAACTTCAAGAAATAGGTGGCACTCGGGTCTCTACCTCGTGAAGGCCAACTCCATAGTATCATGACTGCACATGTGTATTGCTCTGGCGGGTTGTCACCGGGAAAAGTATGGCTAAAACAACGATTTTTTACTCCAAAAGTGAGATTTTGCCACAAAGTTATTTCCTTAATTACTAAAGCACACATGGTGTTACTGAAGTAGTTTGTGGCTCATTAGGAAGTGTTGGCAGTTACCTTCGATAGATGAAGGTGTGTCCTGGGTGCGATGCATTGCTAGTGCTGTGTACGAGGTAATCCCCAGAAATCCATGGTCGAGGCTAATTATTACCCCAGGCATGTAACAATTACCTCTTCTATTTCAGTTTAACACGTCATACCTAGAAATTACAAAAGAAAGACTACATGGGGGATACCGCCCCTGATGTCATGGAAAGAGCCGCTAGAAAAGTTGTGGATGAAAAGAAATTATGGGATGTTGCCAAAGATTTCGAGGTAGGTTTCAGGTTCATTAGATATGAAGTTACCGGTGTCCCTTGCACTAAGCTTTCAAGATGTTAACAGAACGTCAGCTTTACCAAAAAGTAAACCTTCAACTTCGTTATATGTTCAGGTGAATTTCATGATGCTGCAGAGATACTGCAAGAAACTAAGGACAGATGGGAAAATAACCAGTGTTGGATATGCTTCTCCGCGTGCAGTTTTTACCAAGGAGCAAGAAGACTTGCTTGTGACCTACATCCTTAAAGCTGCAAAAATTTACCATGGTCTGACTCCTTTTGACATTCTAAGCCTTGCTTATGACTATGCGAAGGCCAATGAAATCAAGTGTCCAGATTCCTGGTCTGCCAATGAATGCGCTGGTGTTGACTGGTTCTCGAAGTTTATGAAGCGGAATTCCAACCTTTCCAGAAGCCACAAGTCTGAGTATGGCAACGAACTTCAATCGAACAAGTTTTTTGATAATCTGACAGAGGTGCTTGACTGCTACAAGTTTGAGGGCCATGATATCTACAACTGTGAGGAGACTGGTGTCACAACAGTGCAACGACCAGATTGAATTGTGGCAGAGAAAGGAGTGAAACAAGTAGGAGCGATGACTTCCACTGAGAGAGGGATCTGGTGACAGTCTGCCATGCAGTAAATACCAGCGGTTATGCAACACCACCAATACTAGTGTTCCCGTGTTCCCTAGAGTCCACTTCCGTGAATACTTCATTACTAATGGGCCAACAGGTTGCTGTGAATCAGCAAATCCAAGTGGATGGATGAAGGAGGCAGATTTTCTTAAATTTCTGGAACACTTCGTGAAGTACACTCGTTGCAACAAAAAGCATCTTGTCCTGTTGCTACTTGACAACCACAACTCCCATATCTCATTGGCTATCATTGATTTCTGCCGAGACAATGGTATTGTTCTGCTATCATTCCCCCCACACTGCTCACATAAGCTACAGCCATTCGATCGGAGTGTCTATGGTCCTCTTAAGAAGTACGTGAATAGGTAGACCAGTGCAAAGACGCAATCTCTCAACTAGAACGTTTAAATAAAGAAACTTTTTTCATTGAAAAATACAAAACACGTCTTAATATGCACGCATAACCAACTTTTATCTTTTCACATATTTCAATTCACGATTACATCACTGTACATAAATCCCCTACTAAACAAGGTTTTTGAAACTTGTCTCTGTCTGTACACATATAAATCCCACCCATTACCGAAAGCTGAACAGTTATCTCCCTTACCCACAACAATAACAATAATAGCGACAACCAATCACCTCCCTTTATTTATCTACTTGTGAAGTCATTCACTCGTGAATTTCATCACACACAACATCGACAAAATTTCTTCTTAAGAAAAAATATATATTCAAATAAGTAAAACATAATATCATGAATAGCGATAGCGAAACCGATCGATATATTAAAAATTATATTAAAACTATGTAAGTGTGCGTATTTTACATTTTAAATTTCTTATATATATATATATATATAATATATATATATATATTATATATATATATATATATATATATATATATATATTTGTTTATGTTTTAATTCTTTCAGTCATTAGATTGCAGTCATGTTGGCGTACCGCCATGAAGAATTTCTAATCGAATGAATCGACTCCAGTACGTTTTTATTTAATCCTAGTACTTATTCTATCGGTGTTTTTTGACGAACCGCTGGGTTGTGCGGACATAAACACACCAATACAACGGCACACACGCGCGCGCATATACGACGAGTTTCTTTCTATTTCCGTCCACCAAATCCATTCACAAACCTTTCGTACGAAATTGAAATAAGATTTATCATTTTTCTGAAATCAGATATAGTTCCATTCCTCTACAGGTTCGTATACACTTACAATAAAAAGGGTTTCTCACTCTTTCCGTAGAACCTCAGTTACCCCTCTCCCACCTTCAGAATCTTTATTCACACCGGTAGATCCGACTCATTCGAACAGCAAACAATAGCAACTAAAACAAGACCGGAAAAGGAAGAAACAAAAACAGGCACCGTAAAAGTTTATAATTTTATTTGTCTACTTCAGATTTTTCTGCTTCATGAAAAAAAGGAGAGAAAGAAAGAAAGAAAGAAAGAAAGAAAAAGATGGCTGAAATCGTTAGAGCTGGTCTCATTGCAGTCATTATAGTTCGGATTGTATGAAACTAAAGTAAATATTTCCTATGTCGTTATGAATTCCCGGTCGTAAAACACTTGTTTTAACCCCGTACACTCGTTTCCTATAAGTGTCTTGTGTAATGGACGTGTGATTTGCATGCTTGCATGGAGGTGTGTGTGCACCTATGTACGTAGGTAGGAATGTATGTGTATATTTTTGTGTGCGCGTATATGTATATGTTTGTATATGTGTGTTTGCGTTTGGTTTGTTACCTAAAGAAAAAGCTAAGCCAAACGGAGTGGAAAGTGGGGACCGATTCGTCAACATATGGCTGTTCGTATTTCCTAAATGATGTTACACCATGCATAACTAAATACATACCCTTTAATTACTTACTCACACACACACACACACACACACCACACACACACACACACACACACACACACACTACGCACACTCATACAAACAAGCACATAACTTTCCTTGGAAGACTATTGCTTTTGGCAAATATCTCATATTTGCCGAAAAAAAAGATATTAGCAAATAAATGCAACTGTAAATATTATTCCTATTTATTGTTGTTATAAAACAATATTTAAACTAGTTTAATCATAGGTCGGTATTCAAAATAGTGTGGCTTTGTATATGATATATTACTAATGCAGTTTCTATAAAAAAAATAACGGAGTTTATTTGTGTTTCGTTTCTGTAGTTCTAAAATTTCTGTTTCGATTCTGACTTCATTTTGTCGACTTTCAGTATTCTTTCCTACTCTGATTTTCTTATCATTTTGCTAGTCATTTCCTCCTCATTCCATGTAATAATCTTCATCTTTCCATCAGTTGCAAGTCCATCAGTTTCTTTGTGACGGAGAATTTCATCGCCTGTTTCATTTATAATTCAATATTTTCAGGCAGAGTTTACGAAAAAAAACAAACAAAAGACGAAGACAGGTGGTGTACAAAACAAACAGATGTATTAGTATAACGCTGAGGATAGAAAAAGTCTTTTACGTTTCGAGCCTACGCTCTTCTACAGAAAGGGACTCAGAAAAAACAAGGAGAGAAAAAAAAGAGATAAAAAAAGAACAGAAAAAAGGAGAGAAAAAACTGCGTGTAGTGGCTAACGATCTATCATGGCGATACATACATACACACACATCATTCTACCTATTTATGTAGGTGTGTATTTGTGTGTATATGTGTGTGCGTGTGTGTGTGTGTGTGTACGCTCTCTTTTTTGTCTCTTCATCAAACGTCTTCCACCACCTCATTTCTTCATTTCCCCAAGTCTTCAATCCACACTTCGATACACAATGTTTTTCTTTTTTCAATTCTGTTTTTGCTAATCTCTATCATTCGTCCACTCTTTACACCTATGTTTACAACTTTAGGCTGATGACTGCTTTTTCTCTCCATCTCTCTGGCTCTTCCTGTCTTTCCCCCCTTTCCCTTTCTCTTTCTCTGTCTCTCTCTCTTTCTCTCTCCCTCAGAATCTCTCGTATTTTGTCAATACCTCACCTATTTATCTTAACCCACCTCTCTCTAACCCCTTTTCTCGCTTTGTCTTTTTCAGTACGGCCACTCTTTTCTCCCTCACCTTCCATGTAGCATGACAAAAAGTCTTTGATAGTTTGAAACCATTACCCAGAAGCTGACAAGTATTTGATATTTAGGGGACTGGAAGTAAAGAATATCACATGAACTGAAAGTAGAAATAACCAGTTCAATGTCAAAGAGTAGCAATTATTTTCGTTGGTAAAAGTCTGTTTTGAATGGTTGAAGATCTCTAATAAGCAACAGAGTCATAAAGTCTTTTGACTAAATTAAAACAATGGAAACTCAAATTCATTCTCCATCGAAGAACAAAATTATTAGAATAACAGCTACTCAGTTAAACCTATTTCTTTGAAACAGGAAACCGATGTTTTTTCTACTCTAAAGAATAACAATATTCTTCTCTTAATGAGTGATAATTTACAAAATTGAAGCCTAGATATTTCTTTAAAAAAAAATATCTGATAGTAATTTAAAATGAACTAATTAACCTCAGTAGGGAATGTATCCGATTAATAAACAAAAACATCGACTGAAAATAAAACTGGGCTTATGACGATTGTGCTGGCATAATAATTTCCTTATGTAGCATCATGCACTAATTATATTTATTTATTATGTTACTAGATCAATTAATCCTAAGTCTTCTCTTAATTACATCCTTGTCTCGAAACTAGCTCTATGCAGCTTTGACTTAGACTCGAAGTAAGACGTTTCCTTAACCGAACAATTCTCCCTTCAGAAAAAAAAAACACGTATAAACACACGCCCAAACACTCACACACATATACGCCTACAGACTGACTAGAGTCACATACTTTTCTGCATGTTTGTATGTATGTGAATATGTACACACACACACACACACACACACACACATACACGCACACACACACACACACACACACCACACACACACACGCACACACACACATATATATATATATATATATATATATATATATACAGATATAGATATGGTATATACTCTTAAGAACGCAGTAGAGTACAGTATAAAGCTCATCCACCTTCAGATTTACCTTGTGTTATTCATACGTACTTCCAGGTATATTGGCGTTTGGGTAGCTGTCGTGTGTGAATATATAATTGAAAAAATTGGAGTCAACAAGAAGGGAACATTTATTTTTCAATCACAGCAATTGTTTCCATGCAACATAGTTTTCCAGTAGCGCAGGTACTGTTTCTCTGCATTATGAGGTCTAGTGTTTCCTCAGACGCTATTGTTTTGCTCTTTTCTTTTATTTGTTTCAGTCATTTGACTGTGACCATGTTGGAGCACCGCCCTTAATCGAGCAAATCGACCCCAGTACTTATTCTTCGTAAACCTAATACTTATTCTATCGGTCTCTTTTGCCGAACCGCTAATTTACGGCAATGTATATTGTATATACAGTTATATATATATATATATATTATATATATATATATATATATATATATATCTAACGGTCTGTGCATCTAGGATTAAGAAGGCTCCCCACTGACGAACCTTGCCTTAGCAAATATATTCTGTCTGTTTGCTAGAAATAGGAAGAAACTGATCAGTCTGGGATATAGCTGTAATGGTAAATGTTATTGATTTTCATTCCTTCAATGAATTTATTTCTTTTTGTGTCTCTAGCTCTACGCTTCCTTATTTGGAAGTCTTTTATTATATTTCTATATGAATACATATTGTCTAATGACTAATTCGTCTTTTGTGCTAGGCCAGTGGTAATAATAATTTATGTTATTACCCTATTTGATTATATATATATATATATATATATAGATATATATATATATATATATATATATATATATATATATATATATATATATATAATGAATGAAATGTCCGATTTTCTTATGCACCAAGTTCGACTGTCGTTAACTGTTTTATCCTGACAATTCTTCATCATCACTTTTCGAAATGAAATTCATGGTGTCTGATTATATTGTGAGTTTTCTCTTGTAAATCGATTTTTGTGAACCCATGAATTGATCAAAAATTCATGTTGTTTATGAATATGAGTTCCGTCGTAGAACCAGAGAGTTCAAAACATCAATGAGGTGTTTGATGAAGATGTGGCGAATGAATGCACTGTACGTCGATGGTTTCAGAAGTTCCGGTCGGGTGATTTTACTCTTGAAAATCAGCCCCGTTGTAGACCTGAGACCAAGGTGGATAATGATGAGCTGGAAACTGTAGTGGAAACGGATACATCTCAAACTACGCGTGGGTTAGAAGCAAGGCTTGATGTTTCGATTCCACCTCTATTGGAAATCGGTAAGGTAAAGAAGCTGGACAAGTGGGTACCACACGAACTGAATGAGTATCAAATGACACGTGGTCCTGAAACTCGCTGTTCTTTGTTGTCACGGAATAAAAGCGAACCATTTCTGCATTGTATTGTTACGTGTGATGAAAAATAGATTCTTTTCAACAATAGCAAGCGTTCTGCACGGTGGTTGGATAGAGACGAAGTTCCAAAACACAATCCAAAAAAGAATATTCATAGAAAAAAGCTAATGGTGTCTGTTTGGTGGTCCAACGCTGGTGTCATCCACTACAGCTTCATGAGACCTGGTAAGTCAATTACAGAGGATGTATACACCAACCAATTGGATGAAACGATGAGTGAAGTTGCAATTAAACAACCGAGATTGGTCAATAGAGACAGGCCAATTCTCTTGCACGACAATGCTCGACCACATGTTGCACAAAAAACACAACTCAAGTTGCAGAAACTGAACTTGGAAGTACTCTGTCTTCCACCATATTCACAAAACCTTGAATTAACTATCTCGTTTTCCAGGCATTAGATAACTTTTTGCAAAGAAGAAATTTCAAATCTGAAGATGCAAAAACAGCCTTTTGTAATTTCCTCACCCCTTACTCTCCAGAATTTTCGCTGCTGGCACAAATAAGCTACCGATAAAATAGCAAAATTGTGCTGATAATTTAGGTGCATACTTTGATTAACTGAATTGTTTTTTGTTGAGATAAAGTGAAATAAAGTTTCAGTTCAAAATCGGACATTTCATTCTTAATGACCTGATATATATATATATATATATCATAAGTAAAGAAATGACAAAGGAATAATCGAGCATCTTATGAACTTCATTGACTTACAGCTGTTTCCGCTAATAGATGCGACAGACTCATAATAGAATGCCTGAGTAACATTTTACAGTTACACCTTTGTCATCTCGTTTCTTATTGCCGTTCTGTAGCTGTTAACACTTTGTTGTAGAGAATTGATAATAATGGTACACCCCTTTCACGTGACGAGCGGAATGGGAGGTCACCACAAGTGAGTTGACGTCGGCCAGTATCTAGAGAGTACGTAGAGTATGGGAGTACATGCAGACTGTGTTGATAGTCGTGTCTGTGCTGATATAGTAATTATACTGGGATACTGAGAGGAAGTAATAACTATCCAACCTTTTGAGGATAATAACACTGTACGAGTGGGGATCGTAGAGTGTCAGAAACATCGTATTGACGACTTCAGAATATAACAATATCTGTCAGAACGACAACCTATTTCTATACTACCCACAAGGGGCTAAACACAGAGAGGACAAACAAGGACAGACAAACGGGTGAAGTCGATAATTCGACCCCAGTGCGTAACTGGTACTTATTTAATCGACCCAGAAAGGATGAAAGGCAAAGTCGACCTCGGCGGAATTTGAACTCAGAACGTAGCGGCAGACGAAATACCGCTCAGCATTTCGCCCAGCGTGCTACCGATTCTGCCAGCTCGCCGCCTTATATGTCAGAACGACAACCGTCGTACAAAGAAAGATAGAACAGCAGAAAAAAATCCGCTTTATAATAGCGGTGACGAGGATAAACCAATTCACGAAGAGGATTTAAATAACTCACGAGAAATTGATAAACTTGACGAGGATTAACCAACTCAAGTGGAGTTAATAGAAAATCGTAGAGGAGTTAACAAACTCACAAAGTTTTTCTTGTGTAAATTTTACGAAAAATCGTAAAATTATGGAAGATTTGTTGGCAGGTTTGTTTTGAGTTGCAAAAACAGCTGAAAGAAGAGTAACAACAACAAATACAACTGTAAGAGCAACAACAAACAAATGCTGCAATTACTGAAGTCGTCAGGAAAGCCAGAAAAAGTGTTCTTGTCAGACGAATTCTCGCTTGCAAATTCACTAACTGAATTCAAATACAAACCTGATGAAAGACCGCTTTATAATACACTTCATTCAGGAGCATACGTATATTGAGTTCTATATCAGGTTGTTAGTATGCCAATGCCTTAGCAATATATATATATATATATATATATGTATGTGTGTGTGTGTGTGTGTGTGTGTTTGTTCCTCTCACTGCTTGGCAACCGGTAATGGTTTGTTCACGTCCCCATAATCTAGCCGTTCGGCAAAAAGAGACCGATAGGATAAGAACCAGGCTTGAAGATAAGCACTAGATTCGATTTGTTTTCACTGAACTTCTTAAGCCGGTGCCCCAGTATGGCCACAGTGTAATGAGTGAAACAAGTAAAAGATAAAAGAATAAAACGAAAGTTTGAATTGCTAATAAAATTTTGGAAAATCAATGGAAATTGATTAGAACATAGATGTCGGTGAATGTAAAACGAAAAATGACTGGTTTGGTAGAAGTGGGGTGACTAACTGTTGACGGTTCAACATTAATTTATAAAACTGAAGTTCTTCGATAGGTTCGGAGATGAAAGGGGGTTTAAGGTTAATCTTCTCAAAGCAATTATCAGACCATATTTAGAAGCGAGACCATTTCCAATAATCTATAAAACCATTAGTGATAATGAAGTTAAGGAAAGTAGTTAATGAAGTTTTTTTTGTTTTATAAAATAAATTTTTCTTGGCGGGAGCTAATGTGCTTGTTTTTAGTGATTGTATGAAAGGTGAGTTGATAGATGTATCAGTGTGTGAAAGGATAAGAAGAGAGGGAGTAATAAGGAAATGACTTGTTCAGTCTTTTTTTATCCAACTACAAATGCTGTATGATTATTTCATTCTGTTTTTGGCAGGAGATATTTTATTCAATTGGATTTAAACTGGTTTCAGCCATTTGACTGCAGCCATGCAAGGGCACCGTCTTGAAGGGTTTAGTCCAGGGCTGGCCAACCTGAGACCTAGATGCCGCATGCGGCCCGTAGATTTTTATCTTGTGGCTCGCTTGATACTTTCCTGAAATGGGTTTATTTAAACAAACATTTAAAAATTTTATCAAAAATTAAAGATTTTAATGAAAAGTAAAAAAAGAAAGATACTGCTGTTTTTGCAACGACAATATTTCATGCTAAATCAACGATCATTCATTGTAATAATAACATGAGAAAGCAAAATGCTTTTAATTCTGTTAATATACAAGCGCCCCTCAAAACATTTTCTATGATTAAAGTGGCCTGCAATGTAATTCGAGATGGTCAGGCTTGGTTTAGTCCAGCAAATTAACCCCAATATTTATAGTTTTAAAGTATTGTATTTGCTCTATTGGCCTCTATCCAGACCGGAGACGTTAAAAACCCAACACCGGTTGTTGGCATTTGGGGTGAGAAATACAAACATGCGCACACACATACGCACACATACATGCACACACACACACACACACACACACACACACCACGTGCGCGCGCACTCTCTCACTCTCTCACATACACACACACATACGCACGCATACACGCACACTCACACACACACACACACACACACACATATATTTGGATTATGTGTGTGTGTGTGCGTGTGTACGTCAGTTTTCTACACAGTCTATCAAATTCGCACAGAAAGCATTGGTAAGCCCGGGGTTTATAGCAGAAGACACTTTCCCAAGGTACCGCGCAGTGAGACTGAACCCGAAACCATGTGATTGCAAAGCGAGCTCGTCCTACAATAAGCTAGAATAACACTGCATTTAGCTTAATCATCGCAGACATTTTCTAACGAATTTAGGAAATGAGTTCCTGTTTTAGGTCTCAGTTAATTGAAATATTTTTTGACTGTTCTTTAGACTTACTGATGTAAAATCTTGCTGGCCTGAAGTAATAGAAGACTAGAGGAAAAGACAAGGATAATGTAGTCCAAGATACGTTATGCTAAATGTGATGTCTGAGTTATGGTAATGTTGATTGAGTTGCGTGTGCTTTAAATGCTGATAACTGTTGAGGTGGCTACCAGAGTTTAATTAGCCAGTTGAATAAAGCTTCGGAAGGTAAATGATAGAGGATAATAAGAGACATTTTATTTTTTGGTTAAGTATACTACGAGATGATTAGTATTAGTCATGGCCGGAGTACAATCGATTTTTTAATGCGATATTGTCCCAAACAAGGCTTGAGACTCCTGTAACGTAAGGGACTACAAGAAGGAAAAGAAGAGGCCTACAAATTCAAAAGGAGTGAATATCATAGACCTGATGAAAGCAAGACTGTGGTACAAAATACCTGTTTCTTTACTGCCCACAAGGGGCTAAACACAGAGAGGACAAACAAGGACAGACAAACGGATTAAGTCGATTACATCGACTCCAGTGCGTAACTGGTACTTATTTAATCGACCCCGAAAGGATGATAGGCAAAGTCGACCTCGGCGGAATTTGAACTCAGAACGTAACGGCGTGCACCAGTTCGAAGGAAGAAGCTTTTAGAATAAAATTACTTATGACAAACAGGAAGCTCAACCGAGACACGATACGTCTTGGAAGAGAAGCTGGTGACGCGTTTAATGTCTTGACAGAGGATAGTTGACCAAAATGTTGACCAGAACAATAATTATGGATATACTTGATCAGTGCCGATCTAGGAGCAAAAAAAAAAAAAAAAACGGAGATAACAAGCAATAGATGCGGTAGGAACAAAAACAGCAACAGCAAAAACATCAGTAATTGTATTTGCTTTGTGTTTACGTGACTGATGTTTGTGATTGGAATGAGGGTAATGTGAGGGTTTGAGGGGCAAGTGAGTGACGGAAGGGCAGAAGAAATAAGAAATAGGTACGAGTTGAATATGCGTATGAAGTGAGTAGGAGAGGTGGTGTTAGTGGGGGTGGATGGAAGAGTGGAGAACGGGTGTTATGCGAACAAAAGAGGAATGTAAAACTGAAGACAGACCTCCAAGTGGTGGAAGAGTAAAGTGTGGGTAGATAATGTAAGAGAAGAAGACAGAGGAGTAGAAGTTACCTTCTTAGAATGTATCTTTCCCCCTTCATAGTACACTCAGCGTTCCAGAAGTAATGAATGTGAACAACTAAACCATTTTGATAATTTCATTGTTTTATATGTATATGTGTATGTGTATGTATGTATATATATATATATATATATATATATAGATATATATATGCCTGTGTGTGTACATATATATAATATAATATATATATATACATATATATGTGTGTATGTGTGTGTACATATATATATATATACATATATGTGTGTGTGTGTGTACATATATATATATATACATATATGTGTGTGTATGTATATATATAAATATGTATGTATATATATATATACATATATATATACATATATGTGTGTGTATGTATATATATAAATATGTATGTATATATATATACATATATATACATGCATATATATATATATATATATATGCACACACACACACACCCCTATTTAGGCACACGAACTATATACGTATATATGCACATATACACGCAACATACGCATATTTAAACGTGTGTTAGAATGCGCTTTTGTCGGCCAGCGTGGTTTCTTATAAAAATCGAGAGAGAGACGGAGAGAAAGAGAGGAGGAGGGAAAGAGGTATAGGGTCACATTTGTTAACAGTGTGAATACTTACGCCATTGTATATGAAGTTTCTGCCTATTAAGCTTGTGCATATGTTTGTATGTGTATCTATTTGTGTGTACGAGTGTGAGTGTTTGTGTGTGTGTGTGTGTATGTGTGTAAGTGTGTACATACATTACTCCATTTGTGATTTGTTACTGTCACTCACACTTGCCATCCCCCACCCAACACTTCCGTTCTCTGATTCCGTCCATCTTTCATGTTGTTAGGATCAAAGAGAACATTTGTGATGTTTGTCACAGACAGATACCACCTTGTCGGACAAAATAATACTTATGCCCTTATGCGTGTGCATGCGTGTGCGTGTGTGTGTATACTATAACATATACGAGTGTTATTTTATTGCAACACACACACACAAACACCTATATACACATACACACATACATATACACATACACATGCGCGCACACACACATATATAGATATAACATTATATACCTTTATACGTAAATATTTTGTTTTATATTTATATATATATATATATATATATATATGTAAATAGATTGATACACATACGTACAAACATTTGAATATATAATCTTATATATAGATAGATATAAAATCAAAATAAGCAACAGGATATCTAGAGGTAATGCAGTACGATCGTTTCAAGCGACTCCATTTAATTGAACAATGCAACCATTACATCAATTTAAATGCAGATGAATCCTCAGCTGCATGAATACATAGAATTAAATTAAATTAGAACAGATGGACAAATTAGTATACTCTTACCTAAAACCTCCAAGAAGGTAAGGAGATAGACAAAGAACATGCTGTCTTCACTTCAGCTTAGAAGCTACTAAAGTATCAGGAAGAAAGACTTGTTAGAGATCTAGCTTGTTACTCAGTCTTTATAGATACAAGCTAAATAAGTAAATAAACAATTTTTAGTTTAAATACTTGAATTATTATATATTTTCTATAAATCTTCTCTATTGATGTTAATAAGGTATATATACTTCATCGTGGTTTTAGTGATAAAGCTATTTTATTCCTTTTCTATGGTGTTCTACCCTACCTAATCATTCTATTATTTTATGATAGCCTTTATGAAATAAAGGAAAGTCGTAATTATGTTCTAGGGATCACGCATGTGTTTTCTTGAGTGGGAGGCAAAGCCTGCTTTGCTCCGCACCACAGAATCACAACGACTAGTATGTATGTATCGTACAAAATGTAAATAGATCGTGATAGGTAAAATATGCTGCGTTATTCGTCCTGTGATATCATCTCCCATGGATGCACTATGTTTAAAAACACAATATGTATCTATCGATGAGAGACGAAACTCGTCGCAGCTGCGATGAGTTTTCGTAGTATATTGATGGTGACGGATTTTTGATAGGCATGCTGATTATCCGACACCTAATAGTAGTCAATGACTACGGCAGTAATTTCTAAGTTGGTTCAATTCCTACAATAAACGGATATCTCCTTCCTCGAAACTAATTTCATTTCCCCTGCAAAATCCTACTTTTCCGTTGCACATTTTAACATTATTCATCCGCTTCAAATTTCAACAGGCAAATATTTCTCTTATCTGTTTTACCTCAAATTCTCGTACATTATTGAACAGATGGTTCTGGAAATATGATTCCGAATGTCCTTTCACGGTATTAATAGTCCCATCGCATTTTTCTCTCTATGTCATTCTCATCCTGAGCAAAATCGCTCTTTAATTAAACATTTTGACTGTAGCTATCGTAGGAAGTGTAAAAGGAAATAGCGAACTTGTTTACTGCGCGGTTATTTTACAAGAGACACTGATCAAAGAAGCAATCTTATACGTATTTAGTGACAAATGTAGAGGAAAGAAAAAAAAGAAAAGACATCATAGGAGGGACAATTTTTTTTTTTTTACCAAGCATTGTATTAGTTTAACACTTAAAAAAGAGTTAAAAGTGTCTGGACGTTTCGAGCGCTTCTCCTTCATCAGAAGAAAAGTGTAGAAGAAAGTAAAGGCGGAGTGTGTAAGGGAAAATAGAAAACAGTTTAGAAGAGAAGAAACAAGTGTTTAGAGCCTTACCGTCTTGAAGGAGCATTTCGCATTGACATTTAGTGCTTACGAATACAGAAATATACATGTGTGGATGTGTGTGCATGCGTATGCGTGTGTATGTGTGTGTGTGTGGGGGGGTGTATATGTGTGTTTATGCACCTAAACACGATATCATGTTCACTAGAAACAACAACAACAAGAACAATAAATTCTGTCTCGTTTTTAACTTCAGTCATCTTTCCTCTCGAAATCTTGACTTCATTTGTAATTTTGTTTGATTTATTTTTGGTTTATTGCGCAAGATCGGGTTTTGTCAGGGTTTATTAGTTTGACTCCACCTCACTATAGACTAGTTGTTTGTTATCGATCATAATTCGAAGAAAAGCAACGTCTAGCCATTTAGGATTTCAACAAAGGACTTAGACTGATAAAATAAACAACAGTAAGTTCATCATGTTGTCATTGTTGTTGTTGTTGTTGTTGTTGTTGTTGTTGTTGGTGGTGGTGGTGTGGTGGTGGTGACGGCCGCGATGGTGGTAGCGGTGTCGGCCACGATGGTAGTGTTGGTGGCGCTGGTGATGGTCGTTATGCTAGTGGAGCTGGTCTGGTAGTTTGTTTAAACCATGTCGGTTCTGATTGACTAAATCTATGATCAAAATTCTCCCAGTTGAAACCTTTTAGTATATTTTAGGACTAAGTTATGTGGTCTGCTTTTTTTTTCAAGCCCGTAAAATACACTTTAAGGGAATTTGACTGCTATTTCTAGGCTCCAGCTTTGGTACTGTGTGCAGTTTGGTCCGGCTACCTACTTTTCCATGTTTTGAAAATTTCGTTATTTCTTGTTAATGGCGGGAAATTAACAAAAACCCAATTTGTTTGATGCTAAAGGCTTCTATAATAATTTCAAATACTTGTTTATATTTTTCTGTGTCAGTCACTAAAATATTAGGAAAATATATGTTGGTATTTCACATGATGGAAGCCGGAACAATATTTAAGTCGACGTGCACGGTTGCAGAGATAATAGTTATTTGAACTCTATAGCGCAAAGACTATAAATGTTGGATTTCCAATAATGTATCCTTGCTGAATTACCATTAGTCTTACTCAAAATATTGGACACCAATAAATTTGTAAACACACTGGTGTTTTAATCTAAGGCTGTTTCAAGTGTGTATGTTAATTCAATTGTAGTCAAACCTAGCCTCCACACAAATCAGTAGATAATTGTTTACCAACTTCTATATCGGAACAATCAATTCCGGCTTAATGCAGAACATCTGAGTATTGTCACTGAGAAGACTTAAACCTGGTATAAAATCTATCTGTGTCTGGTGAGCCACTGGTGTTCTGAGCTAATCCCGGTGTTTATAAAACACGTTTCTTTGAGACGTTTCTCTAAGGCAAAATATTACAGCTAGTATTGTCTCACTTTATTATACACAATATAAAAGTGTGTAAACACCGGTGTGTGTGTGTGAGAGAGAGGGGGGTGGAAATGATAGGATGGGTGAAAAATTGTCAGATGAACCGTCATTCGAGTAGCTACAGACACTGAGATACTGATTCACTGATACACAGGAATGCACACAGACGAAACATAAAACCACAAATGCTGTTCTCTCATTTCCCACTACAAGACAGAAAAATGAACAACAAATACAAGATTATGAAAAAAAAAGTTCGTTTAGTTTTATTTTTCAATCTGTCACCATCTGAACTAAATATTAGTGGTGCTTGACACGTGGCAACAGTTTAGGATACACGCGCGCGCGCGCGTGTGTGTTACGGTAATTAACTCATTTCCTTCTCTCTCTTCTCACTTTCATCAACCTTTCGAGCCCAAGCGGCATCCATGTTATCTTCATGAGGAACTGTTGACTCGACTAGATTTACCACTTTCTTTCTTTCATACCGTATTATGATACCCCGTTTCTTCGTACCTGGGATGGAAAAAGTCCTTGGTACCCTGGTAAATCTGCAGCCACCTCCCAATAGCCGTTCCACTTTTCATCGCTCACGGGAAATCTCTTCTCCTTCAAACGGATCTGTTGTCCTGAGCGCACGAAGGTAATGAAATGTCTGGTTGCTTCTTTCGATGTTTTTTTTTTAACCACTGTTGATGAGAGCAATTTGGTTCTTTATAGCATTGAAGATAACCTTAACGACTAGATTATGTCTCCATGTACATCTATTTAATGCCAGTGAACAGTTGGAAAGAATATGTGTCAGTGTTCCGACTTTTCCGCATCTGCATATATCATTTTCTGTGACCTTTCATCTTACTAGATTTGTGGGCGATGGCAAGACATCGTAGGATTAACAAATCAGAAAACTTAGACGTGATGTAGTCCACTTCCATATCTCATTCCAACTTATTTTTCTCTTAACAACGTATTCCTCCCATTTTGCCATCTGCCCTTGTTCAGCGCATTGGATCAAATGAAGCTTTCTTCTCTTTTTTTCCCTTGCTTTGACGCTGTTGCTAACAACAGATCTGCGTTCGTCCGTATCATGCTTGCAAACGGTCTGAACCGATCTGCGTCAAATCCAAGTCCCTTCGGATGAATTTGCGTTGCACCCACCATAACTCGGGTGTGTAAGTGATGACAAGATGTCATCAGTTCCTGCATATGCTTTACACTTCCTGTTTGTTTTTACATCTGGTCGATTACGCCTGTTTTCAATATGATTCGACTCTCTCAGCATCATCACCGTTTGTACCTTCCTCAGTTTATAAATTTCGACTATTGACGTCAGTGGTAACTGCAACGAGCCTCTTTTACGATAGAGAGCTGAGCTCTTTAATATCCCAGGCAGGCCTAACCACTTTTTAATGAACACATTACACATTTGTTCAATGATTTGAACTCGAGACAGTGCCACCTCGTATATTAGAAGAGGCCACGAAAGGCGCGGATTACAAGCCGAACTATAAGCATCATATTTGCATCATATAAGCATCATATAACTATAAGCATCATATTTGCTTGGATTCTTTGAGCCATCAATTGCTAACCCATTCTCGGCTTGTTTCATAATTTGCCACCTGCAGTTCCTATCTGACAACGTTCTAACGTACGCACGAGTTCCTCCTTGACTGTCGAAATGCTTTCTTCAGATATTTTAAAGTTAACTTCTTTTTGCACTCCCTTAATAAATGTCAGACTATGAAACTTTTTTACCCTGAAATGCATCAGCTCGTCTAGCCTAAAGAGAGCACTCTGCATGATTTGCTTGTCTGTCGACAGAAGTGTCACGTCATCCATGAAGGCCTTCCTAGGTGATTGTGCATGGGCGATTTGTTCCGAAAAGTCCGCTGCTTTCAAAATCATCTCCATGACTAGGATAAACAGATAATGTGCGGCCAGCAGCAATGCCAATCTCCAATCGGTGACAATCTGTTGTAAAATTTCCAGCTGTAAACCTCATCTCGAAACTGTCGTTATATATATATATAATATATATATATATATATATATATATATATATATATATATATATATATATATATATATATATATCGAAAATATATATATAAAGGGGAAGAGAAATGCCTTCAGTTCACATAGTTTTAATATTAAAAAAATTTTTTTATCTAGTTTCAGTTCACAAGCTGTGGCCATGCTGGGGCACCGCCATTTGGTGTTGCTACATAATTATACTTCACGAATGCTTTTCAGGAATTGACATTTGGTGCATGAGAAAGTTTGATGCAGCTGCCTACATCTGCACCTCCTGCCGCGAAGTTGGTTCATCTGGGACACCTGACAGGAAGAAGTCCAGCTTTATTTTGAAGACACCTACATCCACCCCATGCAGGTCTCTCAGGTCCTTCGGGAGGCTATTGAAGAGCTGTGGGCCTCTGAAGCCCAGGCTATTGCAGTATCTTGTCCTACATCTTGATGGCAAATTTGGAATCCTTAGCACTATGCAGTGGCGCCCAGTTCTAGTATTTGTGTAACTCTCGATGCCAAAGTTTGGGACAAGTCCTTCCATGATCTTCCAGATGTATATTATGGCGTATCTTTCTCGCTTACACTCTAAGGAATAGAGACTTAATCTCTTGAGTCTTTCCCAATAGCATATATGCTGCATAGAGGCTATCTTCTTCGTGTAGCTTCGTTGGATTGCCTCAAGTTCTGAGATTAATTTGACACTGGTTGATGACCATAGCTGAGAGCAATAGCCAAAGTGGCTTAGGACAAGTGTTCTCCAGATGACCATCATGGTTTCCTGGTCCCTTGTTCTAAAAGTTCTAAGAATCTATCCGGGACAAATTTGTAGCATATGGTTTGCATTACAGACATGAATTGTTGAAGTTTCATGTCGATGTCCGGTGAGGAGAGACATTTAGGCCAGTTTTGTTTGAGGATCTCTTTCTCAATTTGTTTCCAGTTTACCTTATGGAAGTTCAAGCTGGAAAGATTCTGAGAGTTTCTTGTAAGCTGCATGTCCATGCTTTCCTTTGGTCCGTACATGGTCAGCTCTACCATGTTGTGATCCGGGAGTAGCGTCGGTGTCACTTTCACATTATGGATGAGATAAGCAGAGATCCAGTACGTTACCTATCCTGGTTGGTTGGAGTACTATTTGTTCCATATACAAAGTGCTGATGAGGTTCAGGAGGGACTTCACCTGTCCTTGTTCGCATCGTGTCATTCTTGGGAGAGAAAGGCCCTCGGGCCATCTGACACTGGACAGATTGAAGTCTCCCATAAGAAGTACACTTATGTGTTGTTCTAATGTGACTATAACTTCTAATTTTGTAAGGCAATCTTCAAACTTCACTACATGATTTGGAGCATCTGGAGGGCGATAAGTAGCACATATAACTACACCGAGTTGTCTCATATGTACAATTAGTATGTCACATACTGAATTTTTGGCGGTGTAGCATGTTTCATCGAATAGGAAGTAATTGTTTTGTAGGATGAACTTCAGAGATTCAATGACAAAAGTCTGGTTTATGCGGCCCGAAAGAACTTCAGGGTATTTTTATATTTACGTACGGTTAAAGAGAAAAGAAATTTAAGAATAGTCTCATAATTACTTGAGAGAGATTTTTTTTAATGGAATCAATATGGCTGAGGTGACATTCAACTTTCTTCATGGCAAAATGGTAGAGCATTAGATAGTGAAAACAAAATGGTAGAGCATGAGATAGTGAAAACAATGCTCTCCCTCACCCATTTCTCTCTCTCTCCCTCTCTCTTTCTCTCTCTCTCTTTCTCTCTCTCCCTCTTTCTCTCCCTCTCCCTCTCTCCCTCCCCCTCTCTCTCTAAACATCCTTCCACCTTCTTCTTCTTCTTCTTCTTCTTCTTCTTCTTCTTCTTCTTCTTCTTCTTCTTCTTCTTCTTCTTCTTCTTCTTCTTCTTCTTCTGTGAAAGAAACATAGGATAAATTGATAAACGCATAAATACAGATAATAGACCGATAAATACAGAGCCGGAGGGGGAAGGGGAGAGAGAGAAAGAGAGAGATTCAGATAGAGGGGAGTCTAGCATAAACTCTCTCCCTGTATATATATATATATATATATACACACACACACGCGCGCACACACACATGGACACGGACACACACACACATACGCATATATATATATATATATATAAATGTACACACACCTATATACATACATACGTAAGTACGTACGTACTTACAACGCGTAAGGGAGGATTTGAACAATGCTTTTCAACCGACATAATATAAATAATCTTTGAAGAGAGAGAGAGAGAGAGAGAGAGAGAGAGAGAGAGAGAGAGAGAGAGAGAGAGAGAGAGAGAGAGAGAGAGAGAGAGTGTGTGTGTGAGAGAGAGGGACAGGGAGAGAGAGAGACAGAGGGAGAGGGAGAGGGAGGGAGAGAGAGATGAACTGGTAGAAAGGGCAGATTGCCGGACGTATGTGAAACTAAACAAAGTATTTAGTTTCATTAAATGCTATGATAAAAGTTCATGTGCCGTGAGCTGAGGTGAGTTCTGACGTCACACAACGCACTTCACCTCACTGCAAGCCAACCTAGAACTGTTTGTTTAATTTTGTTCTTTTACATTATATTTATTTTGTCTGTTCTGTTTTTCGCGAGTGCAAACCAAAACCAAGTTCCTGAGACTCTTAGTTGTTTGTTTCTTTAATTTTAGCATTTGGTTTTGTCTCTATATATTCGAAGTTATCGTTTTTTGTTCCCAGTGCTATTCCGCAGACCATTTTCTATATCCTGAACTTATTCCAGAAGAATCTGAACTCACTGGATAATCATATCATCTCGATCTACATAGCCATGAATTTAGGATGAGGGGTTAGTCAATTAAAACGACCCCACTACTTAACTAGTAATTAATTTTATCCACCACAACCCGTTTCCAAAACTTTGGACTACTTCATTTTATCTGCACCTTGTTCCAGTCCTTGACTGGTAAATTATTTCAACTACCCCAGAAGGATGAAAGGTGAAGTTAGCTCCAGCGTCTAAAAATAGGGACAAATATATCACGTAATTTTGTCTGACTCATTAATGATTTAGCGAATCGATTACACGGTGAATTATTGCATAATTAAACATATAAATCACACACACACACAGTTAAACATAATTGAACATACTGTATTTACTCGTGTATAAGTCGCACTACAAAAATGGGGTGAGACTTATACACGAGCACACATACATACATACATACATACATACATACATACATACATACATACATACATACATGCATACATACATATGTGTGTGTGCGCGTGTGTGTGTGTGTGTATTATATTACTCTTTTACTCTTTTACTTGTTTCAGTCATTTGACTGTGGCCATGCGGGAGCACCGCCTTTAGTCGAGCAAATTGACCCCAGGACTTATTCTTTGTAAGCCTAGTACTTATTTTATCGGTCTGTTTTTGCCGAACCGCTAAGTTACGGGGACGTAAACACACCAACATCGGTTGTCAAGTGATGTGGGGGGGGGCAAACACAGACACACAAACACACACACACACATACACACACACACACACACACACACACACACACACACACATATATATATATATATATATATATATATATACATATATACGACGGGCTTCTTTCAGTTTCCGTCTACCAAATCCACTCACAAGGCTTTGGTCAGCTCGAGGCTATAGTAGAAGACACTTGCACAAGGTGCCACGCAGTGGAACTGAATCCGGAATCATGTGTTTCGTAAGCAAGCTATTTACCACTCCTACGCGTATCGTATTATATTTTGTATCATACGCCTATTGTATTATATTATATATCATATGCGTGTGTATGTGTTTGTGTATGTATGTATGTATGTATGTATGTATGTATGTATGTATGTATGTATGTATGTATGTATGTATATATGTGTGTATGTCATTATTCAGTTTATTTCAAGATTTTTTGCCAATAAAGAAAGAACCAGTTTCTCACCAAGATCCATTGGAATTTCAACATCAACAACAGGGTACTTTCGTTTGTTTGTTTGTATGTATGCATGTATCTATGTATGTATGTGCAGATTTGAATGTTTTATGTACGTATTCTCATGCATATAGTTACATATCTAGACATGATCATATATATTTAAATGATAAACTTCTGGAAAGTCTTACAGATTTTTACATTTCCAGTAATGGATTAGATCTGTAGTCTTCTTTCTGATTTTGAGAAGCCTAATTTCTCAAGATGAGTATTTAGGCTGTGTGTTACATATCCCAGGGTCCCAAATATTACAGGTATAAACCTGTATGTATGTATGTATGTATGTATGTATATATGTATGTATGTATGTATGTATTGATGGATGTGCAGATTTGTATGTTTTATGTATGTATTCTCATGCATATAGTTGCATATCTAGATATGTATGTATGTATCTATGTATGTGTGTATGTATGTATGTATGTATGTATGTATGTATGTATGTATGTATGTATGCATGTATGTGTGTGTGTGTGTCTATGTGTGGCGTTTTATCTTTACGAAGGCCGTTTACAAGACATTGAATATGTATTTACCTAAATACATTGAACCAACCTGAACATGCATTCGCATCGGTTACACGGGTCTTGAAGGGCTCACGAATAAAGTGGTTATTGGATTGTCTCGTCAACTTTATTAAAGAAAAGAAAAAAAGAGAAAAAAAGTGATGAGTGGATGAAAATTAAATGATTTGATAGTTAAATATAATTTAACATATATTATACTAATGAAACGCTTCACGTTTTAAAAATGCCGACAGTTGGAAATACTTTGATTATAGTTAGATTACTGGTTCTCAGCCGGCGTCCATACGATCCTCAAGGGTTCATATGGTTCTTAGAGCTCCATATAAAATTTATCTGTAATAAACTGGTTATACTTTTACAGTACACAAAGTAGCTCTATATTTAAGAAATGAGGAATTATGTACATTATTTACATTTGACAGATATCCGTCAAATGTAAATAATGTAAATAAAGTACACAAAGTATTGAATTTTTGTATACAATTCCTAATAATGTTTAATTATAAAAATATAATGCGAGTTTCTAAACATTGAACGGCTATTAGGGTCCACCCATGTAAAATAGGAATCCATAAGCAAAAAATGGAGCAGAACAACAACAACCGCAACAACTGCTTCTGTGTTCCTTCGTTAGATCAGTTGTGTTGTGCTACAGACCCAGTTTCTTATTGGGGAGAGAGAAACTGTGTGGAACGATTGAAGTGTAACTGAGAGGTTCAGTGGTGGGATACATTGTGTCATGGAGGTTCGATCTGAGAATTACTTCAAGGATGACCCATGTGCTAACTTAACGAGACGGCAGTTCATTGATCGAACACTCAAACACCCGAATAATCATCATTGATACTGACGGAGATCCAGCAAAAAACTAACCAGAAAACAATTATCGTCTGCCCCAATGACGGTTCCTTAAAAGAATAAAATATTTCCTTCTTTTTCAGTTAATCTTTCACCTCTCTTATTCCTTCTTTTTTCTCCTTTTATTTGTTTATATTTGTCAAGGTGACTTCCCCTCCTCACCTCGAAAAGCCATTGTTGTAGGCACGTGCGCACATTTCAGCAGACTGCATACTTAAAGGGAGATTTGTGTACTAATTGCAAGGATAATCTCAGTATGTTCCCCATATTACGTCTGCGTGTGACTCTCCCTACTCCCTTCAGCTCATTTCCCCCTCAGCCATCTTGTTGATTCACAAAGCACTCTCCCCTACTTGCCCTATATCCGCCCAACATCCTACATCCTCCCAACACCTACCCTACATCCACCCTCTATTTACCCACCCTATGCTCGATCTACATACGTGACGTCTTCCTTCCACTGTCAGACTCAATGCTACACCCAACCCATTTACTGTCTCTCACCCCACACCCAAAGGTCAAATGCTTATTCACAATTCAATCTACTCCACCTCCCTCAGCTCCACTTCCCCTTGCTCTACGTCTCCTGTATTACACTACCTCTTGCTTCACGCCCCCCCCCAACCATATTCCATCTCCGCTCTCCCCCGCCCCTGCTTCACTACTCCCGTTATACCTAACCCTGCAACAACAGACAAGAAAACTTAGTGCCCCATATTTTTTAAACAAGGACTCAGAAGTCTACCAACGAACGACCATGCACACACCTACTACTACTACTACTACTACTGCTACTACTACTACTACTGCTGCTGCTGCTACTACTACTACTACTACTACTACTACTACTACTGCTACTGCTGCTGCTACTGCTGCTGCTGCTGCTACTACTACTACTACTACTACTACTACTACTGCTGCTGCTGCTGCTGCTTCTGCTGCTGCTGCTGCTACTACTACTACTACTACTACTACTACTACTACTACTACTACTACTACTACTACTACTAGCATCATCACCGTCAACATTACTACAACACTATTAATATCTACTACTGCTGCTACTGTCATCTCACACTTCTACCTTCTGACCTGTGTATCAGAGGAAGATGTCTGTTATGTGTTAGAGAAAAAAAATAACCTGACGTTAATGAAATACTCTTTCACCTCACTATTATCTTTGCACAAGCGCTAACGCCTTCACTAATGGAACAGCAACATTGGTACTTCTTGTCAGAGGTCGATTATATTGATTGTTATTTCTCTACCTATCTACTAGCAGAGATACCCGGCGTTGCTCGGGATTATAATGGCATAGTTTTTTTATATTGTTTTATTGGATCTTTTCACTTTGACCGGCAGATTTTAAAAAATAATTTCTTTGTAACTAAACACTTTAAAACTTCGTATACTGGTAGAATGTATTGCATAAAACATCTTATTCTCTTGGCTTTCTTGAGAAAATTCTGTAGTTTGTAAGCTATTTGTTGTTAAATTTCTTGCATTTCGGCAATTTCAACCAATCAATGACGTCTATTGAGGTGAATACAATTACTGATGTAGTTTGTCAACAACAATTTCCTGCGGTGTCTACTCAGTTTGTCACTGTTATTTATGACATATTTCATATCAGTTACGTTCGTATGAATAAAAGATTATCGTTATTTAACTTATATTAATAAACACATATTCTAAGATCACAACATTTGCAGTTTTAATTTCCCTCTCTGTTGCACAGATACACACATTACATATTATATATTCGTTTAAGAAACAGATTGGGTTTATTTACATTTCTAAAGAAAAAAGATAGCCTTCCCCCACCCCTAACCCTAACCCTAACCTTAACCATAACCCTAACCCCACATATATGAAAAAATAAAAATTTTACGGTAAGTGACGATCTTCTTCAAATGTAAACAAATACACGTGACCTAAATGGGACTCATATGGAAAGAATGCCACCAAATTAAATATGTATTTAGTGTGTAACCTAGATTTTGGTGGGTGGGTGCGTGGGTGTCTTGTGTTTACAAGAAAGAAACAAGGAAAAAGGGACAAGGTTTACAAGAAAGAAACAAGGAAAAAGGGACAAGGTTTGGGTGTTGAAATTTGTAAGCGTATAGTGATGTATAAATACATTTTAATACATTTTGTGGCCATAAACTGAGGAGTCACTCGTAAACAGAGCGGGATAACAAAACCATTCCCTCATTTAGTGTCCACCCATAATTATGACCCTAGTATTGATCTATTGCATTTCAATCTGTTATGTTTGAATCGGTTGTAGCACTCATCCTCCTTCTGAGTTTTGCCCATTGCATCATCGTCAAAGGCCTGCTAAATCTTCTGGATAGTTTAAACTTGAGTATCACCAAACTTTGGGTAAAACTTGATGCAATGTCCCTGCTCGATTCGTTCGGTCATCTTGCGTGGAAACGAAAACCCGACGAGCACGCACTAGAGGTCTATACTTTAGTCGTAACAACCGGTAACTAACGCGGCCTGCTGTCGCGAAAATTTTCACGCACATGCAGGAATGGTGACCTCACACCTAGTGTTTCGCCCACGTGGCATTAGTTTTGGCGAGGATACTTTTTAAACACAACCTCGTACAAGCACAACTAGATACCTATTAAAACATGTGTTATGCATTTTTATATAACATTGTTTAAATGTACATAAACTATAATGAATTAAACATATAGTTTTAACACTCACGCTATTATCATCATTGATGTTGTTGCTGTTAACGTGGTTAGCTGGCAGTATCGTTATCGCCACGGATAAAAATATCTCATTTCATCCGTTTTCACATTGTGTTCAAATTCCGCCGAGGTCGACTTTTCCTTTTATCCTTTCAGGGTCGATAAAATAAGTACCAGTTGAGTACTGGGGTCAATGTGAACAACTTACCTCCTCCCTTGAAATAGCTGACCTTGTGCCTAAATTTGAAACCATTATTTTTATTATCATTATTGAGTGAGAGAGCAGTGCATACCATCAAAGTGATACGGGGGTAAAATATACGAAGCCCAATATACCCACCATGACTACTCGTCTGATAAGGGTACACCAGTCCCACGCATCACAACCATATATACGAGACATGGTGATTTCATATCAAGATAAACAGCACATGACCTTGCAGGTGGGGCCCAGTTAGAATTTTCTTCAGGTGGAGTAATCAACTGGTACTTATTTGGTGATACTCAAGCTTAAACTATCCAGAAGATTTAGCAAGCCTTTGACGATGATGCAATGGGCAAAACTCAGGAGAAGGATGAGTGCTACAACCGATTCAAATATAACTGCATCTCA
>NC_043005.1:32985511-33028011 GCF_006345805.1 Octopus sinensis
ACCTACATCATAAATAACCGTCCAAAAATGTCATCACGTTATTATCTATCAATGAGATATGATGTTATAACCAAAACTTGTACATTGAGATCTGTCGAAAGGATAATACTGAGGCCAAAGAGATAAGAACCCACGATGTAGTAGAGATGCTAACCATTCACAATATGAAAGAGAACTGGGGGAATATTCCTGTGAAAACCTCAATAAAATGCAGATATAGTATACCAACCATAGTGATTTGGGACAGAAAAATAACTATATCCATTAGTGGAAATCAGTTACCCTGCGGATGCTAACGCAAAGCTAAAGGTCAGCATATTTATATGTCTGGACATGTAAATATACCTGTATGTATGAGTATACATAAAGCAAAACAAACACATTTACACGTGCACAGACGCCAAATACTTCCATACAATCATGCATATCTATCCTATTGATACTGTGTGAATTTTCAGTGAAGGAGTCTTGGAAGCAGCTCTTTCTCTATTGGCACGAGATCTAGAAATAAACCTGAATAATAACCTGCCTACTTACCTCCCTACTTACCTACCTGCCTGCCTACCTACCTACCTACCTACCTACCTACCTACCTACCTACCTACCTACATACATACCTACATACATACATACATACATACATATATACATAATATACATACATACATACCTATATACATACATACATATTTTTCTCCTTACATTTTATTGTTGTAGTTAACTACAACAATAAAATATAAGGAGAAAAATGAGTTTACACCGCATCAACTCTACCTTGGACAAAAATTAACGAGACTACGGCAACTCTTCACACCGAGCTCTTGTGGTAAAGTTAATCACTTTAAAACATGAACTCAGGACGATGAGCGTGAAACACCGCTAACGTATGCGAATTTTTGAACAAGCCAGTATCAATCGCAAGTTTGCTTCGAACCCACAAGCATTATAGAGAGATGAGGAAGGAAAACATTACCGTTAAGAAAGCTCCTTCCCAAGAAGATCTACAATCATTCTGGTCGAAAATTTGGAACGAAAAGAGGGATTTCAGCCTGAACGCATCATGGTTAAATACAACTGAGAGAGAATACTGTTCCAACACAAACAGTAAAACATACAACATTGATGTAGAAACCTTTGCTGTAGCAGTAAGCAAACTGCAGAGTGGGAAGGCAACTGTGTAGTGGTACAAGAAGCTGACATTTTATAGAAACCAATTGATATGTATCTTCAAAAGGACTATGGAAGGTCAGACTGATATACCAAATTGGCTTGCTGCAACTCGTGATTTGCTGCAACTCTTTTCATCTGCAATTGCTCACTCAAAATTCATTGGCAGGCACTCCAGGGCACACCAATAATATCAAAAAGTTCGTCAATTGTTCGGTGATGGTCCTCCAAGATCAGTTCGTGAATTTTCATGATGTTTTCATTCGTTCGGGAGGTCGATGTACGCCCTGAACGAGGTTGGACTTCAAGCGGCAAAGAAACATTCCTAAAGCGTGAAAACCATTCGCAAACTTGTGTTTTGCTCATGGCAGCGTCCTTGTAAATAGTTTGAAGCATGACAACTGTTTCGGTCGCCATTTTCCCCGGCAGAAAACAGAATTTCATGCAAGCACACTGTTCCTTCGTTTCAACCATCACAAAATCGACGAATAGGGAGAAGCACTACAAAACAAAGACGCACTATGAGGCAGTACAACTGTAGAGAAAGACGCTGGTAGGCAGACTAATGCCTAAGAGTTGCAATAAGTGGCTTCTAGCGACGGAAGCCCGAACTACAACGGTCCTCAGAGAAAGTTTCTGATTACTTTTGGGTACGCCCTCGTATATATATATATATATATATATATATATATATATATATATATATATATTTCGGTTTGGGATTTGGTTTGCAAGATTCTTTATATGAGTTCGTGTGTTGAAGCATATTCTGTTGTGTCTGGGAAGAGTCATTCTCTTTTAGTGCCTTTTTACACTCACCGGTAAAATTTCCACTTATTTCTTATTTTTATTTTCCTAAAATTTTCGTTGCGTCTTGTAACCTTTTCAATAGTCTTGACTATTGAAAAGGTTGCAAGACGCAACGAAAATTTTAAGAAAATAAAAATAAGAAATAAGTGGAAATTTTACCGGTGAGTGTAAAAGGCACTAAAAGAGAATTACTCTCCCCTGACACAACAGTATATATATATATATATATATATTATATATATAATCCGTTCTGTCAGTCTGTCTGTCTGTGTGTGTGGCTTCTAGGATCTCGGGCATCCTCCATCCGATTGCGCTCAAATTTGATATGTAGATACCGATACAAAAATCAATTCCAGGTGAGAATGCGATCGATAAAGCCGTGGGAAATCGTTTTTCTTTGGAATAGAAAAACAGTCTATTTTTATTTCTTCTTTTGCTGGTGCCTCAAATTTAGGTTAAATCTGTGTTTCTCAAAGGGGAGGCCTATGGGACGGTCGGACTAGTTGTTTTGAGAAAATTTGGTTTAAATGTTTGACAACTCAGCACCTTCCACACACACACACACACACACACACACACACACACACACACATATATATATATAGGGAAAGTTTACGAAAAAAAACAAAAGACGAACACAGGTGATGTACAAAACAAACAGATGTATTAGTATAACGCTCAGGAATAGAAAAGTCTTTTACGTTTCGAGCCTACGCTCTTCTACAGAAAGGTATACAGAAAAAACAAGGAGAGAAAAAAACAAGGAGAGAAACAAGGAAAGAAAAAAGGAGAGAAAAACAAGGAGAGAAACAAGGAGAGAAAAAATATATATAACCGATTAAGTAAACATTGCGTTACTTAGCCCGCCGGTAACACTTTCACATGATTACAGAAAAAGAGCGAGAAAGAAAAGTATGAGAGAGAAAAAGAGGGAGGGAGAAAAGAGGGAGAGAGAAGCGTCCATTACGTGAGGTGGGGGAACGTAGTATTTATTACGTGGTTATAAAAATTTGGTTAAAGGTAGAAGAGGAGAGTTAAAAATATAATTTTAGCAGAGGGGTGATGTTCTGAAGGTGAGGTTAAAGAAAGGCAGAGAGAGAGAGAGAGAGAGAAAGGGGGGAAGGGGGGAGGGGGAGATGAGGGAGTGAGAAGGGGAGAGTGTTGGTGGTGGTGGTGGTAATTGGATAGTGAAAAGTGTATTTTTAAAAAAGAATCGAACCAAGTTTTTTAATATCACCTATCACTTAACACATATGCATAAGTGCAATTCCGTAAAATATTCACGCTTTTTTTACGTGGCAGATATTTACAATTTAATTAGAGGTCGTATCATATGTACAGGATTTTTTTTTTTTTTGCTTAGGGGGAAAATGGAAAAATAAGAGTGAATATTTATTTTATCCGTGCTGTGCATAAAGTATATAAAGTGTATATATAAAGTGCATTAAGTAATCATCGTATTCTAATTTCTTTCTATGAGTAATAGATGAGCGACTATCTTTCCATACAGACACAACACAGGCTACGCTTTCTATTTTTTTTATTATTTATTTTGGATAAACTTTTAGGGAATAACCCTATAGGTTTACTATTAATTCCGTGAAATATTCTCAGGTCCCGCAAGTATAAATTAATGTATATTCTATTAGATAATGAAATTGTAATAAATTATAGCAATTAAATTGAGAATAAATTCAACATTGTTTTCTTATTGAGGAATGGTATAGTTCGCAAGGCCCTCACAGACCTTCAAACATAGATGAAATCAATATAGATGATCTTTGGGTTGAATTTCAGTCGATGACTGTTTGCATAGATAGCATCGACAAAGAATAGGTTCTACAGACATACAATTCCTGGGCTGGAGTAAGATGGAAATTAAGTTTTAGTGCCAGGTTAGAAAAGAAGAAAAAACAGGAACTGCGAAAAGAAAAGTAGATCATAGGGTGTAGCCAGTAATCGAACGCTGTATTCTAATATAGAAAAGCAGGAAGACTCTTAGTATCGATTCAAAGAATTAAAGAGAAGAAACATCGAAAAAGGTAAAGGTGTCGCTAGCTGAAACTGACTTTGAATATTTTTCAGACAGTATAAATATATATAAACAAAATAACGTTATTTCATGTGATTTGAGGCGTAGAATATGTAAACGTCCTAGTCACTACCAGATCAAATAGACTCCAATACGGCAACTGGGACCAATGTGCCTTGTCTGCTGGCAATAAAAAAAAAATAGAGATAAATTCTTTGGTATGGCCAATATTTACTGCAAACCACCATTCGTGTTTTCTGAATGTGCTTTCATTTCTTCCCAGGAATTTTAACAATTACAGGTACATGCAGAAGTGTAGAGAAGTGATATTTTGACCTAATTACAAATAAATGATATTCAGTACCGACAGTTAATGTACAAAGATAATTACTGTAGATGCAGAGGTATGTAGTACCCACAGGTGTGTACCAACCCAATTCATAACACGTTAATACATTAACTTTAACCTTGAAACGTTTTAATATAGTTATGGTTATTTAATTTTTATATCAAACTCCTCCTTTATTCTCTACAAGAGCACAATGAGAGCGAGCATTCTTGAAAAGATGAAGGAAAAATATTGAAAAAATTTTGCGATCTTAATGTATTGGAAAATTGAATTAAGCAACAGAAAGGTGAATAAACGGAATGAAAATAGAGACGGTACAAGAGACTCGAATCTACAAGCAAATGGAAACTTTTGATAACAGAAACGTCATTGTTGAAGAAATTAAGCAGTTACACCCATCGATGATTTACAGTGAGCCAAGGAAACAAGAGCTGCCGTTGTGTAACAATATGAGAAGATATACTATAATGTAATGCATTATATATATATATATATATACATACGTACATACATACATGCATATATATATATTGTATGCATGTATATATATATATATATATATATATATATATATATATATATATATATATATATATATATATGTGCATATTGTATGTATGTATAATAGTCTGAATAAATAAAATATTTGAAGAATAGGTTTTGATAACATTATTCAGTTTCGATAAGAATATTACCGTAAAACGAAGCAAAGTTATCGGGTTAAAGAAACGCAGCAGAGATAAAGAGATGAGAAAAGAAGAAAAAATACAAAAATGGTGGAAAAAAGGAAAGGAAGGAAGGAAAAAAGGAAGATAGAAACAAAGGAACATTTTGTTGTTAGTTTAGATAAATATAGCTTGGGTTTGGGCAATGTCATGTTGACCTTTTAAAATAAATGTTTCTGATAAACTGATACAGTCTCGGCATGAGAGTCACGTTTGGGTCAAGGTTGGAGGCGTGTTATTGTAATATTTCGATATCTAGAAAGTATTTCGTATATATATATATATTATATATATATATATATATATATATATATATATATATATATATATATGTATGTATGTATGTATGTATGTATATATGTGTGTGTGTGTGAGAGAGAGAGAGTCTGTGTACCTATAAGATAATATATATTCCTAATTATGCTGACACTTTCACATATCTAAGCATGCACTTGGGCATCTGTATAATAGTGTTTATGCATAAAGGTGTGTGTGTGTGTGTGTGTGGTGTGTGTGTGTGTGTGTGTGTGTGTGAGAGAGAGAGAGAGAGAGAGAGAGAGAGAGAGAGAGAGAGCGAGAGAGAGAGCAATAAATCTTTTTGCGGAAATGCTTTGGATATTTCATTGGTTTTAAAAGCAGGGACAAGAAAACGGAATTGGTAATGAGAGAAGGTGAGGCAGAGAGACAGACGAAAAACGAGTGAGAGGAGCGAAAAATGAAAAAAAAACATCCGGGGCGGAGATGGTTATTGTGAAAAAAAATATTACTGTAGGTAAGAGAGAGTGTGGTATGAGAGTGAGGAAAGAAAAGGTCATAGAGTAAAGGAAGTACATATCATAGAAAATACAGTTTGATCAGGGAGAGAGGAATGGGCTGAAAGATTGTGGTATGAGGAAAAAAGGTGAGAAGGAGAGATGACAACGACGATGACAGAATATGATGAGAGAGGATTTATGGTGTTGGTGGGAGTTGAAGAAGATCTTACCTTTTCTTTCAGTAATTTACTAAGTCATTTCAGTTGGAAATAGTAGCCAAATATTTTTTTTTTAATGGCACTTTGCTGATTTTACTAATGAAGAGCATACTATATAGTGTAGTCCTACAAATCTACAAATAGATGGGATGGTCATGGTTGGAAAGGAGATGTTTAGTACTGCCATTTTACCATCGCAAAATATAAAATGAAAGGTAGGTGAGAGGGGTGAGGAGGAGGAGGAGAAGGAGGAGGAGGAGGAGAACGACTGAACCATAATTTCGAAATGTAAACGTACATACGTACATACATACATACATACATACATACATACATACATACATACATACAAGATGATGATAAAAAAAAAGTAGAAGAGGCTGTGGGGACAAAAATCAGTGGTTTTTTAGCATAGAGCCAATGACATGCATTGAATCAGCTCCAGTTTATGACAGATATTTAATTGTATTGACTGAGGAAAGATGACAGAAAAAAAACGTCAACCGTTCGAACTCAGAGCGTAAAAAAGACTCATTTTGCTGGTCGCTCTACACATTCTACCCTCATAATAATAATAACCATTTCTACTATAATAATTCTTTCTATTACAGGGCCTGAAATTTAGGGGGAAAGGAGCTAGTCGATTACATCGACTCTAGTACTTGACTGGTACTTATTTTATCAACCTCGAAAGGATAAAAGGAAAGTCGACCTCAGCGGAATTTGAATTCAGAACGTAAAGACGGGCGAAATACCGCTAAGCATTTTGCTCGGCGTATTAAAGATTCTGCCAGTTCGCCGCCTCCAATAATAATATAATAATAATAATAATAATAATAATAATAATAATAATAATAATGATAATAATAATAATCCTTTGTATTATAGGCACAAAGGTTGAAGTTTGGGAGACGGGGATAGTAGATTACATCGACTCCAGTACTTAACTTGTACTTCTTTCATCGAACCCGAAAGGATGAAAGGCAGAGTAGACTTCGGCTGAATTTGAACTCAAAATGTAGAGACGGACGATATGCCGTTAAGCATTTTGTCCGATGAGTTAACGATTATGAGAATGACAGTGGTGGTGGGGATAATGATGATGATGATGATGATGATGATGATGATGATAACAATGTGCCACATACCTGTGTGAACATCACCTCCTCCACCACCGCCACCACTACCACCACCACATCATCATCATTGTGTTGTTGTCTTCAATGTCTACTTTTGGTATCTGAACTAAGGCAAGGTAAGCTCATCGGTCCTGTGTCACATGACCAGTTAATCCTGATCAAAAATTGCAATAAACTCTACTTCAGCCGAGAAAAAGAAGAAAAAGGAACAAAGAAATATAACTGCAGAAGGCCGGCTGTGACCATCACAACAGATGTGAAATAGTAGAGTATACCGAGATGAAAGATGCAGGAGAAGAAGACCGACAGAGAGGAAAGAAGAGAGAAAGAAAACTGAAAAAAAAAAAACGGGGAAAATAAAAAAGAAAGAGAAAAATTATTGATTGTATGAAAAATAAGGCGCGTGTGAAGGCGCGTGGCTCAGTGGTTAGAGCGTCGAGCTTACGATCGTGAGGTTGTGAGCTCGATCGTGCGCTTACGATCGTGAGGTTGTGAGCTCGAATCCCGGACCGGGCTGCGTGTTGTGTTCTTGAGTAAGACACTTTATTTCACGTTGCTCCAGTTCACTCAGCTGTAGAAATGAGTTGCGACGTCACAGGTGCCAAGCTGTATCGGCCCTTGCCTTTCCCTTGGACAACATCGGTGACGTGGAGAGGGGAGGCTGGTATGCATGGGTGACTGCTGGTTTTCCATGAAACAACCTTCCCCAGACTTGTGCCTCAGAGAGTAACTCTCTAGGTGCAAACCCATGGTCAGTGTCTGACCGAAGGGGGTCACTATGAAAAATAAGAAGAAAGAAAGGTAGACGGGAAAAGGAAAGGTAGTCAAACAGACAGACAAACAGCCAGACTGACAGATAAACAGTTAGAAATAAAGAAAGGAAAAAATATAATTCGAGAAACAGTTTATTGGAAATGACTAAAAGGTAAAAAGTAAGAAAAGAAGATCCAAAGGAAACCAAAAGAAAGAAAGAAAATGATGGGTAAGAAATGAAGATTGGAATGAAATAACACAAGGGATAAATACAATAAAAAGAATACAAACAAAAAGAATCCAAATCCATCGGAAACGGACGTGTTGAGACGAAATACGTATAAAAGAGAAATCTCATTTTATCGTCTTAAAGATTGACACGTTCAGTCGTAGATATAGGAAAAGACGGGTTGGTCACAGCTGGAACGTATTAAATCATAAGTCTAATCAGTCGAAGGTGGCCAGGGACTAAACAGCAATAACATCAACAACTCCAGCAACGAACTAACCGTGGGGCGAAACTAACCCCGACCACGCCAACCTGGCTTCCAGAACCATCTGGAATTAACAGCCATAAAGGCTTCTATCAAAATATACCCAAACGGCAGATGACAGACTACACACGCGCGTGCACACACATACACACACACAGACATACACACACACACACACACACACACACACACACACACACACACACACACAGACACACACACACACACACACACACACACACACACACGCACGCACACACACACACACACACACACACACACACACACACACACATACTCTATCGCTTTTTCCACACAAGAAGCGTTATCTGGGGGAAAAAATGAACCAGAATGAAAAATGCGGACGGAGAATCCTAGAATATTCTTAAGTATTGGATTGGGAAAAGTTCAGAACAAGCAGTAGCAGAATGAAAAATGCGACAGTGTGCTAGACTATTCTTATACATTGAACCTAGAGAATTACAGGGCAAGAAAAACGAAAAAAGCGTAAAATATTGCTGCTGAAGTTAAAATTTGCTAAATAGATTTCTGAAATTATTCATCAAATAGTGTGTGTATTTTTTGAAATATGATTTTGCTTTTTATTGTAAATTATTTTAATCTAAGTTACTATTTTTATTGTAAAAATTTTTTTTGTATTAATCTAAAGCATTCTGTCCTATTTTTAGTATTGTATTATTTTTTTAACTCTATTTTCTTAACGAAACTCAATATTCAAAAATTTTAGATGAAAGATATTGCCTTATAAAATTAAACTCATATATAATATATGTAATTCTTTCGTCTGTCTGTACGTTCTTAGTTCAAATTACGCAGAGATTGACTTTGCCTTTCATCCTTTCGGGGTCAATAGATTAGGTACCAGTTGCGTACTAGGGTCGTACAAAAAAATGTTCGTGCCTTGTGTCTAGAGTAGAAAAGAATATATGTAATTCAGAAGAGTAAAAAATAGTAAAAAAAAACGAATTCTATAAAGTTCGCATTATCAGATAAAGTAGTTTTTATTTATAGTTTGAAGAATATTTAAAAAAAACAAATTTCTTAATTAAGAAATTGAGGGCAAAATGTAGAAATGATTCAAACTTTTTTTTTTTAATTTAGGGGTTATAATATATTGTCAATTTTGCTTGAATTGCTATTATGATATTTTTTTTTTAATTTATGAATTTGTAATATCAAATTCTTAATGTGTAAACTTGCAGGTAATTAGTCACTAAAATTGAAAGTAAATAGCTTCTAGACTATTTCAATTTAAATCTTTATGTAAAAATTAAAAAAAAACAGAAATAAAAGGGGCATTTATTTTAGATTTTAAATTCTAACTTCAGCAGTAATATTTAAAGTTTTTTTTCTTATCTTCTGTTCAATACGTAGGAATGTTTTTGGATTCTGCGCCTGCATTTTTCATTCTAGTAAGTAGAATCTCTAATCACCCAGCCGCAATCAAATAATATATTATAAACAACATTAAAGCACAAAATTTAACCTTACAAAAACTAGCATAGCTCGCTTCCTAACCATATGGCTCCGGGTTCAGTCCCACTGCGCGGAACCTTGGGCAAATGTCTTCTACTGTAGCCTCGGGCTGACCAAAGCCTTGTGAGTGGAATTGGTAGACAGAAACTGAAAGAAGCCCATCGTATATATATATATATATATATATATATATATATATATATATTTGTATGTATATATTTGTGTGTGTGTCTGTGTTAATCCCTCCACCATCGCTTGGCAACCGATATTGGTGTGTTTACATCCCCGTAGCTTAGCGCTTCGGCAAAAGAGACCGATAGAATAAGTACATGGTCGCAGTCAAATGACTGAAACAGATAAAGGAATAAAAGAATAAACTGATCATACTACCATTGAGTCCTTGCTAGAAACTTTGATACCAAACTGAAGTAAAAAGAGTAGTTTGCGCTTCATAACATCAAACGTAAAAGCAGAAAAATTATCTGGTTTGACTCTGCCCTTCGTTTGAACATATCTACAGTGGTTGCTGAGAAATTCTTTACACTAATCAGTTTGTACTTCTCTCTATACATAGAAGCAGTGCTCGATCAGAGATGACCTGCTACTACACACCAAAAACAACACCTTCAAATCCCTTCATCTCTGAATCCACCTGATCAACATAAAACAGATAGCATAAAACTGAGGACAGTCATATAAATAGTATATTTAATACAAACTGGATATTGCTTACCGTATACTGGTATAAGTTATATGGGGGTGTGGGTGGGTGATTCGAGTCTTACAAAAATAAACGCTTTCCTACCTCACGAAGCTTGTTTCTGACTACAATGATCCCCTTTAATTCTCTTCCTCCTTTCCCCGCTCTCTTTCTCTTTCTTTGTCTTTAAATCCCCATGGTCCTGTTTCATTCTTCCTCCCCCACCACAACAAACTACCTTTATATTTATTTTTATCACACTCGTATCCCCTTCTGGTGGTCCCCTACAGCTATACTAGTTTCTGCCTTCCTATAGAAAGCACCTCCCATTTTCTCCAGTAAGTTAACTCAAATGAATTCCCTGTTCTTCTTCTTAATCATTTTGTCCCTTTTGTTTTTATAAGTTAGTCAATCTTTCTAGGTTCATTTCAGTAACTTCGAATGTGTTCAGCAACTCTTGCCGCACTGACAGGTTAAAATCTAATCAGTTATTCACATGTATTGAGTACATCGTTGTCATTTTAAATAAAAGGGATGAATACCACACAGTCTCAACTATTTGAGTTTTTATGGCTTGATCAGAAAAAGAAGCGCGACGTCCACAGCATTTCTTATTTGAAGATCATCAAAATTGATTCTCTCAAACTCGAAACAGATATGATCCGAGTGCTTAATAAAACCAGCGTGGATCTAACCAAAAGAACCCCTGGGCAATGTGGAAGCGTTAAACCGGAAGATAGATCAAGACTGCGTCGCAAAACATGAATGGTTACTCTGGTGGGATTCCACACAGTTTTCGTCTACCAAATTTTAATGACGAGGTTGTAGAAGACACTTCATACGGTACTGTGCAGAGGGATTGAACCTGTAGGATTATGAACTGAAGTTTTTAACACAGTAATGTCTGCGCCTGCTATAGGGTTTTATGTCTAAATACGAAATCATTGTTTCGGACAAAAATGAGCAAGATGGAGGTAAACGGTAAGTAAACGAGTTTATAATCCAGGTTCGATCCCCGGCTGAAACTATTTTACTTCATGTACACGTCTAATACTCTTCGACAAGGCATGACAGCCACATAATCTCATATTCCTTATTAAATCAGAGAGTCTCTGTCGATAATTATTCAGCGTCATAAACAGAGTATGACAGCAGTAGTTGTTTAACAGTATCTAATTCAGTTACTCGCATTCTACTATAGAGTCAGTAACATAGATTTGAACTTGTACACAAATCTTCCAACTTTAATTTATATCATAGACTTTATTTGGAACTTAACATTATTCTTCGGTAGATGCGTTGAATAAAGTGCGATTGTACATTCGTGTTTATGTGTAAGCACGTGTGTCTCTACGAGGATGAAGCAACATTCCAGCCATTTCATTTACTGGTAATAGATTTGGTTCACTTCTCTGCGAGAATTTTAGTGTTAAAGTTTGCAGCCACCATTTCGTAGGTACATAGTTGTCACCAAGGCAGAACGACTGTCGAGCCTCCCTATCAGATGAATGTGCGTATGTACGTATGAATGTATGCATGTATGAATGTATGTATGCAATATATATATATATGTATGTATGTATATGTATGTATACTCCTTTCTTTCTCTCTCTCTTAAGTAGGAAAAGACCAATATTAACCCGTCAATTAAGATAAAGCACGAAATGTCAAATTCCATTTTTGTTTTCCTTCATCTCTTTCAGTTTCTCTCCCTATGTTTCTCTCATCGTCCTATCTCTACCATTATTCCACTGTTCTTCTTTCTAGGTTTTATTGTTTTCTACATTGTTTTTCTTTTTATGAGTACTTATAAGTTGATAAATTCTTGAGCAACTTCTGGAATACAGTGATTTGACTACGTCTATTGATCAAATGTAAATTCTTGCTTGCATATGTTTGTGACACGATTTCGATGTATATTTGATTTGAACATTGTTATTTCCGACAGTAGCGCCATCGAGGCAAAGAATAATACACTTAGTCTCTCGTTATATTTAGCCTGCAATGACGACATAACTTGAATTCTTTGGTTGATCCAGGCCATTCACAGTGTGTTGTTTTCCGTTCCGCATCCAGTGATATTCGTCATTGACTAAATGTGTTCATCTGCCGAAACAGTTCACATCCCCATACTGCATCTCATGATTTCAATATACTCTGGCTCGGATAGTTATATACTAGTTAATCCATAGCTGGTATGCTCACAGATGCTACTACTCCGGGTCAGATTAGATCTGGAACAATCGTGGCTAAAAGGGGTTCCACACTCTTCAAAACTCAGAAACTTCCAAACCAGGATTCTGCTACCGGACACAATTTAAAATCATACTCAAGACGGAATACATATACATACTTGAACACACACACACACACACACACACACACACACACACACACACACACACACACACACACACCACACACACACACACACACGCACGCACAAACACACACACTTGTGCGTGTGAGAGTTTGTTTATGAGATTGTGTACTAACATGTATAAACGTATAGATGTGTGATGTATGTATTAAAACTTGCATATACACAAATGGATGTATAAGGGTGGTATAATAAAATATAATAAAATTCATGCAAGTATACTTACAGAAACCCACACTCTGGAATTAGCGCGCGCACACACACACACGCACACACACACACACACACACACACACACACACACACACACACACACACACACACACACACACACACACACACACATTCACCCACATTCAGGCACATTCACGCATCCAGAAATAAACACACAAGCATACAGTAACACACACAAGCGTGTGCGCGCATATTTTCAGTTGCCTACGGGTAGACAAGGCCTTCACCCACCACTATTCTATTGAATAACACAATATAATAGAAACATGGCTGAGCCCGAATTATGTTGGTCGACGGCGTATGGGAGCCGCTGCGTTGTCAGAAGTAATAAGCTGTTAAAAGGGATTTGCAATGGGTCAGGTAGGGAGATAAGAAAATTATGGGGGCTGCAGTAGGTGGCGATGGTGGGGGATGACGGGGAGAATACGGTTGGAATGTGGGCAACAGTGGAATAATTTTAAGATGGCGCAGTCAACTAGCAAATTCAGATTACGTTGATTCGGTGAGAGAATCTGACGGATTTGTAGATAAAGAAAGATTTGTTGACGATAAAAGTTAATTAATGGTCTTTTGTTCTGGTTGGCGGGGACTGTTGGCATTGCTGCTCTCATTGTTGTTTCGTTGTTATGATTAAGGCGTTGTGGAAGACGGCGAGCAGGCAGATAAAATGCTTACTGGTATTTCGCCTGTCGCTACGTTCTGAGTTCAAATTCCGCCGAGGTCGACTTTACTTTTTATCCTTTCGGTGTCGATAAAATAAGTACCAGTTGAACATTGGGTCGTTGAAATCACCTTCCCCCCCAAAAAAATTGCTGCCTTTGTGGCAAAATTTGAAACCATTATTAAAGGTGTTGTGTTCTGCGAGCTGGCAGAATCGTTAACTCTCAGGGCAAAATGCTTAGAATCATTTTGTAGTTTTCACGTTCTATGTTCAAATTCTGCCGAGATGGACTTTGTGATTCACACTTTTGGAGTCGATAAAATAAGTAGAGGTTGAGTATTGGGGTCGAAGCAATCGTCTAACCCCCTTCTCCAAAACTTCAGGCCTTGTGCCTATAGTAAAAAGGATTATTATATATGTTGTAATAGGAGGCGAACTGAATCATTAGAGCGTCGAAGAAAATATTTTGCGGAATTTCTTTCTGCTCTAAGTTCAAATCACGCCGAGGTCAACTTTGCTTTTCACCCTTTCGAAGTCGATAAAATAAAGTACTAGTCAAATCCTGGGGTTGATGGTATTAAGTAACCCTTTCCCCTCAAAAATTGCTAGCGTTGTGTCTCACTTAGAAACCATAATTATTGTTGTTATTATTGGTATTGTTTAACCCCAGGTTAGCTCTGATCAAGAAATCCTACGGTGAAAATTATCCCTGTCTTGGTCTCATTACCTTTTTCTTTTTTCTCAGACAGAGTATTTATGTCCTACTTTGTTCAGGAGGCTGTAATTTGAATGAAATTTGGTTGCTATTTCTAGCTAGTTGACTGACCATATAGAAGCTCCCAACCAAAGAAGTAGTGCTGATTGTTATTTTTGTTGTGGTTGCTGTTGTTGTTGTTGTTGTTGTTATTGTTGCCACTGTTGTTGTTATTGTTGCTGTTATTACAATTGCAGTAACTTTCTGTTGAGGCGCCAATGTTAGTTCACTAACAATTAGGGAAGTGAGAACATGAACAGTCGAGTGCCGCGTTTTTGAAAAATTCCGTCGTGATAGACTAGAAGAAACTACAAATGAATCAAACGAGTGTTGTTACACGGACAAATCACTGAACCAAGTCTAGCTAAACAAATGGTAATAGTTTCTATGTGGTGAGACACTTAATGGCAAATGAAGATGTACTATAGTTGTTGTTGTTGGTGGCGGTTCTGGGGGTAGAGGTAGTCGTGATACTTGTAGTAGTGGTGGTGGTGTTCGTAGTGATATTGATTATGTTTATAGTGCTCGTGATGGTGATGGTGGGAGCAGTATTGTCGGTGGTGTTGATGGTGGTGATGGTTGTGGTGGTGGTATTGGTGGTGATGATGACAGTGTGTTTAGTCAGCCATGATCGAGCAAACACCTATAGCATATGAGTTTTCGAGCAAAGTATTTGGAATGATTCTCAGATCCAGCACAACACATATTCTGTGTCACTCCTGACTTTTAAACACAACTATATGCACACACCGATATGCTCCGGTTAAGCGTATAAAATGTATAATGGCCGTTGAAACGTGATTCTTGCATTCACATTTCTCTGATTTTTCTGTGGATATCATTTGAATATCAACTTGGTTGGGCCCATCTCTCTTCAAGGTAAAAGTACAACTCATCTGTAAGTTGGTAAAACTGTCGTCATCTTTACATCATTGAAATAGTTTTTACAGTAATCAACATTTTCTACTCTGTATTAGGTATGTACCACTAGGAGCATAGGGCCGCTGGGAATTATAATATATAGTAACACCCATGACAGGTAGATATACATTTACAATCACCACAAGTAGCTCGACACCCTAACCACTAGGCCGTGCGCCTTTCTGTTAAGTAATGTGCGCCTATGTTAAGTAATGTTGATCATGAAACAAAGTATGTTTGCTGTCTGAACGTTCTTTTCTGAATTGGTTCTTTATTATAAATAGTAATACGTAGCTATAAGTAATCACTATTTATTTATCTTATGATGTTACTTCTAGTAATAAGCTAGAGGACTCCCAGGCAGCATTGGACTGCTGTCCCGTTCAGGGGAGAAGTAGTGATTTCGGTAATGAGTCCTATGAGTCCTTGAACTCGAGATAGTAATGTCCTGTGGGTTTCCTAATCATTATAATAAGGGTCATCTGCGCTGGCTCGGTCATGTACATCGTATGTCAGACGGGAGGATCCCAAAAACCTCTTGTATGTGGAATTGGCCACTGGCACAAGAGTACGAGGATAACCTCATCTTCGTTTCAAGGACGTCTGCAAGAGAGAGAGAGAGAGAGATATGAAGTCAATAGATGTGGATGTCCTGAGATGGGAGGAGGTCGCAAATGATCACCCAAGCTGGAGACAAAAACTGCAAAAGGAGATGAAGCGAGGGGAACAAAAATAGGAAACTTGCTGCCAAAGAATAGCGTACTCGACGGAAGGAAAAACCAGTAACGCCGGTAGAGAGCTCCTTCAAATGCAGTCGGTGTCTGCGTGACTGCCATTCCTATGCGGGCCTTACTGCCAGAGCAGACGCTGCACCACCATCAGCAGCTGACACGACTTCGTCGGGCGCCGATCTATGGTCTCTCGATACTAATTAATAAGGATAGGAGGAGAATTATGACATGTATGCAAATTACGTTTCGGTGAAAACTTACTCAGGCCTTCTCTGCCCAACATGTTACATTATAGTTTTGCGAAATCCTGGGATGTGTTGGGATTACGTTGGTATTTAGGAGCGTTATTCAGGGTGGCACATTATGATAGACAGCAGCTGTGGCGTAGTAATTGGATGTAGATAGAAATTGGGGAAAAGAAAGAGATTACAGATAGCAAGATGGGGTGGTCGTGAAAGAGAGACTGCAGGACATCAAGAAAGACATGCTGAGAAAATCCCGTCCCACACACCACTGCTGCATGGAGTTGATCTTATCAATTTCATTTTACAAATGAGAATAGCTGAGAAGGTAGATGGGGTGTGAGATCTACCCAGGGCCGCCTACTACATGAACATTTCATAGTAAAGCGGGAAGTAGTGTATTTGATGAAAAGCAAGAAATTCTAATTAATTCTGGTTTGGTTCGTAAGTTGACAGATAGAGGTTAATAGGATAAGAGAGGGAGAGAGAGAGAGAGAGAGAGAGAGAGAGAGAGAGAGAGAGAGAGGAGAGAGAGAGACGGAGAGAAGAATGGAAGGAGATATCACGGTTGGATAAATATTAAGGTCGAAAGGAGAAGAACTAGGTTAAAAGGGACTGGAGTAAAGCTACTACTCAATAGAGGTAGGGTGAGGTGTTGAAATCTGAATGAGATAATGGAGGAGTAGACGTTAGGCGAGGGAGAGGTTGTAGTATAGAGCAAGTCGAAGAAATGGTAGTGCATGGTAGGTAAGGGTTAGGGGCTAGGGTAGTAGAGGGAGAGTTGAAGATGAAGAGGGCTCAAAACATATATACAATTACGTATATTCATACATATATATATGTGTATGTATGTATATATAATGTATATATTATATATATATATATATGCATGTATGTATATATGTGCGTATATATATATGCGTATACATACATATATATGTATATATATATATATATATATATACACACACACACACATATATATATATATGCATGTATATATACACACACTTATATATACGTATATATATATATATATATATATATATATATATATATACATATACATTCATATATATACACATATATACATACATGTATATACATATATTTACGCATACACGCACAAGTACACACACTCATTCATACACACACACACACATATACGTATACACCTTTATGTATGTGTTTCTGTACCTAGATATATATGTCTGTATGTAAGCTGTTGGAGAGTAAGATGATAAGATGATGAAGTCTCCACTGTTTTCTCGTCTATCGACTAAGACGTATCTAAGAGCTCAGTCACGCCTTCACCGTGTTTTGCCTCGTCTACGTAAACAGGGTTATTTGTAGTTGCCTGTAACCATATACATTGCTCAATCAACGATACAAGTTTTTGAAAGACAGGCTTAGTGTTTGAACCTCAACACGTTCTTCTCCACGCTCCCCCATCATCTTTGTACTTGTTCTTCGTACAGAAAACCTCCATACTTCTGCAGTGGAAACTCAGAACTCAGCCTCATTCACTGTGCGTTGGTAGAATTGAAAGAGCCTCAGACGAAATTTTTGCAATATTTAACAAAGGTCTTTTGCGTTCTAATCTCACCGAGGGATTCTTACCTCTCATCCTTTTAGAGTCTCTCTCTCCCCCTCTCTCTCTCTCTCTCTCTCTCTCTCTATATATATATATATATATATATATATATATATATAAGGAATCATTTTATTGATTCATGTCGAAGTTAGAGGGTCATTCCACATTCCACATCTTGGTTTTTTTTCCCCAAATAAAGGTTTCTTTTGCCATGATGTAATCGAAGTATTCTTTAATAACAGACGTGTCTGAAACGGCTGTAGTGAACCACTCACCCATTTGTTCTCATTTCATATATATATATATATATATATATATATATATATGTATGTATGTATGTATAAATGTATATCTGTATATATATGTATACACACACACATACTCCAGTTATTTGCTGAAGGTTGATTCCTTTAATGCATTTTAGATGTGAATGGAATTCTAAAAAAAAAACAAAAACAAAAGTGAAACATAGGATAGTAGACATTTCACAGAAATAAACCCACAATGCCATATCGCTTTTATTCATCAACTGTTGAGAAATGAAACCATTCTGTGCCCTTTTCCTTAGACTTACTAATTACCGAGAGACAAGCCCTCATGGAGGTCCCACATTTTCTAAATAGCCAACACTGCCCACCCTTTCACTTTCCTCTTCAACACCAGAAAATACGTCATCCGTAACAGCTACTCACCTTCAAATACTAAAATACTACTGACATTGCAAAGATATATCTACCCTTCATTTCGTGTGCGTGTGCATGCACGCACACACACACACACACACACTCACTCGCACACACACCCACTCACAAACATACATACACGCACTCTCACACATGTACACACACCCAAACACATTATCAAACACATACATAAGCACACAAATGCACACATCTACAAACACGCATACAGACATACAGACACACACACACACATTCACAACCACGAATATTTCGTTAAAAAAGATATATTAGCGACAAAGCACTTTCAATACCGAGAAGCAATATTTATTCCCACTTAAACGTGGATGTTCTGTTAGAACAAATAATACAGCAGAGATATCACGAGAGAAACTCTGAAATGGGTTTTTGATGCAAAATGTACCGAAAACTAATTTCAGAGTTTCTCTCATGATATCTACTAGCAGGGAAATAAATCCCCGACATCTCCAGCGCCGAGACCACCAGATTACGTGATATCAACCTTCCTTGGTCTTATCAATAATGAACGCTTGCCGCTAGAGATAGCAGCGACTCAACTCCCCGCCAGCGATATCTGGGAAAATAGTGCCAGATCAAGGAAGGTCAAAATCATGTGATCTGATGGTCTCGGTGCTGGAGATGGCGGGGATTTATCTCCTCGCTGGCGATATAAACAAGACAGAATTTTGCATCAAAAGCCAATCTATGAGTTTCTCTCGTGGTAGCTACAGCATTATAGATTGTTCTAACAGAACACCCATGTTTGGGGATAAATATTACATATATTTCGGCTTCATAAAAAAGGACTTACTTTCCAATTCCCTGTATGACTTAGAAGCAGAGCGTGGATGTATTGTTAAGAAGTACCTTTCACAAAAGAGGCCTCGAATTCGACACTACTGACTGTCTTCTATTACAATATCAGCATGACGCATTCTTTTTGATTTAAACTAGATACGCTGATAGTATTGAGGTCCGGTCGGATGAATTTTAATTCAAAAGTCCACCTATGACCATACAGTGTCACGTGGAGACTCAGCCACTTACATGCCAATTCAAGAGGTCTAGTTGAAAGAAAGACAAAATACTTATTGTCGAAAGCAATGGAGATCCATTTATATAACATTTTTTTACGTGTTTCAGTCATTAAACTGCGGCTATGGTAGAGCATCGCTTTGAAGAATTTTTAGATGAATGAATCGACACGAGTACTTTTTCCTTTTTAAGGCTAGTACTTATTTCATCGGTGTCTTTTTACCGAACAGGGATGTAAACACACCAACACCGGATGTCAAGCGATGGTGGGAAACAAACACAGAAGCAAAAACACACATACACACACACACACACACACACTTTCTCTCTCTCCCTCTCACACACACACATATACATATACGATGGGTTTCTTTTCAGTTTCCGTTTACCAAATCCACTCAGGCTTTGGTTGGCCCGAAGTTAGAGTAGGAGACACTTGCCCAAGGTGCCACGCAGTGGGACTGAACCAGGAACCATGTGGTAGAGAAGTAAGCCTCTTACCAAACAGCCACACCCGTACCTATATGTGAAACCTTACCACATTTCTCTAACTAAACTCAGGTCGGTTCTAACGATTCTTCCAGATTTCCTCACAATTTTAGTCGTGTGTATTTGCAAAATATATCGATACATACAGATACACATATGGAGACAAAGTGACAGACAGATAGACAGACAGACACATACAAACAAACAAACAGACTCATAAATAGATAGATATGTCTGTATGTTTATTTGTGTGTTTATATGTTTATATGTTACAGGCTAAAGTCTTGAAGAGTTTTGCATATGTTTATAGCTCCATTATTGGCTTTGTATTGAGGTCATTCAATCGCCAACTACCTCAATAAGCGCAGAAATATCCACTTTATAGTCGTAGTTTGGCTGAAGATTCCTTAGATGTTCGCCATAGATATTTTCTGCTTTGCTTTATATGTATGTATTTATGTCTGTCTGAATATATATAAAATTTACGATCAAATTGGTGAATAATAATAATAATAATAATAATAATAAACGACGTAAAATCTAACAAGTGTGTGAGTGGTGGGGGCGGGATTCTAGTCAACTGTAGTTTTTATGACGTAACAGTAACTCTCTGCAATTCAGCTGTGAAATACGGAGCCAAACAAAATGAAAAAGTAATCAGCTGTACATGATTCTGGACACAGCTGCTGTTATGTCAATTTATAGCTTTATAGGAGAAAGATTGCCATCACCGTGACTAAGGAATTTCCTTGTATTTCTATAGCTTAATTGCTACTTCAATCTCATTGACTATTTCTACGACTGGCGCCTGTTCTACATATCTGGCTATGACCATTAAGTAGAGAGGGTCCTCTAATTCCCAGAATTTCTAAAACCATTAAAGCTCTATGGAGGGAAGCGATAACAATTCCAAATCCTAAACTTGGTTCAGAAATAATTTGCTGTTAATAATAGATGTCTCCACAAACCTACAGGAATACGTAAGACCTTTATTTCGTTCAAGAATGGGTAGCGATAAGTAGCTTAGATATTTCTTATATTACTATACATCGATCTGAGAAAAATGCGATATCTCTTCTTCATAATATGCAGTTGTATATAGAGTCTCTAGTGAGGACCTGTTTGGTCAATATTTTTTCGAAGTGGCCATTTTAATTCTTCATATGCATGTGGCGAGCGTAAAAGTGAACTCACACACATGCACACACACACACACGCGCGCGCACACACACACACACACACACAAGTACACAAGCACATATATACACATCAACGTGTATTTGTGTGTGTGTGTGTGTGTGTGTGTGTATGTGTGTGCGTGTGCGCGCGTGTGTGTGTGTGAGTATTCTTTTACTTCTTTTACACGTTTCAATTATTTGATTGTGTTCATGCTCGAGCACTACTTTAAAGGGTTTTTTAGTCGAAGAAATCGACCCTGGGACTTATTCTTTGTAAGCCTAGTACTTATTCTATCGGTTCTTTTTGCCGAACTGCTAAGTTACGGGAACATAAACATACCAACACCGGTTGTTAAGCGATGGTGGGGGACAAACACAGGCACAAATACACACACACACATGAATATATATACGATGGGCTTCTTTCAGTTTCCGTCTACCAAATCCACTCACAAGACTTTGATCGGCCCAACGCTATAGGAGAAGACACTTGCCCACGTTGTGTTGTTGTTTAGCAGCCATGTCAACACTAATCAACCAAACCGACAGTATTAAAGGCATTCCATCCATGACCATCCTATCTCTTCCGAAAGATGTTAGTATGGATACGTGATAGAGCAAGGCTGTTATTTGCGGAAAGCTTAGCAACGAGGCTTTCTCGTTATCCAACCCAAACGTGTGTTTTCAAAAAGTTATGTGAAAGTATATACAATAGAGCTAAAACCCTCCTCTTTCACCTCAATTATGGTTCTCAAAGAATCTGGTTTGAAATTCTTGTTGCAAAAATGATCCATTTTTAGAATTAATTCCATTGGAAAGTCAGTATATAGACGTTGATTATTTCCAATTTCCTTATTTCTGTAAACGAATGGTGCCCAGAACTGCTCATCGTCTAAGTATTTCTGCAGCTTCAGTGCGTCTGTACATCAAAGGCCAAGGGATGCGTAACTCGGCATATAGTAGCGGGTGCTGGCAGCAGACAGACTACTTGACAGGTGGAACGCGTCCCATTCAAAAGAAAATGAATAGCAGACATTCTAATCTGATCAAGTAGTAATTGAGACAAGGCACAACGGTGAAGCGATAACTAATATCGGGGCCGATGTAAAGCATTCGCCACCTCTGCCTGACCTTTTTGGGTCAGCTTCTTCTTGGTCATTTCTAGCCATCCTGTTCCTCACCTCGTCTCAGTCTCAATTCTCCCGACAATCAGAATCGAACCAGACTTGAAGCGGTTTAAAGGTCCGTCGGCTTAGCGTCTTGTGAAACCATCCGACAGCATGAATCTACTTCTCCAGGTGCCAAGTTGCAAGCCCACTTACTTTCTCGGGTTAATCTTCGCTCTTGTCTTTCTGCTACCGTCTTGTATTCCTTTAGAATAGTAGTGACCATCACTTCGGCGGCATCCGACAGCATGACGGTGATGTCACTTACATAATAGACATGGCCCTCCCAGGTCACTATTTAAAATGGATGTCTCTCAACTGTTCTAACTTTCACACCAGTGGTTCCCGAGCATGTGCGTACAGAAAGGACAAGGGGAAACAGCCCTCACAGACCGAACGTGCGACGCGAAATGGTTCCGAGAGATAGCCGCTTAACTTTGACCACAGACTAGGTCTCATTGTGCCTTACAATGGTCCTGCGTTTGAAAACGAGTTCGAAGTTGACCTATTTCAGGACAACTTTCAAGTAACGAAAGTCGATTCTATCAAAAACTTTCAATTGATCCAATTTAATCTCAGCCTTAAAAAAGCCAGCTTTGTTCCTAACCCTCTCTATGATATATCGCACAAGGTGGATGTTATCGTGGATGGACTTGTGCGAGATTGAGCTGGTTTGCGCTTCCCCAACTAGACCGCCAACAACAAACATCAACCTTTTCTCTGACATGTTGCTAAAATTTTAAACTCTGTATTTAGCAAAGGGATGGGCAGCAACTTTTGAGATGAGAGGTATTAGTCGATAGCTTCGATCCCAGTACATGACTGATACATTATTTTACTAACTTGAAAGGAAAGAATTACAGAGCCAAAATATAGAACAGCATTAAGAGTTATTTTATTCTGTGTGATGAGAACAGGGAGTGGAATGAGGTGCGACAGCGTGGCACTTATTGTGTGACGGTTTGACATCAGCTAATGAAATGAAGACATGAGCTAGTTGTGTGTGTTTATGTGAGCGTGCATCTTTGTATATTTGAGTCTGTATGTGTGTGTGTGTGTGTGTGTGTGTGTGTGTGTGTGTGTGTGTGTGTGTGTGCGTGCGTGTGTGCGTAAGAGAGAGAGAGGGAGAGAGAGTATGTGTATGGCAGGAAGTTTATCTCAAGATGATTTTCCATTGAAAAATGCTCTGTGAATTACCTCCACAACGAACATCAAAGAACAACAGAAGGTGGGAGGTGCAGAGGGTGGAGAAAGAGAGAGAGAGAGAGAGAGAGAGAGAGAGGGAGTGAGGGAGTGAGAGGAGAGTATAATGAAATAGAAGAAAGCTGTGAGAAATACAAGGATACATCTGTAAAAAGAAGGAATAGATAGGGATTTGTGTAGGGTTGGTAAGGGTTAGGGTAACGCGGGAGAAGGTTGTGGGTGGAGGTGTAAAACTATGTAATTAAATATTAACTGTTTACTAAGGCAAGCAGGTAAACATAAAGCGGTAAATGTGTTGGTAAGAGGGGTAGGTAGTAGGGCTTATGAGATGATGTGGAAGTTACTAAATTAAAAATAGGGGCCGGAGTTTGATAATGAATTTCAGGTGCGAAGGGGACATTGGTTCAGAACGTAAACAGAAGCCAGACAAGATCTTTCATGTCACTTATATTTACGTTAGAAAAGGCACTTGAGCTGGAGATATAACTATGACGTAATCTAATCCGACTCATATTTAAAACTTAGGGGTTTAGGGGTGTCTACACCACTCAGCCTAGAAGTTAGTATTTAAAAAGGAGATTTTTTGGAGTCAGAAGAGTGTCCCTATTTGAGATTTATCTCGCATAAAATATATGAAATGATTATATCTAAGCAGAATTGAGGCTAAGAATAACTTCATTCTAATTAATCAATGAAAGATCCTAAGAATAAACTAAGTTCTGTGTATGTGTGTATGTGTGCGCGCGTATATATATGCCTATACATGTGTATGTGTATTATGTAAACAATGTGATAAGTTGTTTTATTTTGTAATTGTGAGTGCAAGAACCGCCGGAGTGCTCAATGCGAACGCACAGGAGACCAGTTGAGCATACTCTGTATATACTTATTGTACATATTTATATATGGCGTGTGTATATATATATATATATATATATATATATATATGATATATATATGCCTATATATATATATCACTTCGGTGGTCGGCTTGGTAAGGAAAGGAGAGAGAGAGAAATAAAAGATAACGATGACCACAGGTCACGTGTCAGTAGCAGGCGGGAGAAAAGTGATAGAGGGCAGAAAGAGACACAGAGAGTAGAGAGGTGAGGCAAAAAACAGGAACAGAAGTCTAGAGAAGGAAGGAGAGAGAGAGGGGGTGGGTGTGAAAAGGAGAGAAAGGAAGGGAAAGATAAGAATAGACGTTTTTATATTTTCGTACATTATAGATAATATTTTGTGCTGAATTTTTTTTTATTTCGTCGAGTTTTGTTAATTTCATATCATGTGCTATTATCGGTGATCGTTTTTCATTTCATCTAGATACTTATTTATTTTATTTATTTATTTATTTATTATTATTTGTTTTTGTATTTTTTGCATTTCTGATCTTTCTGATCCGTCTAAGGATAGATATTGATGTGTATGAGTCTGTTTTCATGGGAAGTGAATCGGTAAATTTACCTTATTTTGCTTACTCATTTTGCATGAGCCAAATTTGTCAGTTATATGCTCAAAGAGAACGGGGATAATTTTCTGAAATAGTGATCAAATTATGTTATAAAGTTTTATTGCATTTAGGCAAGGCCATTTGCTTATATAGACAACTCGTCAGACTACAATGGCCGCGACATATGTCCACGGCTATTTGAATCTGACGAGTCGTCTATAAGGCTGAGCGCTTTATGGATGCGAAACCATTGGTCACGCTATGACCGATGATATAATTAACTTCCTTTAAATACACTACTGTTCTAACTTTTAGAGTGCACGACTTTTTCGAATATATATGAACCACTGACGGTATATATATATATATATATATATATAATATATATATATATATATATATATATTATATATATATATATATATATATATATATATATATATATATATATATATATATATATATACATGTTATATATGATTCATATAAATACAGTGTACATTTAAACAAATAAGAGACATCTATCATAGGACTCCTTGTACGCTAGAGAGAACAGTTAACTCCCAACCGCTATTAGGGATAACATTTCCAAGGGAATGAAAAATAAAAAAAAAACATTTACTATCTAACTCCTGGACTAATGGTTTCAGACTTTATTTTAGCAAGTAAAATAATTTGCTAGGCGAAGTCCTCTTTAGCAGGTACACCTTAGATTAAATATATATACACGAGACAATTCAGTATATGCCCCGTGCTTATACATTCTAATTTTTCAAATCTACCGCGCAAGCGCAGTTCCTTGTCGGCAGTAAATAAAAATGCCGGCTTTTCAATTCGAAAATTATCCAGAAAAAATTATCAATAATAAATAATTCCAAAGGGTAATCAGAAATATTAGAAATTTCCATTACCAGTGGCCTAGCGTGTAAAAATTTAGCCAGTAGACTATATATTATTCATATAAATACAGTGTACATTTAAACACATAAGAGGCATCCATCATAGGACTCCTTGCACGCTAGAGAGAACAGTTAAATTCCAAAACATCATTAAGGATAAAACTTTGAAGGGAATGAGTTAGATGGTAAATGTTTTTATTTTTCATTCCCTTCGAAATTTTATCCCCAATAGTGGTTTGGAATTTAACTGTTCTCTTTAGCGTGCAAGGAGTCCCATGATTATCATCATCATCATCATCATCATTATTATTATTATTATTATTATTATTACTATTATTATTATTATTATTATTATTATTATTATTATTATTATTATTATCATTATTATTATTATTATTATTATCATCATTCGGTATGCTGTTGGTAGAGGGTTTAGTGAAATCTGAAGAGCACCGGACTAAAACAGTTTATCTCAATTGCACGTAGTTGTTACTGCTATTGCTGTTTTTGTTATTGTTGCTGTTGTTGTGGTTGTTGTTGTTTTTGGTGGTGGTGGGGGTGGTGATGGTGATAGTGATGTTTTTCTGTTGCTTGAATTTGCACCCAAGAATATTTTACGCTTGGTTAGTCTCGAAAACATTTATGCAACTCTAGAAGATTGTCTGTAAGTACCACCACCACTAACACCCCCACTCACACCACCACCACAGCTACCACCATCAACTCTATCATTACCACTATCACCGCCACTATCACGACCATTAAAATTATCATCATCATCGTCATCGTCGTCGTCATCATCATCATCATCATCATCATCATCATCAACCCCACTCCGACTACCACCATTCTGTTATTGATTTTCGTCTGACTACTCCAGAAGGTTAATAGTTGAAAGTAAGAAAATGTGAATACAGTTGATTAATTGGCCGGAATGTTTTCTTGGTAAAGGCATCCAAACTGTCTCTGCCAAATCCCTCTCCCATCCATTCGACTGCTAACTGTTGTGCATTTATTGGTTTATTATTTATTCCATTGACGGAAAAAAAAACACGTTAAAGTTAGCTATTTTTAGCTTTGGCACGAAACAAGTATAACAATAACAACCCAGCAACAACACGTTCTGATTATAAATCCAGCTGAGGTCAACTTCATCTTTCATCCAGCCCTAGTTGATAAAATAAAATGCCAGTGATGTAGAAATGTCAATGTAATCGACTAATCCCCCCACCACCTGCCACACACAACTACTGGCCTTGTGCCTAGTCTATTGCCAACACCCTCTGAGCGGCGGATTAGGTATGGCGTGGCTTCTAATGCGCTGACAGGCTCTTAGGTTGCGCCATCTGCAACGATCTCTGGACTGTGAGCATGTGTGGGCTCCGTTTGTGAAGCACGTCTTTTCGTAGCTTGTTTCCTTGACGGAGCTACAGTTCTGGGTGAAGAAAAGACGAAGTTTGGGCGCCTGGCACCTAGAATATCGTCAGGCGCTCACAGCCCTCTACCAGTCAGTAACGCGTTAGCAATTTATAGAGGATTAGTGCGGGGAAGTACGACGACGTTCTCGGGGAGACTCTAGGCGTCAACGAAAAGGAACTGGCGTGATTGTACCGGAGGACTTTCCGGTAGGGAACTATCATGGATAATTTACAGATGCCCTTGGCCTAGATAAACTCTAGAGGCATGGAAGTGCTGTCAGACGAGCTTGTCCAAGGTGAACGTAGAGTGACGAAACCGTTCTGCATGCACTCGTTCAGTGTCCGGGCATTGCTGACTTGTAGGGTTATGTCGAACAGCTACTGTCATGTGTGGGACAGATCCGTCTATCGGCCGAGTCCTTAGTAATGATTGCTCCGTCGTCCTCCTTTAATCGGATAGGCAAGGCAGTTTTCCATTTCCTGGTGGATGTTTCATTCGTGAAATCAGTAGTAAATTTTTGTTTTCCTTGAAGAGAGAATGAAGCTTCTTACGCCCCTTGTGATTTTCAACGAGTGTTAACATCCAGTCGTTAGTTGATTCAATATGTTTGGTCAGTCACTTGCGGTAGTTCCATAAAAAAGTTCAAACTGGATCAAGACTTTTGAGCTCCTAGGGTTCAGTTCCACTACATAACACCCTAGACAAGTGTCTTCTACTATAGCATCGGGCCGACCAAAATCTTGTGAGTGGATTTGGCAGGCGGAAACGGAAAGAAATCTGTTGAATATACATACATACATACATACATACATACATATATACATACATACATACACATACGTATGTATGTAAGTATGAATGTATGTACACACACACACACATATACGAGGTCCGATCAATAAGTATCCGGACTAGGTTTGAACGTTGTAGCTCATTTCCGCTGCTTACAGCAGTGTTTGGAAAGGTGTGTTGCGTGTGATCGTCGCATTGACCATGACAGAGAAAGTTGTCATGGTGATACCTGCTCAGAGGTCTAAGCAAAGTCGCAGAAGTTGTATGGAGAAGAGTGTATGAGTCGCACACAAGTGTACGAGTGGCTCAGACGTTTCCAAGAAAATGTCGATATTGACGAACGTTCTGGGAGACCTGCAAGCAGCAGAACTGAGAAAAACATCGCATATGTGCGTGCAGCTGCGAGGGGAAATCATCGAATCACAACCCATCAGTTATCAGAGGATGTGCAGATTAGTTACGGTTCAGTTCAGTTCATTATCACTAAAGATTTGGGTATGAGACGCGTGTCTGCCAAGTTTATGCCAAAACTGCTTTCAGCTGAATAAGAAGTCACTCGCTTTGATTGTGTCGAGAACGATGAAAACTTTTTGGAAACTTTGCGTAGGGCTCTAAGCAGGTATCGTCAAGCTTTTGGCAAAATTTGATGCAGATTCTCTGCTCAACTTCTTCTGTCATGGCTAATTAGTGTCCTAAATGAAGTGGAAGGGTTTTAAAATGGAATCGAAACTGGCTCGAAGACCACACTTGCTTAGTTCTTGTTTTGTCGATGTTCAATGTATTCGTTCATATAATAATAACAACAACAACAACAATAACAACAACAACACAACAATAATATAATAATAATAATAATAATAATAATAATAATAATAATAATAATAATAATGGTGATGATGATGATGATGATGATAATAATAATAGTGTAGTTGCAGTAAATCTCCACGTTAAGTTAAATTTATAGCTTACTAGCCCATTGCAAAACTGAACTATAGTCGCCATCTAACTATAACATTGATATACGAGAGACCATAAATAACTAGAAAGCCCCTTGATATATTCGGATTGTGTCCCCATTTATAACATGTTTATGCGAAAAGTAATAGATAAGACGAAAAAATAAAAACATTAGAGAGAATACGTAGTGCTGGTTGTAGTATTTTATTGGCGTTTTATAGTGCGTTTAAATTTGATGGATGATAAAAACGTGCGTTATAGTATCGAAGTCATACATTTCGATTGTATACGGGCTTACAAACAGAATGTATATATACATGCATTCACACACACACACACACACACACACACACACACACACACACACGCACAAACAAACATGCACATATATTTATGTATATTTACGTAATATACATATGTATGGATGCATGTATGTATGCATGTATGTATAAGGGCGGAGGAACTCTTGAGAGTCAACGGCCATCCAATAAATGTCTTAAGGCTGTATCATGCGCGGGGATATAGAAATAATCGGACTGAATACCCGATCGCGCGGTTAAACTATTGGGAGTGAAGGACTCTTACCCTTTGTTAGGGCATCCTTCTAGGAGAAGGTAACTCGGGTAACTGGGATAACTCCGACATAAAACCTGTGGCTCAGTGGTTACCGATGATGTTGACTTGTTCTTCTTTTCGGATTATGGCTGCTGTTGCTTAGTGAGTGGGATTGACTCTGTGCACAGCAACAATAATCACTTTTCCTTTTATTCTCTACAATGGACTATTCATTCATAACAAGTTACAAGAATGGTGTATATAACATGTAGGAGCAGACATAGCTATACAAAAGCGAGAAGTTGGGTAAAAGCATTGATGAGTCATTAAATTAAAGCATGGAAAATTCCAGAAAATAAATAAATAACTATATGTAAGAAGTACCCACTCAAACAAAAGTGAGAAACCTTAAATGCTAATGGCGACAGCAATTACTACAATGAAGGAAATGGGAAAGTATAGACTCGTGGCAGACGGAATTATGGTATACATGAAATAATTGATATGGAAATCACATAGGCTTTCGTCCAACTAGCGATTCACCATTATTGATAAAATTTCAACGGCAGATGCACGCTGAGCAAGAGTCCAAACCATGATGGTAACTAAACAAAAACCAGTAAAACATTAGTTACATGAAGACACTATTATCATCAACGCCACACCAGTGGCTGTGTAAAATATGCGAGGTCTTTCGTCGCACCCTGGAATTGCCAAAGGCTTGACCATATGTACTCGTTATTTTGTTTTCTATCCATTCCAGTCAGAATCTGAAAAGTTTCGACCGCTTTTATTTTCAGGATGATCTCTGCCTCCTCAACACAAATTTCCTACATGTCCATTCTTGCAGCTGGGTCATATGAACAATAGACCTTCTCACAATAATATAGTATAATGTGGGAAAGAGAATCTCTCTAACATAAGCGAGAATTGGTGGGAGGACATATATACAGATTATAGTGAATGACATAGAATAATTTCCAAGGAAACAAATTAAAATTATCTCGAAGCTAAACGTCATTGAAACAAACTGAAATAACCCAAAAGAAAATTAAATGCAAGATAATTAAATAAAATATATAGATATATATTTGTTTGAACTTAAATTACTTCATCATTGATTTAGGTCTACAATTTTGAGTTTAGTTTATTTAGGATTGACCAAAGTCAGTCTCAAGCAATGATTTCTTCTTTCAAAGAATAAAACCTGAAATTTATATTTCACAAGCCGCTTGATATGCTAGAAATAGCTCCCACATATCTCTCACAGATTGCATACTATCATTATATATATATATATATATATATATATATATATATATATATATAGTGGTAAAAACGGTAAGATAACAAAAAAAAGAAAGAGACCTCAATATTATGTAAATAGAGGAAATTTATCTGTAAAATAATATGTGACAATTATTCAATAGCCAAGATAAAACTCTGAGTTTCGGATGCCGAGGTGGAAATCCACAACACCATCTCTTCGGTTATCTGGCCATCTGAAAAATGCACATACAAGCACTCACATACAGACACATATTAATGTTTGGTTTTATGTGAAGATATATGCATAAGTATATATATATATAATATATATATATATATATATATAATATATATATATATTATATATATATATATATATATACATATATATATAATATATATCGAGAGAGAGAGAGAGAGAGAGACAGAGACAGAGAGAGAAAGAGAGAGAGAGCGTCAACTTTTTGAGAACACCCTTTTCAAGGGCTCTAACTTTCTTCTAACATTTTTTATCTTCTTTTTCGGATAAATAGTGTCAAAAATCATTCGGCAAATGAAAGACATACTGTAATCGTTGCCTTAAAAGTGCACTATAATGATTCCGAGATAGCTCGCTTCTTGAAGTTGCCCGATTCTTCGTTGCTTGAAAGGTGCTGGAAGCTGATGATGGTCATCCGACATCAGCAAATAAACGCAAAATGCACACAAAGCTTCCTAATACCATTACAACACATAACTTTGTACAAAACACTCAAGAAATAATCGATAAAAACACCGGAAAGTCAATTAAAGAACTTCAAGGCTTCAGAATGCATCACCAGAAGAGTTGTATATGAAAACATCCGGTACAAGTATGTGCTGCGAAAGGCTCAGTTTATGTCGGATGCAACAAGAAACTATCGCTTGATCCGCACAAAGTGCTTGTTAAATAAATTAAAACACCTAGAGGCTAGAATGCTTTGGTTTTTCTCTGATGACAAAAATTTCAATCAGGACCAAACGCTAAATCGAATGAACGATATAGTTATGTAGAGATCCAAATGAGGTTCTAACGGTCATGCATACTAAGTTTTATAGCAACTGCGATGGTTCTGGAAGTCGTTACCAACAAGAGTGATGTCATACCTCGTCGCTTTTTCCCACAGGACTTAAGATTCATTGTTGCTGTCTACACAGCAGTGTTCGAGAAAGTTTTGAGGTCCTGAATGAACAGAATACACAACTGAAGGTTGTATATCGTCTCATGAGGCTAGGATAATCCAAGCGTGAATGCGTGCCAATCTCCATGGTTATGTTCTAAACACATGACCAACTAGCTCACCAGACCTCAAACCCTTGGACGAACTATGTGGCAGTACGGCTCCATGTGACGACGCCGGTCGGCAGACTGATGACTGAGGGTCGCATCAAGTGGCTTCTAGCGGCGGAAGCCTGAACTACAGCGGGCTTGTCCCAGAGAGAACGGTTCCGGTTACTTTTGGGTACCCCCTCATATACACACACACATAGATATATGGAGCACATACGTACACATCGCTCCATACAGTGTATGTATGTGTTTACTCTACAGAGTAAACACATACTCGTACGTATTTACTCACAGGCGCTCCCATACGTTCACTTATGTATGCACGCTCCCATACGTACTCACACAATCTTATGCTTGCGCACATATTCATACATAGGTGCTCGCCCATACATACATATACACTTACTCATAACGTCCTCACATGCACACACACACGCTTGCGCACACACACTTTAGCTAGGTTACTGCTATCTGCTCTTTCATTCAACTACTTCCGTCCAGTCAATTTGACATGCGAAACCTTTAATCCAGACACAATTTTTTTCCTCCTCGTTTTCTTTCCTCATTCTTCTCTCTCGAAGACCGTAGGCTCGAAACGGCAAAGACTTTTCCATTTCTCCTGAGCTTCAAACAAACACATCTTGTTTGTTGCTCTCTCACTCGTCTTTGTCTTGTTTTTTTTTTGTTTATTGAACATTTGAACCATATATGTATGTATGTATGTATGTATGTATGTATGTATGTATGTATGTATGTATGTATGTATAAATACATAAGTGAATAACCACTTAAGACATTTTAGTAGAATAATTTATTTATTTATACAAGGAAAAGGCTGATAGGGACATCGAAGTTTCGGTTTACTAGACATCAATAGATGATGTAATCCTAGATAAACGAAGAAAGTGAAAAAGAAGACGGGATAGTCACCGACTATCAAAGATCTACTTGATCAGAATAGCTTAGGGGGGTAAACAGTAAGATCATCATTAACAGCAACAGCAACATAAAAAGTATTTCAAATGAGTACTTCAAAGCACCTATATTTTATTAGAATTTCACCTCTAGTTCCGACACGGCAGTGACAGCTTTGAAATGGCGCTTCTTTCTTCCTCCATCTCCTCTCTTCTTCCATTACCTCTCTTCGCACTAAATGGCCTTCATCTATTTTTCCTGGTATATCCTCATTAAATACCTACGTAAATACGGACTTACGTATAAACAAACGACGTTCATACGCTCTCTCTATTTGACACACACATCTCACACACACATATATAAACACACATACACACACACACACACACACACACACACACACACACATATATATATATATATATATATATAAACCAGCTTAGAGAAGAAGAAGAAACGAAACGAAACGAAACGAATCGAATCGAATCGACGCGAGGGCGTTCAGTCATACAATAGTGTAATAAATAAAATATATGCATACATACAAACATATATGTACGTACCTACATCTACATGTATATATACATGCATATATAAATATATATACGTGTGTACAGGACACCACAAATAGACGTAGAACTCAACGAGAAACGAAAAAGTAAAAACAGCATGGAACGGACCATTTTTTTAACAACGAAAAAACAGAGTACAAGATAACTACACAAGGAAAAATCCCCTTCATCAGCTGTCCCTAGTTCAACTCCAGCGTGTTTCGAAGGTGAGGACAGAACACGTCTCGTCGAACTAATCCTTCCTGCGAAAGAATTAAATAAAATTCCTTTGCAGAGGAGTAAAAACAAGGAAAAAAATGTGACAAAAACAGGACGTAAAACAATACAATTACAAAAAATACAGTACACGAAGGAATAGAAACAGGACAGGAAAACAAATAATGAGGGCCTATAAGCCTAGACGAGGAAAACATTTTCACGAGCGCAGGAAGAAACATGTTTACTTGAAGAAGGCCGCCAGCGAAAGGAAGTTCGTCGACCCGGCTGTGAGAGAGATGAGGAGGAGTGAGAGAGAGAGAGAGAGAGAGAGAGAGAGATAGAGAGGAAGGAAGCCAAAGAGGGTGAAAGAAAGAGAGAAGAAGGAGTTATAGAGTTTCGCGTCATAATTATATATAAAAACCAGCTTAGAGAAGAAGAAACGAAACGAAACGAAACGAAACGAATCGAATCGAATCGACGCGAGAGCGCTCAGTCATACAATAGTGTAATAAATAAAATGTATGCATTATATATATATATATATACACATACATATATATGTACGTATGTATGTATATATATATATAGGTAAAGACCCCCTTCGGTCATGAATGACCATGGGATTGCACCTAGAAAGTTACCCTCCTAGACACAAGTCCGGGCAAGGTTGTTTATGGAAGACCAGCAGTCGCCCATGCATACCAGCCTCCCCTCTCCACGCCACCAGTGTTATCCAAGGGAAAGACAAAGGTCGATACAACTTGGCACCAGTGACGTCGCAACTCATTTCTACAGCTGAATGAACTGGAGCAACGTGAAATAAAGTGCCTTGCTCAAGAACACAACACGCAGCCCAGTCCGGGATTCGAGCTCACAACCTTACGATCGTAAGCTCGACGCTCTAACCACTGAGCCATGCATATATATATATATATATATATATATATATATATATATATATATGTATATATATATATATATACATATATATAAGCGTATGCTAAACTAAATTATCTTATACATATATATGTATATATGTATGTGTATATGTATATAAATAAATATATATATATATATATATATATATATATAATAATAATAAAATAATAATAATAATAATAATAATAATAATAATAATATAATAATAATAACAACAACAACAACAATAATAATAGTAGGGAATGTAATTCCAAAACTTACAGGGAAAAATTCAATTTAACAATCTTAAATCAAATTTCACAATATATAATATATGTATATAATTTAAAGAAAAACTTCTATTAAACAATTCAATAAAGAAAGATGTTATTCACACCATATAGAAAACATTTACTATAAACACCTTATTCTAAAAATCAATAAAGTACAATACAATATATAAGTTCAATACGTACTATTTACTATTTATTGTACTTTATTGATTTTTAGAATAAGTTTTTTTATAGTATATGTTTTCTATATGATGTGAATAACATCTTTCATTATTGAATTGTTTAATAGAGGTTCTTCTCTAAATTATATACATACATACATATATATATATATAGAATTTTTATTTTTAGATATAAGTGATGTACTCAAGTGTAGTTGTGTTTTTAGCTTGTGCTTTTTCCATGATCATACGTGAGTATTTTATTTATATCCCATCGAAAGTTCTACTGAAGAAGGAATATATCTTTTTATAAGATTAAGTCCGAAATTGATTCAATATAGAGATAACGAAATTTAAATTTTCTAAAGGTTAGTTGCCCGTTTTCAGTTTCAATTTTCCTGTAACAAGCGGATTATAAGTGGATAAAACAGTGTATTTGGTTAGAATAACCCTCTTTAGCCCTTAATTATATGATGTATATTGCAACCGTAACGGTTTTTTTAAATATACTGCCCACGCTTCCTGATGAATTCCTTTGCTGTAGAGTAAGGGACTTCATCCTATATTGCTTAGTAGTAAACTCGATGCTTGCTACAGGAGGACTGGTAACCATTACAATTGTAGCGGCGAAAGGTCTGGACGTTGTTTTCTGAGGCTGACCAAAGAATTTTTATTTTTAGATATAAGTGATGTACTCAAGTGTAGTTGTGTTTTTAGCTTGTGCTTTTTCATGATCATACGTGAGTATTTTATTTATATCCCATCGAAAGTTCTACTGAAGAAGGAATTATCTTTTTATAAGATTAAGTCCGAAATTGATTCAATATAGAGATAACGAAATTTAAATTTTCTAAAGGTTAGTTGCCCGTTTTCAGTTTCAATTTTCCTGTAACAAGCGGATTATAAGTGGATAAAACAGTGTATTTGGCTTTAGATTAACCCTCTTTAGCCCTTAATTATATGATGTATATATATATATATATATTCATACATAAATGAAAAGGAAAATGCGGAAAATGTAGAAGACGAAGAAGAAGAAAAAGAAGAAGAAGAAGAAGAAGAAGAAGAAGAAGAAGAAGAAGAAGAAGAAGAAGAAGAAGAAGAAGAAGAAGAAGAATGTAATAATAATCATCTTTATTAAGGCGGCGAGCTAGCAGAATGGTTAGCACGCCGGGCAAACTGTTGAGCGGCATTTCGTCCGCCATTAAATTTTTTGAGTTCAAATTCCGCCGAGGTCGACTTTAATTTCATCCTTTCGTGGTCGATAAATTAAGAATCAGTAAAACACTGAGTTCGATGTAATCGACTAGTCCCTTCTCCACAAATTTCAAGCCTTCAACCTAAAGTAGAAAGAGTTATCATCATCATCATCATTATTATTAAAAATAGCAACAGCAGCAGCAGTAACAAATGAAAGGCCCTACAATAGTACATCTGAGATTTGTATGTTGTCATTTCCTCATTCGGTGTTCAACATAAGAACAAAAATATTGAAACGAACACATACGTGCACACATACAAATGCTCATGTACACGCATGCACACACACATACGCAGACACACAAATAATATATACATATCACACATAGATACACGTATGCATGCACACATACAATATATACTTACGAAAGTACCTTTATGTGCTTAACGACAAAATCGCGTTTGCACTGATTTCTAATTAAGACATAAAAATAGAAGAGGGGCGAGAGAGAGAGAGAGGGAGAGAGAGAGAGAGAGAGAGAGTGGTAAAGTAGGGAAAAAAGCAACAATGAATTATTTGGTTTATGTTCTAACATAGAAAGAATAACGGCAGCGATATTTGTTAGGGGTCAGCATGACCCAGGATTTAGACATAGCTGAGTGGTTAAATAGTTGGCTTGTAACTATGTGATTCTCGATTCGATCCAAGATAAAAGTTTTTGTCATAATCTTTGACCTACGCTAGCATTGTGTGTTTGGAAAGAAAGAAGGTTTTGCGTGGTAGACTCAATCCGCCTCAGTGGTTAACACCATCAACTCCTGACCGTTAGGTACCTTCAGCAGGGTCCACTCTATTGCAAGATTTCCGATTTCTAGTTCTTTCTTTTCAACCTCCAAGACCCTGTTAAATCCCATAGTTGCTGTCCTTCACCCACTCATAATAATCAGTAACAAACTGTGCAATTCACAAATATCGACTTATTTAATCTACTCGTGTTTGCACAATCAATCCCATTTGAGTGCATCTCTCCAAATTTTATATTTTCCAGGTTTACTGTAAAGTACTTTATTTCGCGGGAACAAAATGTCGCGAATTGGAACCTAGAAACAAATTCACGAATACACATGCTTGAAAAATTTTTGGAACCTTTATTTTATTAAATCTTGGTCAAAAATATCTTTCTTTTTCAACATTTGTTAAGTAGTTATATTTCAAGTAGAATTATATGTTGACATAGTAAATGCTACGTAGGATCAGTGATGTGTACCTATTCACTGTTCTCGTTGAATTACTATGATACAATTCAGTGACTGCGTCACTTAGTGTTTTCTTTCAGATATAATGATGCCAGGTTATGTAAACTGTCTAAAGTTTCATAAAATATTTCTAAATTTTATAATTTATATATCAAATACCTTGTATTTACCATGTGTATTTACCAACTGACATCTGTAATTTACGTGATTAATAGTTAAACATTTCAGAATAAATAAAAGTTAAATTTCAAGAAATATCAGAATTAGTTCTAACTCTGTACTGGTTATATCGCTGCAACATTATGCAAGACTACTGTTCAACAATGTATCGCTGACTGATAACTGCTAACCCTACTACAATGTTTAGTGAGCCCAGTCAAGGCTCTTCTTTACCAAGTCTTAACCGTGCAAATTTAATAGAAAACAATTACAAGTATGTGAAGCAGCTAACAAAGAAATTCAGAAGATATTAGATGAAGCGACAACAACAGTTTTACGTGGTGAGAAACACAAACGAGGTGAATACACAAAATTCACTACAACAGAACTAGCAGTCTTAGTTAGATACCCAATACAACACGGCAATATGGAAGCTTCTCGTCATTTTGCAAAAATATACAGTTGTTCTGTGTCTGAATCTACTATTCGTGGTTACGTCAAGAAATTGAAAAATGAATTAAAGTCTACTAAAAACATTGATGATGTATTTGAGTTGCCACCAGCAAAACGCGGCAGACCACTTCTTCTGGGCGAAGATCTCGACAATCATATGATACATCATATCATGAGTCTTCGTGATAGTGGTTCGATAGTTTCTAAACCTATTGTGATGGCTTCAGCTCTCGGCATCGTGAAAACTCAAGACCATACTCAACTCAAAGAATACGTAGGTCCCATCGACATCTCCGACTCATGGACTAAATCCATACTGAAATGTGTGGGCTTCGTCAAACGCAAAGGCACCAAAACATCAAAAACCATTCCATCAAACTTCAAAAACATTTAAGATGACTTCCTCCATCGTGTACAAACTATCGTTGAAAAAACATAAATTCCTCCCATCTATGATTGTCAACTTTGACCAGACTGGTCTTTCTATCATCCCCGTCAAAGACTGGACTATGGAACAGTAAGGTGCCAAAACAAGTACCAATATACGGAGCAAACAACAAACGTCAGATAACTGCAGTACTCTGAACATCAGCAACTGGAACATTTTTACCCCCGCAACTCATCTACCAACGGAAAACAGACTCTTGTCATCCTTCATTCAAATTCCCCAAAGATTAGAATTCTATTCATTCTGAAAACCAGAGGACTACTGTAAACACTATGGTCATCTACATTAAGAACATTCTTGGTCCATACTTCGAAGATCAAAGAGAAAAACTCAACCCCACACTTGCACAGAAAGATCTAGTCTTTTTACATGTTTTCAAAGTTCATCAAACAGAAACCGTTCAGTCTGCATCCAAGTCACAAGGATTTGAATTTTTTTACATTCTTGTTTCATGCACAAGCGAACTTCAGCTTCTTGATATCATTTTTTCAAACAACAATTAAAACAAAAATTCATTTTATGGTATGCAGATGAAATTACCTCACAGTTAAATTCCGGTAAATCTGTAGACAATACTAATGTTGATTTAAAACTCTCAATTGTAAAACCATTGCATGCTAAATGGGTTTTGTCATCATTTAATTGTACATCTAACCATAAAATATTTTGTTGCAAGGTTGGAAAGATACAGGTATACATAATGTTTTTCAAAATAAACATATTACAAAGAATTGTTGATTTTCTTGCCTTAGGTTTCTCCCCAAAACATTTTATGAAAATGACTGAAACTTATTACCTTTTGAAATTAAATTTCGCGGAATTTATTTTCGCGAATATGTCATCCTCCCGAATTTACTAAATTAAATTCCTCGCGAACATTTCATACTTTTGAGCGTATGAAAAAGTAAGAGATAATTCTTTTTCCGAAAGAAAAAGAATCTATACGACAGGCGATGTTTATTTTCGGTTCTCACAAGACACTGGACTATTATTATTGTAGGAATTTATAATCTACAGGGGACATGGGATTTCAAATCAACTTATTCAAGTAAAATAATCTTGAATTCTTTAGATCTCCACCCACTGTTTAAAGCATTGGAATCTTCTACAATTCTCTTTTGGCTAGCATTTTCTTTCTCTAAAGGAAAACATTTTTTATTCTGTTGTTTTTACTTTTTACCTCCACCCCCACCCCACCCACGCACCATTATTTATTATAATTACTCTTGTCAAATTTCACACAAGATAACGTAGTCTGCTTCTAGTAACCGATTCCCTGCATAATGATTCTCTTTATGCTAAACACATACTCTGGTACATGACTCGCTAATTTTATCCGCCAGTCTGAGCAAACATTATTGATATATATTGCATTGAATACTTGCTATCTTGTACTACCTTAAAGTGAGTTTGTGGTAACAGATAGAATTAAACAAGAGTGCGTAATGCTCCAGCACTGTTTTCCCATCCCGCAGCAATGTTAGAAGTTGTCTTTGAGGGAATTGGGGGGGGGATTTACATCCAGAAGCGGCATGATGCAAAGCTGTTCAATGCTGCACAGTATAAAGCCAAGACGCGCAGTACGAAGGCCCTAGTGCGAGGGATGCTGTTCGTTGATGATAGTTTGCTGGTTGCCCACAGTGCTGAAGATATGCAAAAACTGGTAGGTAACTTTGCCAGAGCTGCACAACAGTTCAGATTATATAGACCAATATTAGAAAAAACCGAATGCCTTTACCAACCTGTGGAGAACCTAAAATACTTCACTATTGAACACGAAAAGCTGGCCCTGTGCAAAACATTCAAATTCCTAGGCAGCACCATCTCAGATAATGCATGACTGAACAAGGAAATCACATACAGAATGAGCAGAGCTAATGCTACATTTGGCAGACTGCAGGAGAGACTTTGGAAAAATAGACGTTTCTATAAGTGTCAAATTTAAGGTATACCAGTGTAAGGTGTACAAGTGCATTCTTCTATGCTGCATGGAACTGGTGCATATATGATGAGAGAGCTTCGACGAATTATGTTATTACTCTCTTTGACAAGATCAGGAATGAAGATGGTCTGCTCCTATGATAGAAATCTGCAGTCATAGAAATTCATGCTGGTTGAGTCACGTACGCAGGATGGACATCAATAGACTCCCTAGACAAATCCTTTACTCCCATGTATGCAAGGGGAAATGAAACCATGAAACCTAGACTGAGATTCAAAGGGATTACATTATATTACCAAATGTGGCTTCTACATTTTATGTGTAGTATTTATCCGATATACTCTTCTTCTAGTCTTCCTCTGCTCCTAGCCACTATGACCCAAGTTTCTATATTTGAGACTGCGACCTGTTCACTGACAAAATTCCGTGCTGCATGTATATATAATAATAATAATAATAATAATAATAATAATAATAATAATAATAATAATAATAATAATAATAATAATAATAATAATAATAATAATAATAAATTGTATACATACATGCTGGCAGTGACCGTAAATGGCCGGAAAGTGGCGATCGTGATATCCCTTTACCGTGCGGTTCCAGCTTTAGTTCGAAAGCATCATCAGAAGGGTCGGCACAAGACACTAGATTCCGGACCACATCGCTATGAGCATATATGTCTACTCCGTAAAAATTTTAGGATAATTTAGCAAATCGCTAATGTGTATAGAAATAATTATAGGTGTCTTCTACTATAGCCTTGGACTGACCAAAGTTTTGTGTGTTGATTTGGCAGACGGAAACTGAAAGAAGCCCGTCATATATATATATATATATATATATATATATATATATATATATGTGTGTGTGTGTGTGTGTGTGTGTGTAATATATGTATACATATATATATATACGCACGTATATATATATATATATATATATATATATGCACGTATATATGTATGTATGTATGTATTTGTGTAACTGTTTGTCCCTCCGCCATTGCTTGACAACCGATGTAGGTGTGTTTACATCACCATAACTTAGCAGTTCGGCAAATGCGACCAATAGAATAAGTACTAGGCTTACATCGAATAAGTCCTGGAATCGATTAGTTCGACTAAAGGCGGTGCTCCAGCATAGCCGCAATCAAATGGCTGAAACAACTAAAAAGAGTAAAAAGAAATAAAATAATATATATAATTATATAGGCACAGGAGTGGCTGTGTGATAAGTAGCTTGCTTACTGTGCATCCGTTGGTTAGTTGCTTCCACACTGAATGCTGTCAAGACGTGCTTCGTGGCCGTCTTGAAGGTCGCACGCTATTTCGTAGCTGCGAATTAATGACAAAAAGAGCTCAACTGTAAGGTAAGGCTTTTGTTTCTCGGGTCTA
>NC_043005.1:33033011-33035511 GCF_006345805.1 Octopus sinensis
TAACATTTCCACATTTCCAGATGTGCAAGAAAATTGAATGAAGATATGAAAGAACGGTTTGGGTTCGATTCCTCCACACCTCACCCAGGATAAATGCCTATCACCTCTACGTTTGATCAACTTCTTGTGAGTGTATTTTGATTGACGGGAACTGTACGATAGTCCGTCCTATGTATGTATGTATGTATGTATGTATGTATGTATGTATGTATGTATGTATGTATGTATGTATGTATGTATGTATGTATGTATGTATGCATGTATGTACGTACGTACGTACATGTGATTTACATTTCACCAACTGTTGCTAAATTAACATTAAAAATGTTCCGTTTTGACATTCTAAATACTAAATCTTATGGAATTTTAAAAATACATGGAATTTAAACAGTAATGATTTTGAATTCCCACGAAAAACATCTGTGAAGGATATTTGAATTTTATTGCTGGAAATGTTCTGATACCAGACATTTTTGTATTGCAACGTGAGATGACACCATAGGATGTGAAATTACAGTCACATTATTTCACTGGCAACAGCGATTGAGATCTCATCTTTGGTTTATTTATTGGCAAATAGGAAAATCAAAGGAAGTTATACACAACTAATTTTAATTGTTATATTTACAAATAAACTTTTTTGGCATACCTACACAAGTGTGTCCCACTGACTTTGTTTCCTCATAAATTCCAGAAATCTGGATATTTTCTAACGATACAATTCAGATAGTGTAGATTACGATTATATAGGAATTTTATGTGAAAAAAAATGGTGTCACATGTACAGACACAATATATTACATAAAAAGGAATCTTGAAATTTTGAAAAAAATGTGATTTGCATATAAAAGTCACCCGAGTAATAAATGCTTTTTCTCACTGTGACTGTCATAGATACAGGGAACCAGGGAATGGTAGGTGGAAACCTTTAATCAACGGCGTTATTAATCACTGATTAATACAAAATAAACATTTATTTATTTATTTTCGCGGGTTCAATATAAATACCAGCTTGGTGTCTGGCACGAATAAGGGGACTGCAAGCTGCATTAAGAAAAGGATTCGAAAAAAGTAACCATATTGCATTGTCTGTCATTCAAGTTAACAAGATATGCGTTCGGATCTTAGGCAGAGGAGACTATTCTAAAACGATATTGCAGTCTCCATCCAATGCCTGCACAACCAACAATAAGCCTGCAACTTGTTTTTAGCACAAAGAATGCATGTTCCAGGACCACGAAGCGGATCCAAGAGGAAATAACCGCTATTGATTGGAAATGGAAGTTGTTTCTGAGAGGTCCCCATGCAGAAAGTGCTCGAGGACTCTACTCCCACGACCCTCCCTGGAATAGTGAGTGGAGGAAAAAATGGATGTATGACTAAATAAATAAATAAATAACGAAGTCTATGAACAAGTCAACCAGAGACAGACCTAAGTGTTTAGCAGTAATTATTCTCAGTGTATTCTTGATGTCTCAAGTTATATCAATGTTGGACCTGTTCTTTCAATCTTTCCAAATCTGAAATATTAAACAAAATGACTAATTGCTGTTTTCATTTTCTCCTACCTCGAACACAATACTCAGTGATAATGGATTAATTCATTACTACCTTAATGCAGTAATAATGCAGTTATAATTCAGTTATAATCGGTTTGTGCTTCACTTTTAATCTCTTCCACCACATCATGTTTATATCACAAGTGCTACATTAATCCTTCTAATCACCGTCATATTTAGGATCCGCTACAAAGTGAGCAAAACTCACAAGATGATGATGATATTTCTTATTAGATACCACTTGGAAGTAAAATAGTTTTCTTGGTGAATGGTTATAATTGGTTTTCGATCTTATCAGAAAATAAAATATTTTTTCGTATCATTTATTGTTAAAATAACATGAAAACAATATTTACCAAGATAAGACTTTCCAAGAGATTTTAGTGAGGTGATGAAACTTGCGTGTGGCTCAGATATGGCTGAGATATTTTGACAGCAAAGAATTAGTTTCTGGTATAAACTGCTACCAACATTGATAACATCAACTGAGAAATGACAAATAGTGATATAATAAACTCTCAACAGCTGAACAGATAAAAGATGACAAGTTAACAACGAATGTGAAAACAAAGTCATTTAAAGGAGAATAGTCTTGTTTTATTCTCTCTAGAAATACACGTTAGCTTCAAAATCTTCAACCGTAAACAGTAAAGCTTTTATATATTTTTTAAAAAACAGCCACCTGTACATCATACTTAATGTATACACACTGCAAATAGGCCAGTCACTGCAGAATTTTTCCTGAGATATGTTATAAAACACGATAAATATCAGAGAGCGAGAGACGAAAATTCATCCCAGCAGCAACCAACGAGAGCACCAGAAGCGTTTCGGTTTTGAGGAGACCTTTTCAATGGGGTGTACTCACAAGCATCCACATGTTCGGACGAAAATTCGTTGTCACTCTGTACGTCCATAAGAGTAGTTACCTCGGAACGAAT
>NC_043005.1:33043011-33045511 GCF_006345805.1 Octopus sinensis
CTTCCTTCCTCTGGTACTTTTTATCTCCCTTTCTCCCCCTTTTGTTTTTTACTCTCTCATCCTTTTCTATCGTTCCATTCGTGTGTGTGTGTGCGTGAACCATCTGCCCTTTGTTGTGGGAGAGGGAGACTTGGAAAGAGGAAAATAAGACTGTGGAAGGGAATTCCAAAATTCAGAGGTGCGAGAAGAAACTGGTACTGTAAAGTGCTTTACTATATTTAGGAGGTTGCACAGTATACGGATGAGAACTGGATGCCAGTCTAATTGATCGCTGATAAGTTTTTAAAGGAGGAAGCAGAGAACAGAGCTCAGCTGAACAATGTCCATGAAAATACTTACAGAAAAGAGGTAAGGAAGCCACACGACGACGATGAGAGAGTGAATCCAATTTAGAAGATAGATCAGCGCCAATAGCATTACAAATCCGGCGTTGAATGCGGTCCAACAATCTGCAGGGTCACCGGCTCACATTTGACAACAATACTCAATGCAGGGGCGAATGGTGGACATATAAAGATAAAGAATAGCCTCAGGAGTGAGAAAACTCCTCGAACGAAGGAGTGAACCTACCTTCATTGCAGCCGATTTGGCAACATATTCAATGTAAGTCCTCCAAGAAAAATCATTGCAGAAAGTCACTCCTAGGAGACGAAGAGAACGACTATCAGTTAAGTCAATATCATCCATCGAAACCGATGGCAAGAAAGGATGTCTGAAGCGATTGATTGAAAGAAGTTTAGTTTTCGAAGGATATATATATACACACACACACACACCACACACACACACACACACACACACATATATATATATATATAATATATATATATATATATTATATATATATATATATATAATATATATATATATATAAACTTAGGTAAACTTAGATATGTTTCGACCAATGATTGGTCCAGGCCATGTTTAACTTAATACCACCACCTGATAGGATTATTTGAATCCTGTTTAGGTCAAGTTTTGTTTATGGTCCATTCAAGTAGTGAGTCTTTGTTGGGTGAGTTGTATCCAATTATGGGTGGCTTATCTGGTATATATAATATATATATATATATAATATATATATATATATATATATATAATTATTTACATAAAGGTTATTTTAACGTACCGATCTACTTGGTAAAATTGTTAATTAGTTGATTAACTGATTAATTAATTTGATTAATAAATTTTACCCTTTTATTATTAATTTAAAATTATATATATATATATATATATATATAATATATATATATATATATATATATATACACAGATAAATACGTGAGTTTCTCTTTTATGTTCATATGTATACATACATACATCCATACATATATGTGTATAGGTATGAACGTTTCCGTCAAACAGTTTGTAATTATCTGCATTCACACACACACACACGCACACACACGCACACACGCACGCACGCAACCACACACACACACACGCACGCACACATTCACACACATTGTTAATAGCAGTAGTTTTTCTTGATCAGCGCCAAAATAAACTAAATTCCTTGTTAAAGGATTTTGTTTTGCCGTTACAAGAGTCTTTTATGACTATTCACTTGATTAAAGTATCATTGTTTCTGAGATTGCTAGCGTCCCTCTTTACTGCACCATTAACCGCTGATTCTGGTATCTACTAACAATTTATGGTGCATTTGGTAACGTTGCTATCTCACAGGATCATCACGTGACCAGCGGTATGTTTCCTCCTCTTTCTAGTTTTCTCCTTCATGTCACTTTGCAGTTATAAGTTTTCAGTTCAATTTCAACCAATGCCGACTTAATTATTTCTTAGAGTATTTGTAAAGAAAAAGAAGCACAAAGTAAGAATACATTTAAGCGAGTGTGCACACAGAAATCTGTGCCATTAGGTCATTAGAAATGTATTCGCTTGTTTTGCAGAATGTTATTTTCTAAACGCTGCCATTGCTAGTATTGTTGGCAATGTCAAGAATGGTATCAAGCGTAGACGAACAATATTAGTTTTGACTGACGTTCCAATGTTGGCTGCTTTCTTGGCAGCAACAATAGTGGTAATAGTCGTTAGTCTAGTAGAAATAACAGCCTTTACAGTTACTATGACTGTGTCGAAAGAAATCATCATCACATCAATACAAGCAACGGTTTGAGTTATTGTTCCTGCATTCGTATAACGTGCAGTGTTACCAAACAGTGCTACGATGATGAAATCTTTAATATCAACCCCTCGTTAGGGTTAAAATACTTATTACAAAGATATGATGCAATGTAGTAGGCAACAGAGACATTATATATTTGATAAAAGCTATGTTTGTACACAGTGATGGGTTCAACGTGTGCATTGGACATAAGTGATAAAAGCTGAATTGCGGTGGACTGGTCTATTTAAATCCTAATTTATTACAACCATTTAACTGGCATTTAAACTAAACTATGGCGGCTGAAACGGTGAAGACAACATTGACAAAGACAACAATAGCGAAATTTAAAGGCCTACACACACATTCTAA
>NC_043005.1:33048011-33068011 GCF_006345805.1 Octopus sinensis
TTAAACGTCTGCGATATAATTCCAGTTAGAATGGATAGTGAAATTAGAAACTAAAAATTATGCTGATCCGCCGTATAGCGCTACCGGTCATCGCCTGGTGACTGGAAAAGCATAAGAGAGTCAGTCTCTCCAATCAGCTCGTAGCGTCGTCTGCATAGCGTCCGTGGCCGAAGAAAAGATAACTACTCCAAAATGCGAGCATCTGACAGTCTAGGTAGATGGCGCTGCGAGCTGATCTAGGTGTATAGACAACATTTGTCAACAAGGGAAATATATTCTCCGTAACAAAAAACAGTGAGCAATTTTTTCCCCAGTTCGAACGTGCATCAAGCATATACGGCCTGACAATAACATCACAATTGTCAGGTTTGTTTGTAAGACTATTATTGCGAACTGACAGAATCGCTAACACGCCTGGCAAAATGCTTGGAGGTATTTCATCTATCTTTACTCTAAATACAACACTAGTTGTAACTTGGTTGCCGGCCAAGGCTTAGTTAGGGACGCCAAGTTCGCCCTGTGTAACTTGATGCAGGACTCTCACAGACGCAGAGGTCACGCAGGCCAGTGCAGGGCAGGGGTGGAATTAATTCCCTGTGCAGTTCACATTATTATTATTATTATTATTATTATTATTATTATTATTATTATTATTATTATTATTATTATTATTATTATTATTATTATCTTAACACCTGTTGCTGTTTTTGTAGCTATTGTTAGTATTAATATCATTGCTATTACTGGAGTTATTGCTTTCATTACCAATCATACTATTAGGCTAGTTGGTGCGACATGGCCTTGTTCTTCAGCTACTACAGCTTCCGCTTGCGTCATACATATTATTATATTATTATTATTATTATTATTATTATTATTATTATTATTATTATTATTATTGAGTGAGAGAGCATGTGCACAACATAGTCATCTCATATCAAGATAAACAGCTAGAATTTTCTTCAGATCGAGTAGCCCATCCCACTCAAAAGGTCCCTAAATAAAGGTTGTTTAAGGATGTTGAACGAAACACCCATGTTTCCAGAGGTGAATTATCCAAACCCCAAAGAATTCCTTTCAACACACGGCTCTGATGCTCCCCCACTACTTCTGCTCGTGATCAGAGATGCACATATTGTCAGCCACTAAGGAACGTGCTCAACTGGTTATGGTCAAACAACTGACAAGCAAATCTGTGGTATTGAGCAGATTATTTGTTGTAGCCCATCTTTTATACCAAGACAAAACAATGTACATGATAACACTTCCAATCAGTTAAGATCAGAAGCCATGAGAGCCGCTACCTGTGACTGGATGAGGGCATTTATCCTCCTCCTCCTCCTCCTCCTCCTCCTCCTCCTCATCATCATCATCATCATCATCATCATTGTGTGAGATAGCAACACATGTCATCAAAGTGATGCTAAGATACACATACACGAAGCCCAATATACCCATCATGACTACCCATCTGATAAGGATATACCAGGCACATGCGTCATAATCATACCTGCTAGTTCATGATCTAGCAAGTGGAGTCCAGTTAGAATTTTCTTCATGTCGAGTAGCCCATTCTCCTCAAAAGGTCCCTGAATAAGGGCTGTTTAAGGATGATAAACGAAACATCCATGTTTGCAAGGGTTAATTATTCAAATCCCAAAGAATCCGTCTCAGTACATGTCTATGATGTTCCCTCACTACTCCTGTTCGTGATCAGAGATGCACACACCGTCAAACACTAAGGGATATGCTTAACTGGTTAAAGTCATGCAACGGACAAACAAATCTGTGATATTGAGAAGAATATTTACTGTAGCCCATCTTTTACACCAAGCCAAAACATGTACTTCCAATCAGTTAAGATCAGAAGCCATGAGATCCACAGCCCAGTATTGCATCAGAGCATTGCTACTAGTACTGTTGGATCACATTGTTATGGGGAAGAGTAGTTGAATAGGCGTTGCTCTCATTAGTGTGGTGGGTAGCGTGCGTTGTCTCCGAAAGTTGAGAATTGAGATGCAGTTGGATTAAGTAATTCTTAAGTTTTAAACAAGCGTGCACACTTAAGTTTTGAACATACACGCGTATATACATACATATATACACACACACATTCTACATATTCTATTCTTTAGCATATTGCTCATTCTACATCACAATTACTGCACCATTCTAATTCATCTCTCTAGACCAAGGAGGTCCCAGGCATATACATACATTCTGGTTCCGTTGTCTCGAGACGAACCTTAATATTTATACGCATATATCTTTGTATGAGCGTATTTACAGGTTGAGTCAAACTCGTAAGGAGTCAAACTCTGCCTAGATAATTGCTTCAGCAGAAATATTCCCTTTGGTTTGGTAAATTTCCTTTTTATGTTACTGGACAACTATTCATGAATTTGAATTTTTTTTCTATAAAATAATCTCCTTTTAGGGTCGTTGAAAGGGAAATATTTATTCTTTTCTACTCTAGACACAAGGACCGGGGGGGGGGCAGTTGATTAGATCGACCCCAGTACGCAACTGGTACTTATTTTATCAACCTCGGAAGGGATGAAAGGCAAAGTCGACCTCCGAAGAATTTGAACTCAGAACGTAAAGACAGACGAAATACCTATTTCTTTACTACCCACAAGGGGCTAACAGAGGGGACGAACAAGGACAGACAAACGGATTAAGTCGATTATATTGACCCGAGTGCGTAACTGGTACTTTATTTATCGACCCCGAAAGGATGAAAGGCAAAGTCGACCTCGGCGGAATTTGAACTCAGAACGTAGCGACAGACGAAATAGTGCTAAGCATTTCGCCCGGCGTGCTAACGTTTCTACCAGCTCGCCGACTTAAGGGAGATAATTATTGAATTAGGATAGGAATTGTTTAGCAATGTTAGATTTCAGGTTTAATGAGAAAAAGAGTCTGAAACCAATGATATTCTGATATGTTTTCCTGTTAGTAAATAGCAGGTGATTTGAGAGGTAATAAAGTTTATCTCTAACGTCTATTTTCTGCAAGTGCGTTATTAGAGGAAGCAGTGACTCTATCAAAGATATCTTTATTTACCCATATATTAGAGATTTTACTAACTAATATTTTTGACTATTTTTGAAAGCTATAATAAATTAGTTGCAATATCTGCTAGTTTTGTTTGGTTTTCGTTTCTCTAGTTTTGGTAATATTATTTACAGAACATATCTTTATTTACTCCAGATTGTTTGTTACATCTGACTATATGAAGGTTTTTAGAGGTTTTCTTAACGTTGTTGATATCACAGTTTAGTTGTATTGGGAGACATTATTGTAATTTCAGATACTTGTCATATCTAAGAGGGCTAAATAAAATTATTGGAGGCGTTTAATTATACATGAAGAGTATTTGGATGTTTTTATAACGTACTATTAGACGTTAGTGAATTATTGATGTTTAGATAAGGATAAAAGGATTTCCATAACGTTTTATTTATGGCATCTACATTTACACACATAAACGATGACAACCTGTAGCTTATGTCATTTCATCTTCACGTATTTCAAATAAGCATAAGACTATTCAAACGGCGTTTCCAGATAAAATGTAGCTATTTCACAATCCTATCCATAGAAAATTGGAGAAACACAAAACCCCGAATTAAAACGTATTCACCCCACCGACAGTTATATTAAAAATAAGCGCGCGCATTCATGCAAAAGCACCTGATTGTAATCTCCAAATATTATCGATCATGATAACGAAGTTGCTTAATAATTAAAAACAAATCTCGTAGTGCTAGGACTAGTTAGTTCTAATAAGTCTTAGTTTTATGTTTCAATTAATTTTTATTTAATCATTCTTTAAGGTATTAGTTGCTAGAGTCTTTAGAGCATCGCAATAAATGTCTTGCTGGATGTTAACGGCTTTTTGCATTCTGAGTTCACATTCCGCAGTTAACTCATCATTTTTTTTCTGCTAAAGGTGGCGAGCAGGCAGAATCATTAAGCACGTTGGACAATATGCTTAACAACATTTCTTCAGGCTTTTTGAATTCCGAGTTCAAATTCTGTCAAAGTCGACTTTACCTTTCATTCCTTCGGATTCGATAAAACAAATAACAGCTGATATATGGAGGTCAATGTAATCGATTAGCCACCCACCTACCTCAAAATTCCTAGCCCTGTGACAACAATTAGAAAGAATTATTAATTGCCAATTCATTCTATTATTTCGATTTCCAATAAATCGCATTCTCCAATATTTATGTTGGAAATATATTTCTTTTTCAGGTGCTGTGTGATTTCGTTTTATACATATTCCCTAGAAAGATATTCGGAAAAGCATGAAGATAATTCCCCATCACCTAAATATTTATAGTGTTTGCTTTAACAGAACAATGTTATATAAAACAATGTATATAAGACCTCCTAATATAGACACCATTTTACTTATATGGCAGTAAAGTTACAATCAACTAGGTTAACCCCCGTCTCCAGTAATTGTCTGGTATTTATTTTATAGATTATAGAAATTAAATGGATTAGCTGTAAATGTTTCGATGAATAAAACAATCACGTTGTCGTGATTGGAAGATGTCTTTATGAAACAACATTAAAAGCGGATCAATTCTGTTCGGTAGCGTTGTTCGGGAATATAAGAGTCTATCATAATACAGAAATTGTTATCACTATACAAAATAAATGTATCAATCATAATAGATCGAATATGTTCAAGTTGAAAAGCAGATACAATTGTCTTTGTGTACCAGGGCAATGTTAAAAAAATAGCAGTAAATAGCTGTGCTAGGGAAACAAAAACATAAAATAAATTGTTCATTCATTTAGTACATGGCTTCAATAATCTCCAGGTTCTGGCACTTGTTGAGGAATATTTATATTTACTCAATTTATATACGTATGTATGTGTGAGAGAAAGAGAAAGAGAGAGAGGGGGAGAAAAAGAGAGAGGGCGAGAAAGATAGATAGATAGAGAGAGGGAGAGAGAGAGAGAGACCGAGACAGAGAAAGACAAAACAGACAGAGACAGAGATTGAGAAAGAATTGCACTGCCTAGGGCTTCCTTAGTCAAGAGAGATGAATGTGAATGGTGCAGTCATTCTGATGAAGAATGAGCAATATGCTAAAGAATAGATATGTAGAATATGTGTGTGTGTGTGTGTGTGTGTTTGTGTGTGCGTGCGTGTATGTGTGCCTGTATGTGTGTGCCTGTTTCTGTATACAAACGCACATATATTTACATATATCATGTAATATATAGAGATATTATGTGTGTATGTATATATGTATGTATATGCGTATGAGTGTGTGAACACACATCTCTCTCTTTCTCTCTCACTTTCTCTCTCGCGCGCGCTTTCTTTCTCTCTATCTTTTTATATATGTATATATATATAAACGGCCCACACACAAACACATGTATATATATATATATATACACACACACACACAAAGACACACACACACTCACATCATTCTGACCTCCATACAGACGCACATATACACACACATGCGCACACACTCGCACCATTCTGGCCTCTAAAGACCAAAACCCCAAATCATTGATGCTTGGAGGAGAGACAAAAAAAACTTCTTTTCAGTTCCACATTTCTCTTCCTTCCCCCCACCCAAACACACCTACACTGTCCCTTGAAATAAAAAATAGTCTTTTACGATAACATGGTGGACCAGGTCAGTTTAAAACTACCCTACTACTATAATGTAAACTTTTTAAACTTATAATGTTCTGTGAGTGTATGTATATACAGATACAATACCAATATTCCACTGAACTTTTTAATAACTATCTTTAACATTTTCTTGAGAATGTATATACATGTTGTAATCTTTTGTGCCCAATATTTTAATGAACTTGTTAAACTTTTTATATGTTCCCAAGATTTTCCGTTGTACGCTGTTCTTAACATGTTCTTATTATCAAGGAATGTACATGTATATTGTAATATTTTCTGACAACCAGTACCTGGCACAACCAAGCTTTTGTTCCCAATATTTTGATGAACTTGTTAAACTTTTTTATATTTTCCCAAGATTTTCCCTTGTAAAGTGTTCTTAACATGTTCTTGTTACCAAAGAATGTATATATGTATTGTAGTATTTTGTGACAACCAATAATTAACACAACCAAACTTTTACATGTTACTTTTGACAATCTTTTTCTAAAAAGTGAAACCGGTAAAGTAAATAAACATCTTTTAAAATTGCATTTTCAAACCTTCTTTCATATATATATATATATATATATATATATATATATATATATATATTATATATATATAATATATATATATATATATATATATATATATATATGATTGATTGATTGATTGATTGATTCTTGTTTCAGCTTATGAGCTGTGGCCATGCTGGGGCACCGCCATTTGGTGTTGCTACTTGGTTTCACTTCATGGAGGCTTTCTAGCACTGCTATTTGGTGCATGAGAGAGTTCGATGCAGCTGCCCTCATCTGCCCCTCCTGCCGTGAAGTTGGTTCATCTGGGACACCTGACAGGAAGAGATCCAGCTTCATTTTAAAGACATCTGTATCCACACCATGCAGGTCTCTCAGGTTCTTCGGGAGGATATTGAAGAGCTGTGGGCCTCGGAAGCCCAGGCTATCACAGAATCTTGTCCTACATCTTGATGGCAGGTTTGGAGTCCTAGGCACCACGCAGTGGCGCCCAGTTCTGACATTTGCGTAACTCTCGATGCCAAAGTTCAGGACACTTCCCTCCAGGATCTTCCAGATGTATATTATGGCATATCTTTCCCGCCTACGCTCCAGGAATATAATTTTAATCTCTTGAGTCTTTCCCAGTAGCTTACATTCTGCATAGAGGCTATCTTCTTTGTGTAGCTTCGTTGGATCGCCTCAAGTTCTGTGATCAACTTGACACTGGATGGTGACCATAGCTGAGAGCAATAGTCAAAGTGGCTTAGGACAAGTGTCTTCCAGAGGACCATCATGGTTTTTTGTTCTCTTGTTCTAAAGGTTCTAAGAATCCATCCAGCCAGCCGTCTACATTTCATTGTCAGTTTAGCAACATGTACATGAAAGGTCGCGTCATCACTCATGTGAATACCCAGGTCACGCACTGATTGTGCCTCTGGGATTGCAATCCCTCCGGGTCCAGTGTATTCATTGGGTATTGCATTCAGTTTTGCATGCTGATAGTATAAAGCTTGAAACTTTCAGCATTGAACTGCATGCTATTCTTTTCAGCCCACTTGTATATTTCGTCCAGCTCACATTGCAGGTGTTTAGTGTCCTCAGGGTTCTGTATTGCCTGTGAAACTTTTGTATCATCTGCATAACTTGTGATCGTGGCTCTCTGCGTGGCTGAGGGCATGTCTGAGAGGGCCATTATGAACAGTAGTGGTCCCAGAACAGTGCCCTGCGGAACACCGCTCACTATTTGTGTGTTAACGGAGGTGGCCCCATTGGCTACTACCACCTGACTTCTATCCTTCAGAAAGTCATGAAGCCATTCTCCCAGTTTTCCAACTATGTTGAGATCACGCAGTTTGTGACATATCATTCCATGATCGACTTTATCAAAGGCCTTTGCAAAGTCGAGATATATCACTTCCACATTTGAGTGGTTGAGCAGCCGTTTCAGCACCCAGTCATAGTGTTGTAGGAGCTGAGTTAAACAGTTTCTCCCTGGTCGGAAACCATGTTGGGTGTCGGGCAGCAAGTCATTCTCTTCAAGGAAGGTGATCAGCTTCCTTCTGACTATTCGTTCCATGACCTTGCTGATGTGTGAGGTCAGAGAGATAGGTCTATAATTCTTGGCTTCCGCTCTGCTACCTCCTTTATGAATGGGGCATATTTTACCTTCCTTCAGTTTTCCTGGAAGTTTGCCAGCTGCAAGGAAGCTCTGAAAGAGGAACTGCAGTGGTCTTGCTAGGACTCTCTTACATGCTTTTAGGAGGATTGCCGGGAATCCATCGGGGCCAGTAGCTGAGTCTGTTTTCATTTCATCTATAGCCTTGGTTACATCGTCTTCCTTTATATCGATGTAATCTATCGTCGCCGCCTCTGATTTTATATCTGCAGTGGTAAAAAAGTCAGTTGGATTGGTGATTTGGAGATGCCCAAGGGGTGGAGTGAAAACACTCTTGAATTGCTCATTCAGTATTTCACTTACCCTCATTGGTTTTCCTGTAAGTGTGCCATCCTTTTCGAGGAGTGGCCCTATTCTACAGTGCACTGTAGCTGTTTCTTTGGCATACCTGTAGAAAGCTCTGGGGTTAGATTTTATGTTTTCTATAGCCCAGGCTTCTTTGTCTGCTCTTTCTTTTTCATGGGAGAGTTGCAGACATTTTTCGATTTCCAACAGTTTTATTTTTAGGCGGGACTTTTCACTGCTTTCAATCTGTTTGTTTAGGCGATTTGAAAATTTCGTACGCCGTCTCATTAAAATTTTCCTCTCTCTGGGGATTTTGTTCTTGTGTACAGTGGCCTTTCTCTCTGGACACATTTGTAGCATATGGCTTGCATTACAGACATGAATTGTTGAAGTTTCACGTCGATGTCTGGCGAGAGAGACATTTAGGCCAGTTTTGTTTGAGGATTCTTTCTCAATTTGTTTCCAGTTGCCTTATGGTAGTTCAAGCTGGAAAGATTTTGAGGGTTTCTTGTAGGCTGCATGTCCGTGCTCTCTTTTGGCCCGTACATGGTCAGCTCTATCATGTTGTGATCCGAGAGTAGTGTCGGTGTCACTTTCACATTATGGATGAGATCCATGTCATTTGTGAAGCAGAGATCCAGTGTGTTACCTGCCCTGGTTGGTTGGAGTATTACCTGCTCCATGTACAGGGTGTTGATGAGGTTCAGGAGGGACCTCGCCTGTCCTCGTTCACATCTTGTCATTCCTGGGAGAGAAAGGCCCTCGGGCCATCTGACATTGGGCAGATTGAAGTCTCCCATAAGAAGCACACCTATGTGTTGTTCTAATGTGGTTAGAATTTCTTCTATTTTTATAAGGCAGTCTTCAAACTTGCCCATATGGCTTGGGGCATCTGGAGGGCGATATGTAGCACACACAACTACATCAAGTTGCCTAATATGTACAATTAGTGTGTCACACACCGAGTTTGAGTATGACAAGAGGACCTGGGGTGTGAGGTCCTCACGGATGTACATAGCAACACCTCCATGACTCCTTTCTTTCCTGTCGGTCCGTAGTACAGCATACTGTGGTATGTGTAACTCCGCATCTGCTATGTCCGGTTTCAGGTGCGTTTCTGTAAGTGCTATGCATAAGGCTTGATTGCATGCAACAAAGTCTCTCAGGAACGGGATCTTTGTCCTGTTACTGAGTGTTTGCAGTCCTCTGATGTTCAGTAGGAGATCGAGGTGAGGTGTACGTTGTTGCCGGCGGTGTCCATCCTGTGTCTGTTTGCTGTGGTGGTCTGGTATATAGTGGGTAGTCCCACCTGCGGGCTTGGGTTTGATGAAGCCAGGTCAGCTGCTGTACAATCTTTTGTGCCATGCACAAAAAAGATTGTTGCTCAGCAGCTGCTCTTTCGACAACATCATGTTGGCTGTTTGTGGCGCGCACAACATCTGCGTACCTCCGCTTTGGGGCAGGTGGTGCGTGGTTCATCCTTTTCTTTGTGTTGATGGTTTGTCCATCTGCCTCGTGTCTCTGTGGCAGGGTCCCCGATGTGCAAAGCGGCAGCCTGCACCTTCCTTTCCATGCCAGCAGGAACCTCTCAGGTAGAACATACACACCCGTGTGTATATATATATATATATATATATATATATATATATATATATATATATATCAAATGTATCAATGTACTCTATCAAATGTACTCACTCTCGCCGCATGATAAACTAGTTGTTCATTCTTCTTTGCTTTCATTACTTTTCCGTACCTTCTCGTCAATTCCAGTTTATTTTGGCCCGCCATTATACATAAATCATAATCAAAGTCACCTAACTTAATTGTTGCAGTCCTTTGTTGGTGACAATCTATTACCAAGAGGAGCCACAAGCATTGGGTACCATTGTTAACAAGTTGTTGCAACATGTAAAATAATTAACATGAAGCTATTGTTTTGAGTGGGAGGGATGCTTTCAAGTGCTGCTGCTATTGCTGCGGCAGCTGATGATGATGTGATGATGATGATGATGAGGATGATCTTTAAGGTTTTTTGTAAGGTGGACGGAAGCTACTCATTGAAACAGTCACCTTAAATTTTTAGGACAACTCTTGTTTAGTTCTGTCCAATATTGCATTCTGTCCGACGAGCAATAGGATTCGGTTTTAGCAATGTCCACAGTTTGTGTCAAACATTTAATGCTTTGCTAGTGTGTTTTATTAGTTTTGTGTTTGTGTTTGTAGCCGGTGCCATTGCCACTGTCATCATCGTTACAATTAAGTGGGAGTTTTCTTTGTCCCTTCACCTGTTCACCTGAAAGAATGCATGTGTTGATAAATTCTTCCGCTGAAATCAATGGCTGTTATGCCTGGTTAGTGTCTCGCTCGCCTGTCTTCTTCCTCTGGATTTTGCCAACATTACATGGAGCATCCTTGACAGAGTTCCCCCTTACTTAACAGGAGTTCGTAATTGTCAATTCCTCTACCACGAGGACCTGCACGTAGTGCAATCATAAAATATCCATCGACAAAAAACACTGATCAATTCTATTGTTCCACCGATGATATGCCCGGCTATCGAACTTCAAATCATTGACTGCTGATAACCTGCAAAGATTAACCCTAGCCTTAGTTGGTCCACGTACAAGTTGCATAGTTTATAGCCACTATTTGTCTGTAGAAATCATTATTTCTACTTCCAGGTCCATTGATCGTGGCCTACTATCTATTACTCAGCTATAATTACACCACACTATCTTTACGCAAACAAATATGTAACCTGACGCTATCACTCTTGCCACGTGATATTTCCGTAACTGTCTTTGGTAAATTGTTAAAACACACAAAAAGCGGACTACGTGACGTCAAAATGTTTTCTTCTCTACCATGCGGGGCATAATATGAAAGCGACGATTGTCGCTTTTGACTCAAAGAACCTCTCGTGACCGGAACTGACTATCGAAGGCCCAAATATTTGACCCATCGATAGTCAGAGGTATCATCTAGAGGTATTCAATTCATTTTCAGTTTTTCTTCTCTCTAGCACTATACACCTGGGGATGTAGGTGCGTTTTACGTTCACAAACTTAAAAGTGTCTTTAAATATTTACAACTCCAGTGTAATGTATTGAGTGAAACTGTCTTTCGTTTGCTCATCCACTCGTGTACACAGACAGACACACGCATACACGTATACACACGCGCGTACACACACACACACACACAAACACACAAGCATTTAATACATACACTTATATATATATATATATATATATATATATGCACATCACCAGGTGAATAGTAACAGACAGAGTGGAGCCTTTAGCAGAATTTCAAGATAGATGCAGTGCCTCCAGAGGCAAGACAAGAATCATAACGTTAGCATTTAGTTCATTGACACAATTTCTATCAAAGCCACCGCTGCCGCCACCACCACCGTCATCATCAGTGTTATCACCAAATCCATCGCTGCTACTACAACAGTGACTATCTCTTTTAGTCCCAATGGTAACCCTACCATTACCCAGACAGCGCTCGCCACCGAAAGTATCCCATTATCTCAATTTTTACCTCTAAATAATATTCTCCACCCACAGTTTATACCCCAGCAGGTTATTTCTTCCATCAACCATTTCTCGCATTCGCATCATTATCGATATATCTCTCTCCTCCGCCCAGCAGCAGCACTAGCACCAGCACCACCACCACCACCACAACCACAACCATCACCATTCTTATATTTTCATCGCCGCTGCAGTCATTTGCTACCAGCTTTACGCTAAGCACCGCTCCATCATCACCAGCACCATCACAACCACCACCTACACTATCACCAACATCATCACCGCCATCACACAACAACCACCAACACCTCCATCATCACCTTCATCACTACTCCTACCAACGTCATCACACCAACTCTATCACCAACACCATCGTCATCGTCACCACCACGATCATTTCCATCACACCACAACCGCAACGTCTCCTTCATCATCATCATCAACACGCCAACCTCACCAGCACCTCCATCATCATCATCATCATGATCCATCACCGTTATCACAAACTCTGAGTCGATAACACAATAGAAAATACCCAAGACGTCAATCACTATCACCACCAGCATCCTTTACTCCACCCACCCAAACAAACCCTGCGCTCCATTGTTAATCTTGATCAAGCAATAAAAAAAAAAAGCTGCCCCAGTTTATACTTGCAGTTTATTGTGTTTCTATGGCAACAACTGCGACCTTATCACATCGCTTATGTTTTCATAATTATATCTCTAAAAATACAGTCTCTGGTTGCTGATTTTTTTTTACATATTTATGTTTTTGATATTTCATAATGAATATGACATCTGTCTCATATATATATATATATATATATATATATATATATATATATATATATATATATATATATGTGAGTGTGTGTGTGTATGTGTGTAGTATATACGCACAAACACACACATATATATATGCATATATATACATACAAAAACGTATTATATTCATATATATATATATATATATATATATACACATACACACACACACATATATATATATATATACGTATGTGTGTGTATGTGTGTGTGTGTGTATGAATATATATATTTATAAACTCTCCATCTCTTTTTCTCCTTTCTCTTTCACTCGCACACGTATACGGGTTGTTGTTTTGTATGTGCGTGTGCATGTGTGTGTGCGTGTGTGCGAGTGTGTGTGTGTGTATATATATATATATATATATGTGTGTGTGTATGTGTGTGTATATGTATATGTGTGTATATATATATATACACTTACACACTCACATATACACATATATATGTATATATACACACACACACTCGCACACATGTACACATGCACACGCACATACAAAACAACAACCCGTATACGTGTGCGTATGAGAGAGAAAGGAGAAAAAGAGATGGAGAGTTTATAAATATTTCTGCATGCTCCAGTTGAAACTAAGTGTGGAAAATAGGTACCAGATCTTCAGGGAATGTTACCTGTAGACGACTAATACTGGATTCCAGAGGGAAATTTTTTTCTGTTAAGATTCTGAAATCCAGTTATTTTCTATGTAATGACATTTTTTTACCTGTTAGAAAAATATTTGAAAAAAAAATGGACTGGGGATGTGGTTAGATAATACAAAAATACCCTATTATCTAATAGGATATTTTTGTATTGGATCGGTTTTTATTGTTTTTACTGTTTTATATTTACTTTTACTCATATATAGAAAAGAAAGTGGGGTTCAGAAATTACGACAGCTGTTTCGGCAACATTCTGATGCACTCTTAGATTAAATCATAGTAAAATCACGCCACCACCAGGTAAGTTTTAAGCATGTAGACAGTAGAAACAGATGACCAGTATCCCCAGTATCCCGACTTCCGTGGTGAAACAAGTAGCTATTCTGTGTGTGTGTGTGTGTGTGTGTGTGTGTGTGTGCACGCGCGTGTATATATATATATATATACAGTTGCGGCCAAAATGTTCAGAACAGCATTGTTTTCGTCAGAAAAGTAGGTATAATGTTTTATCAAATTTATTTTATATTCTATAATTTTTACAGACAATAAATACAATATTAATTTTTATTGTCTGAGATTTTGGTGTAATTTGAGAGGATAATACAAAAGTGTGATTAGTGATTTAGTGATTTACTGCAAAACCCATGGCGGCCAAAAGGATCAGAACGGTTGCTTTTACTCCGTGTTTTAGTATATTGAACCGGCGAACTCTAATGTTTTGAATTTGTTTACTTGACGGTTCGTTTACTAAACATTAGTAAGAATATCTGCAGTGTACTTTGTTTATATAATGCCACTTACTCCGTTACCAATTCGACAGCAGATTATTAAGCTTCGAAAGAAGGATAATTTAAGTATTGGGTCTATTGCAAAGATTGTTAACAAGTCAAAAAGTGTTGTTCATGGTATTCTTAAGGTCTACGATGATTGTGGTTCGTGTGAAGGAAGAAATTCTACAGGTAGGCCAAGAAAAACGACCAAGAGAGAAGATCGTGCTATGGTAAAGTTGGTTAAAAAGGACATATTTAAAACTGCTGCTGCTGTTTCTCGGGAAATGAGCATTGTACGGAAGAAAACTTTATCTCGAAATACTGTGTCTCGTCGTTTAGTTGAACATGACCTACAAGCAAGAGCACCTGCTGTGAAGCCACTGATCAGCTCCAAAAATAAAAAGTGTCGTCTTACCTTTTGCAACCGAACATGTGTTGTGGTCTCAAGAAAAATGGCAAACGGTGCATTTCAGTGATGAATCTAAGTTTATGTTATTTGGCTCAAATGGGAAAAGGTACGTTCGTCGAAAAGTAGGTGAAAAATTGTCGACTAAATGCCTTAAGACTAGTGTTAAATTCGGTGGAGGAAGTGTCATGGTTTGGGGGATGATATCTGGAGATGGTGTGGGCCCTTTGGTACGATTACATGGAAAGTAAAATGCAGGAGTTTATAAACAACGTGTAAAAGATCATGTCTTGCCTGCGCTGAGAAATTCAACTAAGCCACCACCCATATTCATGCAGGACAATGCCCCATGTCACAAGGCTAAGGTGGTCATGAACTTCCTCAAGGCTGAAAAGGTTATTGTTATGGATTGGCCTGCTCAAAGCCCAGATCGCAATCCTATTGAAAATGTGTGGAATATTCTAGGAGAACGTTCGAAAGCCAGAAATCCTAAAACAACCGAGCAATTATGGAATGCCATTCAGGAAGAAAATTGAATAAGATCACCCAGCAAGAAATTGAAAATTCAGCTTCCTCATGCAGTAGATGTCAAAGTGTGATTGAAGCTAAAGGGCTTCACGCTAAATATTAAATAATTCCAGTATTCTCTGTCATTTTTGATTATTTTGTTATTTTTTCAACCGTTCTGATCATTTTGGTCGGCATGGGTTTTGCAGTAAATCCCTAAATCATCCATAACTTTTGTATTATCCTCTCAAATTACACCAGAATCTCAGACAATAACAAATAATATCATATTTATTGTCTGTGAAAATTATAGAATATAAAACAACTTTGGTAAAAAATTGTACCTACTTTTCTGACGAAGACAATGCTGTTCTGAACATTTTGGCCGCAACTGTATATAAAAAACTAAGGCGGCGAGCTGGTAGAGTCGTTAGCACGCCGAGCGAAATGCTTAGCGGTATTTCGTCTATCGCTAGGTTCTGAGTTCAAATTCCGCCGAGGTCGACTTTGCCTTTCATCCTTTCGGGGTCGATTACATAAGTACCAGTTACGCACTGGGGTTGATGTAATCGACTTAATCCGTGTGTGTGTCCTTGTTTGTCCCCTCTGTGTTTAGCCCCTTGTGGGTAGTAAAGAAATAGTATAAAACTGAGAATGTGTGTCTGTCTGTCTGTCTGTGTATTTGTTGGTGAGTATAACTAAAACTCAAGAACTACCCAACCAATTTCATTTTAATTTTACACATGCCTTACTTAGGGTCTATGCAGTGTCATGGCTCCCAAAATTTTCAACTTCTTGCCTAATGCGAGCCTCGAGCAATCTCTTATTTCTTACACTATTTTAGTATTACGTCTCAAAAGTGAAACAATAACATCTCTATTGTAATCTCTATATCTATAAACGGCAAAGTTTCTGTGTATCTGTGTGTCTGTGTGTCCTTTATACAAATCCACAGTTTTTCACGTAAGATGCTCGCATTTTCTATGGGCTTTCGAAATTGTCTGAGGGTGGTCGTGAAGATTTTTTTATTTCCCCAGCCACCCCAGGAAGCCATTAAAAAAATCGATAAACTGACCCCTTATGCCCACAAGTTATTTTGCGGCCAAATTCGAGTTTTTCGCTTTCTTCTTTTGTCCGACTAATGGCGTGTGCACAGTCCCACTAATTTTCTATGATTATGTCGTTCAAGGTGTGAAAACCGAAGTCCAATGAATATTAATTACTCTCATAAAAAGCTCCAACTAGCTCATAAACAACAAAACTGGCTCAGGCTGAAATGTGATAAGAAACTTAGCTCTTGACTTAGTGAGAAATTTTTACTGCGACCCGGCAACGAATAACAAGCACAGGCACTAGATCCGGCAACGCGGGTCATAGTGCTAGTGTGAGATAATACTTTCAGTTTTAATAGTGAAACTATTAATACTTTCACTATGTGTATATATATATAATTAATAAATTTATTAATTATTAATTAATGATTTTTTTGGCTAATTTTGAAATTAGATCAGCAGTTTATATTTGCTGCTGAGAAGACCGCGCGATTGCGGTGGACTTTCAAAATTTATAGCATATAGACTTGAGGCTTCCTTACCATCGCCTCGTGGATATATGTTCGTCCTTGGCTTCTCTGCTGACGAAGCACGCCAGTTGTAAATAAATTTAATTTAATTTAATTCATTTGTTTACTAAAGTTTGCCGAAACTATGCGTAGTCCAGAGATGAAAGGGTAAACGTTTTTATTTCTCTTTCAATTTCAGAATTACAACTATTAGCGGTTTGAGTTTGGCTGCTCTTTCTAGTGAGTCGAATGTCCTATTATGGCAATTCCTTATATTTTTGAATGTATAATATATATATATATATATATATATATATATTATATATATATATATGTGTGTGTATATATATATATATATATATAATATATTATATATATATATATATATATATGTATATATATATATATATATGTATATATATATATATATATATATATAAGTTTCATTTCTATAATCTTTACTATGGTATATTTATGTATGTACATGTATGAATATGTATGCATGTAAATGTATCTATATGTATGTATACATATATGTATATATATATATAATATATATATATATATATGTATATATATTTATGCATGTATATTATGTGTGTGCGTATATATATATGTATATATGTATATATATATATATATCTATATATATATATATATATATATATATATATATGCGCGGGCGTAGCTGTGTGCTAAGAAGATTGCTTCCCAACCACATAATTCGGATTCAGTCCCTCTGCATGGCACCTTTGGTATGTATTTTTTATTATAGCCTTCGGCCGACCAAACTAGTGTCAGTGGATTTTGTTGATGAAAACTAAAAAAAGTCTGTCCTATATATATATATATATATATATATATATATATATATATATATACATGTATATATTTACTTACGTATGTGTATTTGTATCTCTGCTTGTTCCTCACAACCATCACTTAGAAACAGATGTTGGTGTGTTTACGTCCCCGTAACTTTGCTGTTCGACAAAAGTTATCGATAGAATAAGAACCAGACTTACAGAGAATAAGTTCAGGAGTCGATTTCTTCAACTAGAAGGTGGTACTTTAACAGGGTTACAATCAAATGACTGAAACAAATAACAGAGTAAAAGAGAAATATATAGTACATATATATATGCAATTTATAAATAAGGGCTAAAGAAAATTATTTCTATGCCAATATGCTGATAACAGACTTTTAAATCGTCAATTTCCACATATTATTTACTCGCTACAGAAAAATACGAAGAGCTGAAATCGAGGGAAGCTGGCCGATAGAATTTTTTAAAAAGTTCGTTATTTCTAGCAGGGCAGCGAAGTACATAGAATATCCTTCGTTGATTGTCTGATGCGTTGATTAGACACAGAATTATATATAATAATTATATATTAATTTGTTACTGTTCTTAATCTATGGTACCTAATTACAGCCAATCGGATTGGATCAGAGATAAAATGTCTGCCCCACACAAAAGTACTGGACAATATCGACCAAGAAAAACTCCCAACACCATCGCTGTCAAAATGTCACCTATACACCGCTATTTCACAGTCCCTTATAGTCACCATCGTCACCATTACGCCAATGCTACGGCATCAACATCAAAACATCATATCCACAGCATCACCTCCACGACGTCTTTTTTCAATACGGACACCTTTTTTTTTATTTCTTTCTTACAAACATTAATATTGTGCAGTAAATTCATGCGTAGGTAGTTGGGCGTTTCCTCAAATTTCAGTCTCTACAAGATCTCTAAGCTCCACCTACCAATTTCATTAGTGATAGAGGAATCCAAAGCTACAAAAGCAAGAGAGATCAGAATATTGCTTTTAACAGAGGATGAGAGAGTCAGACTCACCAACAAGAAGTGGAAACCCCAGGAAGTTGTGAAGAAAGCGGAGACGCCAGGAGATTGTTGGAATTGTCTCTGTTGGGCTTTGCAACAACAGCACCAAGAGATAGAGAAATACCAATGCCAGGAGTAAAAGTGCAAAGGGTCCGTGACTCAAGAGAGCAGAGTCACCGGGTGAAGGCAGTAAGGCTTGCGCATCAAAGACAATTGATATTGTGGGACCAGGTGCTCGAGCGCTCACTGTCCAGAAAGGAAATCTGGACACTGACCATGGAAAATTGTCCTTCATCCTTCATGTTGTCACTGACCCCTTACCAGCCCGAAATGGCCTAAAAATATGGGGTAAGACAAAAAGATCCATCATGTAAGCAGTGCAGGCAACTCTTTACACTCTTAACCACATTTTGATCGGATGCCCAACAGCACTGAGAGAAGACCAATACAAGTGGAGACACGGCAAGATCCTTGCAGAAATCGCCAAATGGACTCACTTGCAAATAATCCGGGCTAACAAAGACTATCCACCACTACCAAAAGATATCAAATTCTTAAGGGAAGGCAACCAGTTTCTTAAGGCAAAAACAACTGTAGGGGACCTGCTTTCTATATTGTATTCAACCTCTGACTAGGAGATGCACGTGAATCTGAAAGGCTGACTTGACTTCCTAATGGAGATAACGGACCAGGTATGTTCCTGCTCTCCAGGAGTATAAAAGCAAACATCGTAGTCGAACATCGTAGGATAAACTCAATATTTCCCACCAGAAAACGAAGACAAAATACCAGAACTTGATTGACGAGGCCCTTGTCAAGGGATATCACACGGCATAATTCCTTATTGCAGTCGCCTACCGCAGCTTTCCAGCTAGATTAGTGCACTCTTTCTTGCAGAAGAAAGTTCTGGAACACTAACAACTGAAGCAAGCCACCAAGGGGATAGGCACAGCAGCTGAAACAAGCTCAAGGTGGCTATGCTTGAGAAGAAATGCAAATGAAACCCTTCCATAGTTGAAGACTAGTTCAGTCTCCGCTGCCCCTCTCAGACGAAGCGTGCAAACTGAGCGGCGAAACACTTGTGACGAAACACTGTTGACGAATATGGAAAGGTTTCGAATATTGCGATGAATTTAGAAGTGCTTGCAAAACCTTTGGATTGCTCCAGCAGTTCCGCATGGAGCATAGCATCTCTGATGTTTATTTCACCTTCAACTTCTGCCTAATATTCAGTCTCTTCGTTCTTACTTCTTTTGTGTCTTCTTTTCTCACACCTTCTCTTTCTTTTAAATCCTCCTCTTCATCATCATCATCATCCTCATCATCATCATCATCATCATCATCATCATCATCATCATCATCATCATCATCATCATTTTCTTCTTCTTCTTCTTCTTCTTCTTCTTCTTCTTCTTCTTCTTCTTCTTCTTCTCCTCCTTCTTCTTCCTTCATATTTTCTCCATTTCCATTTCTGTTTAACTTATCTGTAAATGTCTGATAAAATATTGTTTTCTACATCATTTATGATAAATGAAAAACTTCACCGAACTCAGGGTCACGATTCCACAAGAATTTTCCAATGGAAATCAGGTGTTGAATTCCAACAGTAGACACAATAATTGGTGGAAAGTTGGATAGAATACCTTGTGTTCTTCAGTCAAGAATTTTCAAGTTCTGGTTTGAAATCCTATCGGCACTGTTTCTCCACCAGAATATCACTA
>NC_043005.1:33078011-33123011 GCF_006345805.1 Octopus sinensis
ACGGAAGAGAAAGAACTCATGGTGGCAATGTACATCCGGGAAGACGCCACGCCTGTCGTCCTGCTATCACAATCAAACTCAGTTTGTGACGTTCTGATAGTACATATTAAACAGACGAAAACGGTAATATGTACTACATATTACCCACCAGATGCTCGAAGAGAGACTCAAAAGATGGAACACATATTAAACAACCTAAATGACAGGCTTATCATATTTCTAGGGGACTTGAAATTCCCTAATGTTGAATGGCCTGAGGGCCGCCTCTCTCAGGCATGAACAGACTGGATGTAGTGGTTTGTAGTCGTATATGGTAGGAGTGGACATACGTGTGATGGAAGGAGGTGAGGGGTGTCCGAAAAGTAGAAGTTGCTGTAGTTACGGTAGAAAAGGTAAAGCGAGAAGTCAGCAAGTGTCTGATTTAGAGGCTGGAGCTGGTTGGCGAGTGGTTCCATAGTAATCAGTCAGGAAGTATTGTTTGCGATGTAGTCAAGGGTTTGTGTACGTAAAGCTGATAGCTGCTTTAAGATATAGGGGTGGGTGTGGAAACGGTGTTGCATAGTATGGTAGGGAGTAGGTAAGACAGTTGTTAAAGGATCGATTATGTGCAGGGAATATGTGGTTTGGTAGGCGGTCAGTTTGGAGGCGGGAAAGAGATCAAGAATGCTTAGAGTTTCTGTGTATCGATCAGAAATAGATATTGGGATGAAACTAATTATTAATCAGAAGATTCAGTTTCTATTCAAGCAGAGGACTGACAATAATATAATATATTCACTTTTAATTACATGAAGGCGCATGGCTCAGTGGTTAGAGCGTCGAGCTTACGATCGCGAGGTTGTGAGCTCGAATCCCGGACCGGGCTGCGTGTTGTGTTCTTGAGCAAGGCACTTTATTTCACGTTGCTCCAGTTCACTCAGCTGTAGAAACGAGTGAAGGCTCAGTGGTTAGAGCGTCGAGCTTACGATCGCGAGGTCGTGAGCTCGAATCCCGGACCGGGCTGCGTGTTGTGTTCTTGAGCAAGGCACTTTATTTTTTTTCAATTTGCTCCAGTTCACTCAGCTGTAGAAATGAGTTGCGACGTCACAGGTGCCAAGCTGTATCGGCCCTTGCCTTTCCCTTGGACAACATCGGTGACGTGGAGAGGGGAGGCCGGTATGCATGGGCGACTGCTGGTCTTCCATAAACCACCTTGCCCAGGTTTGTGTCTTGGAGGGTAACTTTCTAGGTGCAATCCCATGGTCATTCATGACCGAAGGGGGTCTTTACCCCTTTAATTACATGAAACCGTTTTCTATCAGACCTTGTTTTGCCAAGTCTCAAGAGAAATGTCACGGTCATACTTTGAGGATTTGGGTTGCATAAATTTTCTGTTCTTGATATTCAGCAGTAAACAGTAGACTTAACTAAGACATAGATGCAGCATAACTGTTGCCTTTAGTATTCTGTTTCTTCTGAAATATATCCTCACACATTACACAGAAATTTTCGTAATCATAAGAAAAAACTCAAATTCGAGGAGGAGCCAGTTTGTGAAGGAGAAGAGAGACTAAAATGTTTGATAATCGCTGATATAATGTGTTTATGTTATTTAGGAAAGTTATGAACAGATACAACCAGATGTTAGTGTATATGTATATATATATATATATATATATATATATATATATATATATATATATATATATGATACATAAATGTGTGTTTAGACACATATATGTATTCATGTATGTGTGCGTATATGTATGTATATATATATATATGTGTGTGTGTGTGTATGTACGCATGTATGTAACATAACTATGCAAATTGCAAATTATGCACCTGGTACTGGCAATATAACATGGTTGAATTACAATGATTGCCATAAACTATCTTTCCCTAAACCAAAAAGTGTCGGCCTCTTTTACGAATGTCATTTGTCGGACATGAAACCAAGCGATAGTCATGATGTCTACCAGCTGGAAGAACAAGAATGGAAGAAAGTGCCACCGAACATACGAGATTTCTTCGTTATTCTTACTTCTCACTTTAACCTCAAATTGCAGCATTAACTGCATTACCTGGAGTTCATTGAAGAGTCCAATCTCTGACAGCGGTGGTAGGTATTAAATATTTCGTAAACATAATTTCCGACTGAGGGATATAACTTTTCTAAGGAATATTAATTGCCACCATTAACCATTGACAGTTTCCACGGCTTCCAGAGTTCAAATCGTCCCTAGGACATCCCATCAGAGTTGAGTGCTCTTGCGCCTAAGTTAGACCGTGTTGGCGCTTCCGATAAAATGTTTTGCTGTATTTGTTTCAGTTATCTGAACTCATATTCTGTCGAAGTTTAGTTACCTTTCATTACCAGATCGATAAAATAAAGTACCAGTAAAGTACAGTGGCTGATATAATCGAGTGTTCCCCTCCATTAATTTCAGATCTTACTCTTATAAGAGAATAGTTAACATGCGGAACAAAATACCTGGCAGTATTTCATTCGGCTTATCGCTCTGAGTTCAAATTTCGCCGAGACCGACTTTGTCTTTCATCCTTTCGGGTTCGATTAAATAAGTACCAGTCGAGTACTGGGGTCGATATAATCGACTCAACCTTTCCTCCGAACATGCTGGCCTTGTGCCAAAATTTGAAACCATTATTATTTTATTATTATTACTATTATTATATTATTATTATTATTATTATTATTATTATTAGTAGTAGTAGTAGTAGTAGTAGTAGTAGTAGTAGTAGTAGTAGTAGTAGTAGTGTAGAAAGGATTATAATTGAAGGTGGTGAGCTGGCAGAATCGTTAGTACGTCGGGCAAAATGCTTAGCGGCGTTTCGTCCGTCGCTACGTTCTGAGTTCAAATACCGCCGAGGTCGACTTTGCATTTCATACTTCTGAAGTACCAGTTGCGTACTTAATCGACTAGTCCCTTCCCCCAAAATTTCGGGTCTTGTGCCTTTAGTAGAAAGAATTATTGTTATTATTAAAAAGAACAACAACAAAAACAACGAGAAGCAGGAGTGGAGCCAATCCTAGAAAATAAGTACATTTGTTCTGCTAATTAAGTCATTAAATAGTAATATCTTCAAAAGAGGCTTTACTCAGTCTTCAACCCAAGAAAGTGGATTGCAACAGTTTAAAGAAACATTATACAAACATTTAATAATGATTTGTGTTTCGATGTTGTTCTGTCTTTGATGTTCTTGCTGATGCTACGACAATTGGTTTATTGCTTTTGCCAAAAACATGTAATGCCAATAACAGATATCCCAACACGACATCATCTTTGCTCCCCACCACTTCGCAAGACTAAGAAACACTCCTTCATTTCCCTCTCGGTCTTTCTTTCTCTCTCTCTCTCTCTCTCTGTAGCTTTCTCTGTTTCTCTCTCGCTCTCTCTTTCGATATATATAATATATATATGAATGTCTCACCTCTTTCTATGTATGCGCAAATATCAATCTTATACACCTCATCTCTCTCTCTCTCTCCGTCTCACTATGCATAACATTTTTCTAAATACATATCTAACTTCACAGACATTCTATCGCCTGCCGCCCTTACCCCGTCTTCCATCTCATATGAAGTCATGTGACGGAAAATAGTTGCGACTCATGAGACAATCCAAAAATGCTTTGAATACCGGAGTGTTTGCATTGATGCTCACGTATAACTCACACGCTCATATATGCATACACAAACATACATATTTACACACAGTCACATATAGATATACTCTTGTATGTGTGACATATATATATATATATATATATATATATATATATATATATATATTATAATTGCTATATTATCAAGTACTCACCCCGAATTTCTATATATATATATACATATATATACACACACACATACATATATATATACATATACATATATACATATACATATATATATATATATATATATATAAAAACATTATTAAAACATAATTTTAATTCATTATCCGCACCAACGCACGGTGCAACGCCAGATGGTTGTACCTCCAACCGTGCTGTTTACTGCTGTGATTTTTGCTACTAAGGTATCGGTTAAACTTTTGATTAATCTACTACAGATTATTCATCTTTCTATTTCACATAATATATATATATATATATATATATATATATATCTATATATATATAGATATATATATATATATATTATATATTATAATATATATATATATATACACATACACATATATATACATATATACATATATAATTATAGTTACTCTACAAATGTATTGGGTTTTCTCTTTTACATGGTAGTTATACATAATTTACCACACACACATACCAATACACACACACACACACATGTATGAATGTATATATAGGCATATACATATACATAGGGTGTGAATGTGTGTGTGTGTGTGTGTTATATATTTTGTATATATTATTGCCCGCATGCTTACTATACGTACAAAAATAGAGAGATAAATCAAGTGTTTGTTTACGGCATATTTAGCAGCTGTGTATAACATAACGAGCAATCCAACAAGCAGGGCCAAAACATCCACGTCAACAGCAATGGTAAGTGGTTAAGCTGCTGGTATGGACCCCATCTCTTACCTAATGTTTCGGCTACATTTGAAAATATCGGCAATCAGAATGATCGTTTCACAAACGATATATATATATATCAAAGTAAAAGAGTAATATATATTGAGCCCTTGTACAGTAGTACAACTTATAGTAGGCTCACCTAGGCATCGTCCGTAAGAAAAACAGCACCTGACGCTATTCTTTCTGCCAGAAATTTGGAAACGACGTACTGTACTGCGCTTGACATTCGCGCCTGAAGCTCTAATGAGAACATTTCAGAGTGTTTGGAAGTCAATCTGAGGATAGTGTAGAGGATTCAGAAACAGTTAGATGAGTCTAATGGTGATTATGAAGGTACAGCAGCTCGGAAAACTGACTCTGATCGTTCTGATAAGGAAAGAACTCCTGAATTTGTTGGTGAGATCCCGGCCATAATTGACAACGATCCCCGCCAAGGCAATCAGGTCCCATTGCCAGGGACATGGGAGTGTCTGAGTTTCTCATCAGGCAAGTAGTGTTTGAAGACATTAGGTATTCCTCATACAAGATGAGAAAGGACCATCAACTACAATAGGAAAGTTCGCACTACGAAGCTTTTGGACAAAATCAAGTACCCCCTACAACCGAACATGCTTTGATTTTTCTCAGACGAGAAAAATTTCTGCCAGGATCAGATGGTGAACACACAGAACAACTGTTGATGGTAAATATTAAACATCCAGTCAACATCATGGTGTTTGGAGTGATCATTAGTGGTGGCGACGTTATGCTTCCATTCATTTTCCCACACAACTTCGCACTCAACACAGAGGCCTATATCAAGTTCTTGGAGGAGGTTGTGTTGCCCTAGGTCAAGAGGGTGGCAGCGGGAAGACCCTATGTCTGGCAACATGATTCTGCACCGTGCTACTCAATCAGGAGAACCTCGTCATAGCTGTCAGAAAAATTCTGCGACCACATCACTCGTAACATCTGGATACCTAACTCCCCAGACTGCAACCCCCTTGATTATTATGTGTGGGGTGCAGTTGAGCAAGCGACCAACAAAACTCCTTATAATACCAAAGATGAACTGAAGGCAAGGATTATGGCACCATTCCCCGTCTTAAACAAGGAGACCGTCCAAAAGAGTTGCAGGAGATATATGTATGCAGGATATTTATTTATGTTTGTATGTATGTGTGTATCTGTCTGCGTGCGTGTGTGTGTGCGCGCGTGTGTATACACACACACACACCCATATATATAGAGAGAGATGTATATATAGATATATGTTTATATATATGTACATATATATATATATATATATATGTGTGTGTGTGTGTGTGTGTGTGTTATACACACGTGCGTGAGTGTTTTTATGTATGTATGTATGTATGGATGGATGGATGGATGGATGGATGGATGGATGGATGGATGGAGAGCTTTTGTGAGTTTCGTGAGAGCATAGAACATATCTATCTCACCTCCAAACAACTGACTGAACATGTTCTATGCGCCCACGAATCCTTAAGTCACGTGGAGGTAAGTTAAACTGATATAAAAAAATACCTCCTACCATTTGGCCACTTACTAGTACCGTAAATCCTCGTGTATAATACGCATTTTTCCCCAAAAATTTAAAGGTCAAAATCCCTAGTGCTTACTATATGCGAGGTTAAAAATGAAAAATATTTTCTAAGCAATGTCCGAGTCTTATTTGCTGTCCGGCAATGTTTATTCAGACGCATTTTGTGATGTCGGGCGCGAAAATACCTTAAGCTAAGCCTGAAAGCAATGAAGTCATAAAAGAATCATCCATAACTTGCAGTAAGCAACATTTATTAAAATAAAGGTATTTAGAACACAGAATATCATGTAACAAAAACAATTTGCAAACATATTTACATTCCCATATAACAGTTAAGAACATCACCATTATTGTATTACGCATGCGCGGAAGTGTTTTTTCGACTAGGTGCCGCTGACTTAATTACGTACGACTAAAGTTAGAGAAGGGGTGCGTATTATACACAAGGTTTAGGTGTTTCAGAAGTACAGTCCCCTAAAAATCCCCTGCGTATTATACTCAAGGGTGGACTATACTCGAGGATTTACGATATATATATATATATATATATATATATATATATATATATAGATATATAGATAGATAGATATATAGATAGATAGATAGATAAATAGATAGATAGATAGATAGATAGATAGATAGATAGATAGATAGATAGATAGATAGATAGATAGATAGATAGATAGATAGATGCAGACATGCAGGAAGTAAATAGACACCTTTAATTTTCAAAATCTTTTATTTAATACTCAAAGCTAGCAATTGAAATGTAATCGATAGGTAGGACTACATACTTTAGTATCTAGTTGACATTCCTTTAGCAGTTTTTCAGAAAATCTTTTTGGCATTGAACTGATGAACTTTGTGATTTTCTCTTGTGGAATTTCTGTCCACTTTTCACGCAACAATCGAAAAATTCATCTTTAGATTTAGGTTTCTGTCGAGTTTTTCGTATAGCTCTATCTAGTATGCTCCAAAGATTTTCAATTGGGTTCATGTCAGGAGATTGGCTCGGCCAAGGACACTTTTTGATCGCATTTTCAGTCAGCCATTGTTGATTCCTTTTCGCTGTGTGGCATAGAGCCCCATCTTCCATGAATAAAAACTCATTTTTCGTTATGTTATCGTGTGAACACATCGGAAGTAGTCCTTGCTTAAGTATTTCGATGTACTTTCCAGAGTTTATGGTTCCAACACATTCGATCAGTTCAGAACGACCATTGCTTTCCGTGGGCTCAGGTCAACCGGAACGAGAATCTGTTGATTCTTTTCCTTGGATTTTGAATTGCACTATAATTTGAGGATTTTCGGCAATTCTTCGCTGGCTAAAGACCAGCCTCAGATTGACCAACAATACGACCTCTTTGAACATCTGACAGTACCGCGGAATTTTTGGGGTGTGGCATGGTTAGTCTTCGCAGATGTTTAATATAATGGCACCTGGAATGAAAAAGAATAATTACATTGTAAATTTTACACTGCGGATAATATATTAAGACGCTTAGATCAGAAATTTTGAAAATTAAAGGTATCTATTTACTTCCTGCATGTCTGTCTATATATATATATATATATATATATATATATGAAAACAGAAAAAGAATGATGTCATTGGTAGTTCTAATCAGTTTAATTTATCAAGTTTTTAAATTTTTTATTAAGATAAATTTTACACTTTAGTTCGTTGATTGTGTAAGTTCTTTGTTAATTTGGGTGGAGTGATTTTTAACAATAATCCCTAGTCAACTTTTCTGGAGAACTTTCTCACATTCGTTGTCAAACAGATCTGAGGGTTTGGGGCTTTGTGATTTTACATGTGGGATTTGGGTGTGTTTGAGTGGGGTTGGGGTTTGTTAATCAATGTGACAGTGAAAGCGTGTTGATGAATAAGAGCTGAAAGGAAATAGTGAATGGTGAAAACAAGATACTTGATAGGGGATGGAGTTGGGAGATGGTTTGAGAGGAGGTGGGGAGATCAAGCTAGCTCACACATTCACTTCTCTACATATAACAGACAAAAAGTTTATATATATATATACATCTCTCTCTCTTTCTCCCCCTCTCTCTCTATATATATATTCACACACACACACACACACACACACACACACATATATATATACATACACATATATACATAAATACACATATTTATCTACACACACATATACATACATACACACACGCATAGATGCATATATATATATATATATATTAGAGAAAAACCACTATTATGCAATTCAAACAATGATAGACATAAACCAAATCATAAATAATAAATAAAATATATTTTTATAAAACATATAACTAGATCACAAAAAGTAGTAAAATGAATAATCAATATATAAGTAAAAAGCTACGTACGTTTCATGGCTATAATTAAATTCGAATTACAATTAAATTTAAATTTAATCGAAAATCAATTCAATTTAAAATTATAGTCACTCTTGAGTTTCAAACTTAGTTAATGGAGTTTCTTCTATAAGAAAAAAATCATTATTTAATTTTTTTTAATAAATATTGTTTAACTCTATTTGCTTATTTATTTTACTATTATTGTTAACATGAAGAGTGACTATAATTTTATATTGAAATGATTTTCGATTAAATTTAAATTTAATTGTAATTCGAATTTAATTATAGCCATGAAACGTACGTAGTTTTTTTACTCATTATATATTGATTATTCTTTTTTATACTATTTGTGATCTAGTTATATGCTTTATAAAAATATATTTTATTTTTTATTTATGATTTGGTTTATGTCTATCATTGTTTGAATTGCATAATAATGTTTTTTTTCTCGAATTTATATATCATATATTGATATTTTGAAATTTGATTTAATACTAAATTGAATTTTTCCCTGTAAGTTTGGAGTTGTACTCCCTAATATTATATACATACAACATATATATATATATATATATATATATATATATATATTATATATATATAATATATATATATATATATATATTCATATATATACACACATGCATGGATATACTCATACATACATACACATGTATATATGTATTCATACTCATGCATATATATATATACATACCCAGATATACACACACTCATATATACATACACATACATACACATATCCACACACAAATATCCCCTCCAGCTCACATGCACTCACACCTTCACACACGTACAGACACCACCACCATCATCATCATCATCGCCGCCCAACATCCGCTTTACATGTGGTCGCCAAACAACAACGATGATGATGATGATGATGAAAGCATGCGCAAATATATGGGCACATGTGAAACAGAAAAATACACATGCGTGGGTATGTGTGTGCATATTCATATTAATATGCATATATCCATACACGTGTATACATACATGTATGCACATATGCGCATGTGTATGCATCACACCCGTATATTTACATATACCTACATACACATGCACACGCACGCACACACACACACCACACACACACACACACACATATGAACATATATGAACACACATATGAACAGCGCTACATTTTCACCGTGCGAACTGAAGCTCCTTTCGGGACTCAACACAAAATTCAGTGACAGTCTTCACGCACCTTTTTATAAAAACATTTTATTTTATTTCTTTTAATCATTTATATAATCTTCATTTCATTTGTTTTTTAATTCTCTATATTCTTTTATTTTATTCTTATTTTTAATTTTAATTTTTAATTTGTATTTTTTAATATGTGTTTTTAATTTTTATTGTTAATTTGTGTTCTTAATTCAGTTTTTTAGCCACATACACGCACACACTCACACATACACACACATTCATATGCACGCACACACACACACTCATATATTCCGACGAAGAGACATGCTCTAAACATTAAAAACTCTCTCATTTCACCGACTGATACTTACTTTATCGACCCCAGAAGAATGAAAGGCGAAGTCGGCCACGATGGAATTTGAATTCAGAATGTAAGGCCGGACGAAATACATCTTATGTAGTAATATTTGAGCAAGTAATATTAAATAAGTAATATTACGTTTTTAACTTGTAGCAGTCAACTTTTCTCAGAGATTGTTGATTTTCCAACATCTTGAATATGTCATATTCTAGTCTCTTCTGGAATCAAACTAGACAAACCAGTGATATAGTAGTTTGTTGAGTAAATTGCTATCAAGAATGCCTTCTATATGTTTCTTTTGAATTGTCTAAATATCTTGAGGAGTTGACAGCGGGGACAAGCAACATAAAAATCTAACACTAAATTCCTCATAGTTTAGCGTATATACTTGATAAACCCACAAGAATTTTGGGGTTAGAGAGGTTATAGATGAGAAAATATTTCGGTCTATATTTGTGTGTTTGTGTATGTGTCAGTCTGTATGTCTCTGTGTTTGCGCATGTATATACGTGTACACACATGCACAGAGGTACTCAGATACATGCAGTGTATGTCTGGAATGGATAAGAGATTAACATTAAGATGGTGTTACATGAACTTGTTACTTAATATTTTCAATCCAAATCTCAAGTAATCCTTCACACGGCGTACATTTGTGTTTCTTCGCAGTTCCCGATGTTAGTTACTTCACATCTATTTACTTCACTTTCAGAAGTTAACCTCTCGTATCTTTTGAAACGGCCAGAAACTACTCTGACTCTGGCGTTCAATTTCTCTGTTTACATCGATATTGTTTCTGGAATATATGTTTTGTCAAAATTATTTTGCTTCGTATTTTATTGTAGAGGCTATTAACCTGCTCTTGAATGGTTATTAACCTACTGAAGCTAAATTCTGTTAATCCTGACGAAATAGCAATTTAAGTATTGTAGATGGCTGCAAATCTAGTGAAAATGGTTATTAATGCGTGGTTACTCACTCATGATCTATATCAAAATAGGGAGACAGAAAAGAGGGAGAGAGAAAAAGAGGATAAGGCGAAGAGTGAGGTAGAAAGAGAGAGAAAGGAAAAAAGGGAAAGAGAAGCGTCAATGACATGTGGTAGGGGGAGTGTAATATCTATTACGTGGTTTAAAAAGTTAGTTGAAGGTAGTGATATAGAAGAGAATTAGGAATATAATATTAGCAGAGGGGTGATATTCTGATGGTGAGATTAAAGAAAGGCAGAGAGAGTGAGAGAAAGAGGGGAGAGAGAGAAAGAGAGGGAGAGAGATGATGGTCGTGGTGGTGGTGGTGGTGCTGGTGGTGCTGGTGGTGGTGGTGGTGCTGGTGGTGGTGCTGGTGCTGGTGCTGCTGGTGGCGGCGGCGATGGTGAGTGCATAGTGAAAAGTATTTTATTAAATTGAACTAAGTTTTTTATCACTTAACGCAAGCGCATCTCATACCTGCCATTCACTTTAGAAAGAAACCAGTTTCCCGTTCACCTGTCATAGGCACTGGCTATAAATAAATCACAAGGGCAGGCATTTTATAAAGTGGCGCTGTTCTTGCCTGAACCTGTATTCGGTCATGGTCAGCTATATGTTGCATTCTCAAGGGCTCGCAAATTATCTGATGTAAGAGTTAAAGTTGTCAACACTGACAAACAAGGGAAAAGCAGAGGGAGAACTAACACGAAGAACATAGGCTTCAAAGAAGTATTGGATGGAAGGTGTATGCAAACTGAAAAGTGCATTGGCTCTGACTCCTCGCTTTGGCTTATAAATTACCAACGATGTGGTAATGTTGCATTAATTACCCCCCACCCTGTGAAACTGTGACCCCTATGTTTTACATATAAAGTATTTTTTTTATTATAAAAGTTTTGTTTTCTAGATAAGAAATTGTGACCATATAAATTTTAAAATGTAACTTTTCCTGTTTTGGGGGAAAATCGAAAACTAAAAGTAAATATTTATTTTATGAGTGCTGTGTATTAGGTCTACAAAATTGTGCATAAATTATATAAAGTATATATATATAAAGTGCATTGAGTAATCATCGTATTCCAATTTCCTTCACTTTTCAATGAGTAGCACATGAGCGACTATCTTTTCATAAAGATACAACACAGGCTACGCTTTCAGGTTTTTTGGATATATTTTTCAAGAATAATCCAAAAGGGTTGTTATTAATTCCGTGAAATATTCGTGGGTCCCGCTAGTTTTATATTAAACTGGAGGATAGCCTAAAATTTGTCAGTGTTTCTAGGTTTCAACCAGCAAAGCCATCATCACGCCTTCATCCTACTGGGGTCGATGAAATAAGTATCAGTCGAGAACTGTACATGCTGTAATCATTATTATTCACGATGTGGTAGTTTCAAGCAAATTTCTATTGCATCACCTGCTACACCTCCGTGTCCCTGGGTTGTGTGCAGCATTGAGGTTCCTTTTGTTATTGGAGTGCAAACTCTTACAGGTATTGCACTGTGTCAGTTTGTTTTGTTATGGGATTTGGTTGCAGTGTTTTGTTGTATTAGTGTTTGTATTGTGTGTTGTGTGTGTAATGTGAGTTGTGTACTTCTGCTGGGTATGCGGCCTGTTGGTGGTTGTTTATTTTATTGGATATTCCAACGTCTATGACGTTAACCACTTTTTCATCTTTGTCGATAAGCACAATATCTGGCCGTCTCAACTTTATAACCTAATCATATTGTATATTAATATCCTACAGAATTTTATATTTTTCTATTTTTGTCTTTTACATTTTACTTGTTTCAGTCATTAAACTGCAGATATGCTAGGTCACCATCTTGAAGAATTTTTAGTCGAATAAATCGATCCCAGTATTTTGTTAAAGCCTGGTATTTATGCTATCGATCTCTTTTCCGAACCGCTAATTTACGGAGACGTAAACACACGATCACCGGTTTTCAAGCTGCAGTGGGGACAAGCACAAACACAAAGACACACATACATATATATACACATATATATGTAAATATGTATGTATGTATATATATATGTATATATATATGTGTGTGTATATATATATATATGCATACATACATTCATATACATAACATACACACGCACACACACACACAGATATATACATACATATATTTGTGTGTGTGCATATGCATGCGTGAATGTATCCGACAACTGAATACTAACGGTCAACTTTAGAAATTAAGATGTGCAGCCAGCCATGAAAAATAGAACAGAGATACAGCCAAATAGTAGAACATTTAAATACCAAGCAGTACCATATTCTACCATCCATAGCAGCCCGACAAACGCGCTCTCGCAGCACGCACCATGTGTATGCGAACCGCTTATAAATTCAAACCACGACAAACAGAAGAGATGGCCTTAAAGTAGATTTTAAATTAACGGAGACAACACTCGTATATCGCCTGAGGAAACACAACTAGATCTCATTATGCAAACAAACAGTTGCATAATCAAGTGCCTGTATTCTTGGAGAACTATGTTGCGTTGAAACAATTGTAACGAATAATAAATAAATGCCCAACCTTACTCCTTTTTCCTGACTCCAATTTCTTCAATTTTATACATACATACATACATACATACAACCATGAAGAGCAAATCAGCAGTACAAAGAAATAAAATACCATTCCCTTTAAAACGGCAACCACTTTAACAGTACCAGAATCACCATCCCACTACATCTACACATTCAAAACAGTCTCCCAACAGCCCTTCAGCAGCAATACACCCTGATAAACTAAGTAACTACTACTAAATTCAGGCCACGACAGACCGAAAGGATGTTCTTGAAGCAGAGGATTTTAAAGTTACGGAGACAAGATTTACATATCACCCGAGGAAACTCAACAAGATCTCATAATCTTTTCTACTCGAGGCACAAAGCTCGAAAATTTTGGGGCGGGGGCCAGTCGATTAGATCGATCCCAGTACGCAACTGGCACTTAATTTATCGATCCCTGAAATGATGAAAGACAAAGTTGACCTCGGCGGAATTTGAACTCAACGTAAAGACAGACGAAATACCGCTAAGCATTTCGCCCGGCGTGCTAACGTTTCTGCCAGCTCGCCGCCTTAACTAGATCTCATAATGTAGGGAAAAAGTTGCTTAATCAAGTACCTGCACACCTGGAGAACTACTTTGCGTCGAAATAATTGTAGTGATTAAACGATAAATATCCAACCGTACCCCTTTTTTTGTTACTCCAATTTTGGCAATTACCTATTCACACACGACAGATACCCAAACGCAAACCTGGAAGTACGTATAATATTACAACTGGATAGCACAGGGTAAATCTGATTGTGGACGAGCTTTATACTGGATTATACTACGTTCTTTACAGAATATACCATATATATATAAATAAATATATGTGTCTTCTTTAGCCTCGGGTCGACCAAACCCTTGTGTGTGGATTTGCTAGACAGAAGCTGATAGAAGACCGTCGTATATATATATATATGTATATATATATGTGTGTATATATATGTATATATATATATATGGCAGAAACGTTAGCACGCCGGGCGAAATGCGTTGCCGTATTTCGTCTGCCGTTACGTTCCGAGTTCAAATTCCGCCGAGGTCGACTTTGCCTTTCATCCTTCCGGGGTCGATAAATTAAGTACCAGTTACGCACTGGGGTCGATGTAATCGACTTAATCCCTTTGTCTGTCCTTGTTTGTCTCCTCCGTGTTTAGCCCCTTGTGGGTAGTAAAGAAATATATATATATATATAAATAGTAGGGTTACTTCTCTCTCGTTGGCTGTTCGTGATTGGAATACATGAGCACTCTGAAGCCCATTTTTGGTAAATCCTTCTGCATCAGCAGTATACTGTAGGTCTTGTTTACTGTTTACCAAATATTTTGTCATGTTTCTTCTTTCACTGTTAATGCACTCCCGTATGTTGATCAGCCCACGTCCACCTTTACCCCTCTTCATGTAGAGTCTGTGTACATTCACCTTAAGGTGAAGGGCACCGTGTATTGTCATTGTCTTTCTGGTAGTGCGATCGAGTTGATTAATCTCCACTTGTGTACATTTCAGGATAGGTGACTATAACGGACTACAGCAACAGTCTATATGTTGATGCCAGTCACAAGGTTCCTTGGGTTGAGTCTTGATTACAAGAGAAGTTTGAGGTGCTTCAAATATGCAGTTATGATCTTGTCTTTCATTTCTCTGTGCAAGATATTGTCCAGCTCCAGGATTCCAAAGTACTTATATCCATCATCATTCGGGTTTTCCATTCTCTCTCCTTTTGGGAATTCTATGCCCCTTTTCTGCTCTTTTCCCTCATTTCAAAGTAAACACCGCATCCCTTTTGTTCTACCGGAAGTAGATTATTTTCCTCATGGAACGTATATATTTTCTCGGAAAGGATGCCTGTTAACACTTTCCATCGGAAGTTAAGACAAGCAATGGGTCGGTAATTGCCAACCTCATTGCCCTTTGACTGCTCTTTCATCAACAATGTTGTCTTTCTCTCGACAATCCACTCAGGAACTGCACCGCTTTGTAGACAATTGTCTAATTGTAACGCAATTTACTTGTGTGTTGACCTGAACCACTTGAATTCCGTCTGGTCCTGCCGCTTTCCAGTTTGGCAGTTTTGATACCCGTGCAATTACATCTTCCGTTGTTATGCACACATAGTCCTGTCGTGGAGCCTCCGGGTAATCTCACGGAATGAATCCATTCAGCGCCGTGGTTGTGGAAAACTTCTTGCCCCCAGATGTTATTCCAAAATTGGCGGGTTTCCTCTGTTTCAGGAGATATATTATCTTCTGCATCTCCTCTTAAGTTCTTAAAAAGCTGCCATTGGTTATTTGAGAATAACCGGTATTGCTGGAACAGCAATATACGATCAGTGTAGCTTTGCACCTTTAATGTTTTTGGCCGCACAAGTTGTTTTAGGGTTTCGATAACAGTTTTGAACCCTTTCTTTTCTATTTGGTATTTTGCGTCAAGATATGCCCTTGCACCTTGTTTTAGCATTTTCTATTGCCCTCTGGACTATTCTATACGACTCAGATCTTTACACAAAGTTTTAATATCACCTTCAATTCCACCATGGCACCTTCTGTCCTGTTATTATTATTATTTTCTTCTTCTTCTTCTTCTTCTTCTTCTTCTTCTTCTTATTATTATTATTATTATTATTATTATTATTATTATTATTATTATTATTATTATTATTATTATTATTATTATTAATATTTATATGAAGGCTGCGAGGTGGTAGAATCGTTACCGCGCCGGGCAAAATGCTTAGCGTCCTTAGGTTCTGAGTTAAAAGGCAAAGGTCAGCTTTGCCTTTAATCCTTTCGGGGGTCGATAAATTAGGTACCAGTAAAACATTGGGGTTTGTTTAATCAAATAGTCTCCTCCTCACCAAATTTCAGGCCTTGTGCTTTTAGTAGAAAGGATTATTATTATTATTATTATTATTAGTAGTAGTAGTAGTAGTAGTAGTAGTAGTAGTAGTAGTAGTAGTGAGAGCAGCACATGCCATCAAAAGTGACACTGGGGTACAAATATACGAAACCCATTAAATTCATCGCGACGACCCGTCTGATAACGGTACACCAGGCACATGTATAACAACCATATGCGCACGGTATAGCGCTCTCATATCAACATATATAGCACATGACCCTGCAGGAGGAGCCCAGTTGAAACTTACTCTTCTGAATGGTTTTGCTTATTGGTTACACGATTCACTGGCAGATTCATTCAGTCATTGGTCAAATAACGAAGCAAAAACGAACAGACGGCAATCCGATTTTAGATGTATGTAAGTAATGTTATAACAGATATCCCACAAAAACAAAACTTTCAAAACAGTATCATATGATAGCAACCGTCCTAGAGCTCGCTTCTGCTTTTTTGTTATTTTTTTCAGTAACTATTTCAAGCCAACAAAAAAAAAAAAAAAAAAAAAAAAAATATTCTATCAGCAAATTAATGCGTTTATTTACATAATTTATACTTGTTATTTCGACACACCTCAAATCAATTAGTAAAACTTAACATACATCAGACCGCTTAAATTACGATTTTTGGCAGGGAATATATAAAGTGCTTACCAGACCGTTTTCACTCAACCCGCTTGCGGATTTGTAGGTTTAATGAGAATCTTCAAAGATTAGCGTCTGATATACCATCAAAAGAAATGATATTGCCAAATAATTTGCTGTTTAAACCACAATGTCTTATTAATTTACACCTCAAATTGTCACACATGTTCTCTGCTTTTACTGCTCATACATACATACGTGCCTTTATACATAGAGCCAGTTAGATATATATTAACCAAACATACCTGTATGCGTATAAAGACAGAAGCGTATATGTATACACACACACGCACTCACACACGCACATATATGTACATGTATATATATATACAAACATACATACACAAACATATATATATACATACATACATACACACACACACATATCCTTTGAACTCTCTCTCCAAAGTACTTGTCGGTTATCGGACTCGTCCCCGTATTTAGCCTTGGATGGAGCTTACCACCCGTTTTGGGCTGCGTTCCCAAGCTTCCCGACTCTCGGGCCGATGAACACCGCCGATCGCCGCCGGCTCGGAATGGGCCTGGCACCCGCTCTGGGCAGCCCCGAAATCGAGGGTACTCCGAACCTAGCCGAGCGAAACGATCAACCTTGCGTCACAATTCTCGACGACTGGCGCGGCCGACGAGATTCGGCTTTGGGCTTCTCCCGGTTCACTCGCCGTTACTTAGGGAATCCCGGTTGGTTTCTTTTCCTCCGCTTAGCGATATACTTAAGTTGAGCGGGTAATCTCGTCCGAGTCGAAGGCAGCACCCCCGGGCTGTTTCACGGTACATATATTTGTGTGTGTACATATATGTTTTGGTCCCATTTTCAGCAAATTTCTTGTCTGTGCCCCCAGAGCGGAAGTAATATTATCGATAATCGCCGAAATTGCGCTTGACCCTCTGACCGATAACTGAAGAGGAGCTGGTGCATTTCTGTGTTTTCTGTTCGTCTGTGTATTTAGTATATGCTCCTATTATTATTATTATTATTATTATTATAATTATTATTATTATTATTGTTGCTGTTGTTGTTGTTGTTGTTGTTGTTGTCGTTGTTGTTGTTGTTGTCGTTGTTGTTGTTGTTGTCGTGTTGTTGTTGTTGTCGTTGTTGTTGTATGTATATATATATATATATATATATATACACAACAACATCAACGACAACAACAACAACAACAATAATAATAATATAATAATAATAATAATATATATATATATATATACATTCATGTATGTCATATTTATGTAACGCACGCACTCATTATTTTTTTACCTATTTGTAGAAATTTTCTTGGAATATTTTTGTATCACTCTGTCTCTTTCCTTTACTTTAGCTTCTCTTAATTTCCTTTCTCTCCCCCTCTCTCTCTCTCTCTCTCAACAAATTGTTGTTGTTGTTGTTGTTGTTGTATATATATATATATATATATATAATCAACAACAACAACGACGACGACAACAATAATAACAACAACAACAACAACAACAATAACAACAATAATAATAATAATAATAATATATATATATATATATAGCAAAGTCAAGTCCTTCCTTCGGAAGTACCACTCCGGAAACATACTAGTGATGGGTGATTTTAACCTCCCTCTTGTGAACTGGCCCACAAATACTCCGAAGTTAGGCAAGTGCTCTACATCAGATAGGGCAGCAGCATAACTGCTCTTTAATCTGATGGATGAGTGTTTCCTGACTCAGCTAGTGCTTGAACCAACGAGACAGAATAAAACGATCTTGGATCTGGTATTGACCAATCACTCTAGCTACGTTCACAGCATTTCAGTCGAAAAAACTCTCCTCTCAGACCACGACATGGTACTCTGCAATCTTAATTCCCGACATATAAAAACCAAACCAGCCAATCCCACTCCATGGCACCCATTTGACAACATAAACTTCCACAAAGCGGACTGGGGAACAATCAGAAAGGATCTGTCTTCCATCGACTGGTCTTTTACTCTCAATTCCCTCATATTGAGACCGCGTTGCAGCACTTTGAAACCATTGTCACCTATACATGCTCTAAACACGCTCCCAAGAAATCTACTAACACAAACAGAAACCGGCTCCCTAAAAAGAAAAAAACACTCATCAGGCGCATCAAAAGACTCAACAAAAAAATCAACCAATTAAAATATTCCCACACACAACATCCACATTCAACAACAATGAAAAGACTAGAGCTGGAAAAACTTCATCTGCAGACTAAGACTAACATGAAAACTTCCATTGAAAATCAAAGAGCTGTGGAGGAACAATGGGTAATCAAAAACATCAAACAGAACCCAAGTGTTCTATTCTTATGCAAATAAGCATAGAACCACTGTCTCACCCATTGGGTCATTGATTGATGATAACGGCATTCCCCAACACGATGCTAAAGAAATGGCAGAAATACTGCAGAAACAATACTGCTCTGTCTTCAGTGTTCCCACTGATATTGATGTGAGGGAAACGAGCGAAGTTGACTCCCAACACAAAATCGCAGACATAACCTTCACTGCCACCGACATTGTAGCAGCAATAAATGAGGTCAAACATTACTCTGCTGTAGGCCCTGATAGATTTCCCGCTAGTCTCCTGAAGGAATGTAGATATCAACTTGCAGTCCCTCTGACCAACCTCTGGAGAAACTCGTTAGACGCAGGTTATATACCGAAACAGTTTCTATCCCAGTCGGTCATCCCGGTTGGTTTTCAAACAGGGAAATAGATCCCTCGCAGTCAACTATCGCCCAATCTCACTCACCTCCCACATCATTAAAGTGTTTGAAAGAGTGTTAAGATCAAGGATAGCTGACTTCCTGGAGACCCACAAACTCCTAAATTCAAATCAGCATGGCTTTCGCTGTGGCAGGGACTGTCTAACACAGCTCTTACACCACATTGAAGATGTACTCAAAGCCTTGGGAACAGGTTCGAACTCTGACGTCATATATCTTGACTTCAGTAAAGCGTTCGACAGGGTAGACCATAACATCCTACTCTCAAAATTGGCAAATGTTGGAATCCGTGGAAAAGTTCTACGCTGGATTCAGTATTTCCTGGCGAATAGAACACAACATGTTGTAGTTGATGGAGTCCACTCAAACCCAGCAAAAGTCACCAGCGGTGTTCCCCAGGGAACTGTTTTGGTCCGCTACTCTTCATAATTTACGTAAACGACCTTTCCAGTGTCGTACATCACTGCAAAGTGAAAATATTCGCTAATGACACTAAGCTCCAGCAAATCGTCAATGAAGAAGCAGACCGAACTCAACTCCAGTCTGATCTATATGCTGTGAGTCAATGGGCAGACAGAAACAAAATGCAACTGAATGAGGGAAAATTTGAGCTGATGCATTTTGGAAGAAATTCCTCACTAAAACAACCATACTCTCTTCCTTCAGGGGAACCGCTCACAGCCTCTAACAATATCAGAGACCTGGGTGTAATTGTTGATGACGATCTCAGTTGGAGTGCACACATCAACAAGAAGGTCGATATAGCTCGTAGGATGAGTTCCTGGATCTTAAGAACTTTCCGGTCCAGAGAACAAGGTGTCATCATACCACTTTTTTCCTCCTTTGTACGGCCACACCTTGAATACTGCTGCCCACTGTGGTCTCCTCACACAAGACAAAACATCTCCAGAATTGAGTCACCCCAGAGGGCTCTCACTAAACAAATTGAAGGCATGGCTGCTCTCGATTATTGGGATCGCCTTAAAGCCTTGAAACTTTACTCCCTCCAGCGTCGCCGTGAGCGGTACATCATTTGTACGATGTGGAAAATATACCGCCAACTTTGCCCAAACGACCTAAACATTAGCTTCAAGGTTCATCCGAGACTTGGACCACGGGCTATACGTCCCCTGCCAAATTCAAGATCACAACATACATGTACACTGCAACATAATTTCTTTTCCTCAACAGGCCCTGCCCTATTTAATATTGTCCCGAGGGAGATCAAAGAGGAAAAGGATCCCATCAACTTCAAACAGAGTCTGGATAGATTCCTTCAAAGAATACCAGATAAGCCACCCATAATTGGATACAACTCACCCAACAAGAACTCACTACTTGAACAAAACTGGATACAACTCACCCAACAAGAACTCACTACATGAACAAAACTTGACTTAAACAGGATTCGAATAATCCTATCAGGTGGTGCTATTAAGTTAGACATGGCCTGGACCAATCTCTGGTCGAAACATATCTAAGTTTATCTAAGTTTATATATATATACATTCATGTATGTCATATTTATGTAACGCACGCACTCATTATTTTTTTACCTATTTGTAAAAATTTTCTTGGAATATTTTTGTATCACTCTGTCTGTTTCCTTTACTTTGGCTTCTCTTAATTTCCTTTCTCTCCCTCTCTCTCTCTCTCTCTCTCTCTCTCTCTCTATCTATCTATCTATCTGTCTTTCTCTGTTACCCTTCTTCCACTATCACCTGATCCGTAACAGCTTAAGACGATGTCATTCCTTTTAACGTTGCCTTCGACCGGACTAGTCACAATTTGGGATCCTCGCTGTACCCGTCCCGTGTCAGTAGTCTTTTAGGACAGCTTTCATTTCTCCTTCGCGTTACCCATATTTGTCTTGTCTTGCAGCCCTAACGCTTTTTGCTTTGCTGTATATGTATTATTATCATTTTAATTGTTGTCTTCGTGTGGATCTAAGCCTTTATTCTGTTTATTGTTTGGTCCCTCACCGTTCACTTATGGTCTCGTCTTGAACCCGTCTCGTTTTTTTTAATTTTTTGGTTCCATTCCCGGTAAGTTTCTTGCTCGTGCCGCCTGAGTGGAAGCAATACTATCGATAATGGTCGAAATTGCGCTTGACGCTTTGGCCGATAACTGAAGAGGAGTTGGTGACCATCTGGGTTCTTTATTCGTTTGCGTATTTAGTATAGTTTCTTTTTAATTATATACATATATATATATATGTGTGTGTGTGTGTGTGTGTGTGTATGTGTGTGTGTGTCTGTGTCTGTGTCTGTGTGCGTCACTGTGTGTGTGTTTGTCCCCAACATCGTTTGACAACCGATGCAGGTATGTTTACGCCCGTGTAACTTAGCGGTTCGGCAACAGAGACTGATAGAATAAGTACTAGGCTTACAAAGAATAAGTCCCGGGGTCGATTTGCTCGACTAAAGGTGGTGTTTTAGCATGGCCGCAGTCAAATGACTGAAACAACTAAAAGAATATATATATATATATATATTATATATATATAATATATATATATATATATATATATATTATATATAGATATGTTTATATATATATACATATAGGTATATATATAGGTATATATATATTATATATATATATACCTACAGAGGTATGTTATATTTTCCGTTTGTTTTCTTTTTAAATAATCCTGAATACATATATATATATATATTATATATATATATATATATATATATATATATTATATATATATATATATATATATACATACATATATACATACATACAAGCAGGCATGCATACACACATACATAAATACATACATACATAAATACATACATACATATATACATACATGCATATATATATATATGTATATATGTATGCATTTATGTATATGTGTATGCTCGCAAGCATGTATGTGTGTATATACATATATATTCTTTTACTTGTTTCAGTCATTAGACTGCGCCCATGCTGGACCACCGCCTTAAGTCGAGCAAATCGACACCAGGACTTATTCTTTGTAAGCCTAGTACTTATTCTCTCTATATATATATACATCTTTATAGTCCTCCCTGTAAAAATACAAATTGAAAGAAGTCTGTCGTATATGTGGTTATAGGCCTGGTAAGAAGTTTGCTTCTCAACCACATAGTTCCGGGTACAGTCCGACTGCATTGCACCTTCGGCATGTTTCTTCTACTATATCCTCGGGTCGACCAAAGCCTTAAAAGTACATCTGGTAGACAGAAAAGGAAAGAAGCCCGTCGTATGCACATATGTGTGTGTGTGTGTGTGTGTGTGTGTGTGTGTGTGGTGTGTGTGTGTGTGACAGTGTTTGCTCCCCACCATTGCTTGACAATAGCTGTTGGTGTGCTTATGCCCCTATAAACTAGCGATTCGGCAAAAGATATCGATAGAATAAGTACCAGGCTTTAAAAAAGTACTGGGGTCGATCCATCCGACTAAAAATTCTTCAAAACTGTGCCCCAGCATGACCGCAGTCTAATGAGTCGCTCTCTTTTTTCTTGATAATCTTTGCTTTTTCAGATTCTCGCATAAACATTTATTAATATAACCGAATGCATCAATTATTATTTGCATAATTGTGAATTTCTAGACAGTTTAAGGAAGTTAGAGATTTCGAAACAGCTATTCATAAATATTCCCCTCGCTGATTTTGGAAGAAATGCTCAGATATGAGTATCTTGCCTTTCTCACTAGCTATTTTTTTTAAAATTTCCGCCTCAAAGAATAAAATCAGGTCTCTATTTGTACATACTCTTTTGCCCTCGTTTTTATATATGTGTGTGTGCAGTGGCAGACTGGGTCTAAAAATATTGGTTGCCAGGAGACTAAGGGCGCCCACTCGCAGCTACAAGGGGGCCCAACCGCAACTACAATGCTATCATTTAATTTTTTCTTTTTTTTTTGTTAAAAGTATTCTTTTTAACTGTCTACAAACACACTCAGGCTGAAATAATTAATGCATTCTTCCAGGAGTGAATAAAAAAAATCCTCAAACTTGAGAGGTGGGCCCCTTAGATACTAACATGGGTCCCCATATATGGATTCTAATGGCACTGGGACCCACTTGCCACCGAGCAAGCTGGCCAGTCCGCTACTGCGCGCGCGCGCGCGTGTGTGTGCGTGCGAATCTGAACAGATAACACCTAATTATAGAGTAGCAATTACTTATTGGTTTGTTTACATAATAATTAATTGATTAATTGTAGTTTCATTTGTAATTAGAAGCTTCAAGAAAAGAATCAGTAAACAAGAAATGGAGCCATAAAAATAAGACTACAAAGAAAATATGTAATATGTGTGTATGTGTGTATGTTCGTTTGTGTTTGTGTGCGCGCGCACGCGTATGTATGTAAAGAAATTGCTTAGGGATCCGATCATTTTCTATCCTGACAACGTAGTCACTTAACCGTAATCGTTGCTGAAGTACTAAAGACACTACACTAACAGACAGACTGTATTCGAGGACTTCAACATCACTTACATTTTTCATCGAATACCCAGTATACGGCTGAAATTATGGACGAAATTACCCCCAGCCTTTTCATATTTCCGATTAGTAACTTGGGTTTCTGATGCATATAACAATGAAGACAAAACACAAGTATTGTAAACCTTCAGCTTTGTCTCAATTGAAATTCCGTGCTGAGATCATAAATGTCTATCCAATTTTCTGAATGCATCAGCGACTTTCTTGAATGGGAGGATTTCATCATCAAGAGTATTTACTGCCTAAATCTACGAATTTATCCTCATCCTTCAATTTTTGTCCAGCCATATACCTGCTTGGCTCAGAGTAGGCTTTACCGAGGGCATGTTGGTACATTACAACTGACTTTTACAGGCTGGTTGTTAAACCCATTGTACTGCATACTGTTGTGAAGGGGTCCATAAAATACTGCATGTCACTCTGGGAAATGGCGTTACAGGAAATCGCGTACTAGTATTGAGAAAAACTTATATTCGATATCTAACCCGTTGTTCTGAATCTGATGTACACCCCAAGTAAGCAATCCTCGAAAGCCGCCAAGAAAACCATAGTAAGATACAACATGAACGAAGTTAGTGCTAGTATATCTCCTTCCTTAACACCAGTTTCAACCAAAATTGGATCATAGACTTTACTACCTACGTTGACAGATGCAGTTTAAAAGCTGGTACATCTTCCATTCCCAGAATAGAGTCATCAGGATCTTCCAAATAAATAACACTGCATATCTTTCATGCCTTCACTTCAGGAATAGAGCCTCACTTCTTTGAGCGCCCCACCAATATTTCATCTACTTCACTGAAACAACCTTTTCCTTGTGTAACAGCGTTGGATTGCCGGGGGCTCTGCTGTTAGTTTGATGTTATATGACGATCGTTATTGGGAGCAACATACCAGACGACAGAGAAAACTGTTCCCTACAGGAGCAACACGGTTACTTCTATTCCTTGTTCTGAATAATTTCAGAATCCAGTGAGCTATCTTAGTAATATGCAAACGGAATGGTACATTGTTCGTCATGTGCATTTTCAGATTGTACATCGATTACGACTCTGAAATTGCTATAAACCTTAGTTTTGTGCATTATGGTTACAATCTGCTTGGCTGATAGCACAGTACTTTTTCAACATTGCACTGCATATCGCTTTCTTGAGTTTATATTTCACCGTCGGCTGGTGCACAACAACGATTATAAGTTGATCCAAAAGTACAATGGTAAAATAATACTCCTAAGATTACCTGATGAAAGTTAGTAAACCTTTCGTATCTCACTACCTTATCGGATCAACTCTTTAAGCTGACAAAGTTTCATATTGCAGCTAGCATGAATTATGTCAAGTTTCTTACATCTTTATACCAAAGAAGTGAAACAAATTATTAATCCACCATTAATATTAATGCGTTTATTTACATAATTTAACTTTGTTATTTTGACACTTTTCAAGTCAATTAATAAAACTTAGCCTACATCAGGGCGCTTAAATTACGGTTTTTGACATAGAGTATATAACCTGCTTACTGAAATGTTTTCATTCAAACCACTTGTGGACCTCAGGATTTAATGAGAATCTTCTAAAACTGCAATAATTGCATTATGATATAACATCAAAGAAATAATAAAAACTGATAATTAGCCGGCTAAACTGGTCTCCTTTATTAATGAGCGCCATAAATTGTTTTATTTGTTCTCTACTATATATATATATATATATATATAATATATATATATATATATATATATATATATACAAACATATATATATATATACAAACATATATATATATATAATATATATATATACATATGCATTTATTATACATGTGTGCGTATATATTTATATATATACATATAAGTGTTTATTTGTGTGTACAAACACATTTATTCATATATGTATACATATATGCATGCATATATGTGTGTGTGTGGTCTGTGAGTGTGTCAGATACATGTTGGATATGCATAAAAAGCGACAACGCCCAATGCTGGGTTAGCAGAACTTAACCTACCTATACATACACAGACGCACGCAGAAGTACACACAGGTATTAACATAAATGTGTATATGTATGTTCGCGTTTGTGCGTGCATGTGTGTGTGTGTGTGTGTGTGTATGTGTGTGCGAGTGAGTGTGTGTGTGTGTGTGTGTGTGTGTGTGTGTGTGTGTGTGTGTGTGTGTGTGTGTGTGTGTGTGTGTGTGTGTGTGTGTTTGAGCTAATAAGAATAAAACAAAGGAGCTGCTCGTTTCTAAACAGAATTATTTGATTTCGTTGGCGGCTGAAACTTCAGAATATGATACTCCGAGTCTCTCAATTCTGATCTTCGGTCAATCTCGAAACACAAGAAAGATGCATGAAAGATAACATTGAAGATATTTGAATATCTCGATAGGGTTTAACTTGATGAAAATGAAATAAAAGTGTATTATTGTTACATTGGATACAAATTAAATGAAAAAAAAACTGTGTAGGGAAGTGTTACTAATCAGAGAAGAGAAAAAAAGAAGGAAAAGAAAAGAATAAAGGAACCAAAAGCATTGCTAAGTGTATATGTGCATATACGTATTTACATATATTTGTATATATGTGTCTGGGAAAATAGAAGTTTTAAAAAAATTCCTGCGTATCGTTACAATGGAAATTGTGTGTGTTTATGTGTGTGTGTGCACGCGCGCACGCGCAGTATGTGTGCGTAAGCACAGTATGTGTGTGCACGCGCAGTTACTGTACATGTATGCGCGTGTGTGTGCGCGCGCGCCGTGTATGTTTGTTCATAAAAATATGTAAAAGAGCAATTAGGAAAGCAAATAAACAAATGAAATATAAGTACATACCGTAAATCCTCGAGTATAATCCGCATTTTTCCCTAAAATTTAAAGGTCAAAATCCCTAGTGCGTATTATACACGAGGTTAAAAATGAAAATTATTTTGTAAGCAATGTTCAAGTCTCTATTTGCTGTCCGGCAATGTTTATTCAGACACATTTTGTGATGTCGGGCGCGATAAAACCTTACGCTAAGCCTGAAAGCAATGAAGTCATAAAAGAATCATCCATAACTTGCAGTAAGCAACATCTATTAAACGTTATTACTGTTATTACTATTATTTCTTTATCTTCTGCAAACAAAATGCACAAAAATGCTACACGTTTGCATTATGTTATATATACAATAATAATAAAGGACATTACCGTATACAGTTTTACAAACCAAGGACGTTATATAGAACTCCTTGACTGAAGTTACAGAAGAGGTGCGTATTATACACAAGGTTTAGGTTTTTCAGAGGTACAGCTCCCTAAAAATCCCCTGCGTATTATACTCAAGGGCGGGCTATACTCGGGGATTTACGGTACTTATATTCTATGAATGGATATGTGTACGTAAACTAGAATTTATTCTGTATGTATGTATCGTGTGTTTGTGTGTGTGTGTGGGAGGGGGGTTGGATGGCCCTCCTCTCTTTCACTGTAATCATCATCCGGAACTTTGCTCACACCAGACTGTGGTCTGTCCAGCATTCCGATCCACGAAAGATCTCGAAATTGCAAATGTCATAGATGTCACACTTGCGAATGATAACATAATCCAGCATGTGGCAACTTTAGACCTTGGATGCATCCACGTTTTTGTGTGATCGCTTTTGTGCATAAGATGAGTGCTTGCGATGTAAAGTCCATGTCATCGCACAGCTCCAGCAGCATGAGACCATTGCTATTCATTTTCCCTACACCAAAACGTCCTAGAGAGTTCCATGTTTGCCTGTCTGTTCCAACCCTGGCATAGAATGACTTTATCAGAATTGGGGATTTCCCTAAGTATGGCTCTCAGCTGGGTATAAAAAATAGTTTTATCTTCATCACAACTATACAAAGAAGGCACTCATTAGAGTAGCAAACCGGCCACCTTTCAGGTGGAATCGTAGAGTCATCAGACGTTCATTTATAGGAACAGGAAGCTCCTCCAACTTCTTAAGGATATCATATCGAACTACAAAGACAACACCAGCCTCTCTGCGCTCCTCCTTCTGCCTCCCCTGTGATGAAGGTGATGGTCAGCATGAGAAACCAGACCATCACCTTCTATATGAGTCTCTGAAAGAGCAGCTATATCAATGCTATAGCGGTTCAGCTCGCGGGCAACAAGTGTAGTGCGTCTTTGAGTCCTACAATCACTCTTGTTATCCAACAGAATGCGCACATTCCAACATGAAATGTTCAAGTTCCATCCAAATTCTGTAAAAATAAATAGTCTCTTTGATTTTCGAGGACTTCCGAATAAAAATAAAATAAATATATACTAAAAATAAGGATATATATATACTGAAAATAAAACAAATATATATAGGGGAGAAAAGCAGCACATATCGTGCAGAAGTCAGCAATGCCTGTACAGAGTTTTAGGTCCAATAAGGTTTGCACGACACCTCATAGACCCTCCCCACTCTATTGACATTATCCAGTGACAAGCAAAGCGAAATGTCTGGTGCCAATACGAGTCACAGGCTCAGGGATGTGGGAGTTCCATGATTTCTAGCTCAAACCAAAGATCTCAAAATGTCCAATGCCACTCCCTGAATATCTGGTTTTATATCAGATATGCATGTCCCTTTTCCAAGGGACATGCTTTAACAGAAGCTGAGAGGTGCCTCACTCCCAGTGCTCTTCTAGCACGCAGAACACCATCCCGGAATTTCTGCGAACCCGTACTACTGCTTGATAGCCGTTGACCCTGCACTAGGTTCATCCAACCGTTCAACAGGTCTTGTTTGTTATCTTGCTGGGTTTCTAGCAACTCTCCTCACCAGGGTAGCCTGGTAGAGATGCCGGTTTAGTCGCCGACAACCTGACTATGCAACAAGTTGTACTGGATTCCATGTTACCAGTAGCACCTATGAGATCCTAAGTGATCTCTCTCTCCCTCTCTCTCTCTCTCTCCTTCTCTCTCTCTCTCTCTATATATATATATATAAATAGATGAGTGTATTTTTACCTTGTTAACAATTAACACGGAAAAATAAATAAATAGTTACCAGGGCAGCAAAAATCTCACAAGTAAAGATGTTGTAACTCCTTGTTTATAAGTAGTCTCTATCATTATATAGAATTTAAACTTTAATTTCCTTTATATTTAACATTCACTATTAATATCCCTACTCTTTCTGTTAGCTGCTTATGACGTTATATCATATAACGTTTTTTTAAACAATATTAATAGCGTTCTGTCTATCGCTATACAAATCCATCATTTTTTGCTAAAATGTCGTATTGACGAGTTTCGTTTTTTTCACTTTCCCGAAGAGAAGATTGCATTGTTTATACCATTTATTCTTTTGAATAGTATCAGTGGAATTTTCGAAACATGTGTAGAAAGTAAAAATACTTGTTTAAACCTGCGTTAACTCCATTTTTTATTCATATTATATATATATATATATATATATATATATATATTCACTACCAGGATATTTAAACCTCTTATGGGGATAGTTTTATACAAGATCCCCTAGTTTAATATATTATATTTTGAAGAGTGGACAAGGATCCACATTATAACAGTAGCTACGAGGATATAAACAGTTCACGCGGACAACGTAAAAAAAGTTTTTTTCACGTGGACGACGTTGAATATTTTTTCACGTGGAGAAAATAAAAACTTGACAGAGAATTACCAAACATTTATGTTGTATATATTTCATCAAAAATCCGTAAAATTATGGAAAACTTGTTAGAGGGTTTAGTTGAGTTGTGAAAACAGCAACAGCAACAACTCAAAGAACAACAAGAACAACAACAAATTTTACAGCAATAAACATTCACATTTTCTGCCACAACAATACTTGCTGCCTTGATCAAATTATTTGTTTCTGTGATATTTTTTGTTCTGATGTATTTCAGAATTTCATTCACATTTTTCGTTTCTTGGTTCAGTTTCCACCGATCAACATTTTTAAGGTTGCAAATAATGTTGCTATCGTTCTCCTGTAGTCTTGCCTTTATTCTGTCGTAGATTGCCTTTTGCCCATCTGCCATGTCACCATTAGTTTTATTGTCTTCTTCCAAACCATCTATGTCTCTCATCGAGCAAGCTATCACTGTTCCTTTCCTGTGGTTTATTAGAAATTTCATCTCTATTTTCTGCTATGAGATTACTTTTATCAGTAGGAACTGTACTTCCATCGTTTCCTCTGCTGCTGTTTTCTAATACTCGTCTTTTGATAGCTTTGAGCTCTACTTCTGTTAGCCAACGATTTTTTCTTATTGCTCTAGCTTGATCACATAATCTCTGTTCCGTGAGTTGAAACAATCCTCTTTCTCTCCATTGATCATACATACGTTGTCAGTATCCCCTAAGATGAACACCCTTTTCGTCTACGGCAATGCTCAGGTAGTAACACTCCATGACCACAGCATTGATTTGTCTGTTCCATCTATGCTGTGTGTGCTGGTTCCTTGCTGAATAACGCCAGGCTGGAGTTGAAACCAGTATCTCTGAGCCTGCCAGGTGTAACACTGTCACGATCAAGGGCTTCAGTTTCATTACCACCGTTATTCACAATATTTTGTTTTTTCATTGTCACTCATATGAGGTAGCAATTATCAGGTTGCGCAATTACCAGTGTTTTTATTGTGACACCATCATCAGATGTATCATCAAATAGAGCATAGGAAGATTCCAACCGCTTCCTTTCATTATTATTATCATCATCACTGATATTATTTTAATTTTTTCCTGCTATTTGTCATTGTTAATAATTCCTCTGATCTGACATGAGTTTTGGCTTAATTATTATTATTATCATTATTACCACCATTACCATTATTACCATCATTATTATTATTTCCATTTATTATTAAAAGGTATTATTGAATGTTGTTTAGTTTCAACTTTTGTCTTGTACTTGAGATGATCATAAATATATGAATGTTTAAGTGAATAGTTGGAGCAAAATAGACAGCTTGGTGAAAATATTAAATTCCACAGGTCTATAAATAGATTCGGCAGATGGTGAAGAGATCAGCAATGGGCATTCCTGTGCGATAAATAGACAAAAGTGGCCGGCAGAGGTCAAATCTGTTTACTACTACTAGCGATGAATGAGAGCGCTGACTTTGGCTTTGAAGAGAATGAAGTCATCTTAATCTATTTTTAATTACTGATAGAAAAAATAATATATATATATATATGTGTGTGTGTGTGTGTGTGTGTGTGTGTGTGTGTGTGTGTGTGTGTGTGTGTATGTGTGTGTGTGTGTGTGTGTGTGTGTGTGTGCGTGTGTGTGTATGTATGTATAGATATAGATATACCTATAGATATAGATCGCTCACCACTAAACCATTTCATACTTTCTCTCCCTGTTTATTTGTGTTCCTTTCTGTCGAAGAGCGTAAAAGACTTTATCATTTCCTGAGCATTAAACTGATATATCTATTTCTTGTTTTTTGTCTTTTTTTATGTAAATTCTCACTACACACACACACACACACACACACACACATATATATTATATATATATATATATATTATATATATATATATATATATTATATATGTCGTCATCTGCGACGATACTTCCGTCGTAACTGCTATCCTGTCTTTTCTCGCCCGCCTTCTAAGGCTACTGGTCGACATTTTTTCTCTCTCGTCGTCCACTATAATCCAGCATTTGCAATACTTTTTCGTCTGGCGTTAACAGCCCTTCTTATCTTGTTCTCCTTGTCCTGTCTCTCACTGTTAATATTTATTTTTCCACTGTTTATATATATATTTTTTACTGTTTATATGTTTGTACTGTCGTTACCGTCTTGCTTTTTTTACCCCTCTGCGAAAAGATCTCAGATTTTAATTGATTTGCTTTTCGCAGGAAGGAAGTTTTCTTCGAAGTATACGTCTCACTTTTATCTTCGAAACGTTTAGTAGATGAAACCTTAGCGACTGAAGAAGGGGATTTTTCGTTGTGCTTATTGTCCTGTATCTCTTTTTTTGCTTGTCTTGTTCCTGGTTTGTGTCTATGTTTTTCGTCTCTCTATGTGTTCGACGTCTTTTTGGTGTCCTGTACACATATATGCGTGTATATGTACATGTAGAGGTAGGTACGTACTTATTGTTTATATATATGCATATGTTCTATTTTTATTACATATTATACGACTAAACGCACGCACCCTATTAAGTAAGATTGTTCTGTTTATCAAGTAGAGCCTTGATATTAACTCTCACGCGACTCTGCATCTTTCTTTCTTCTCTCTCCTCCCATCCCTTTTTTCGTCTTTTTTCCCTCACTAACTTGTCCTCTTCCTCTCTCTCTCATTCTTCATTCTCTCTCTCCCTTTCACCATTCGACGTCTTTTGGTGTCCTGTACACTATATGCGTGTATATGTACATGTAGAGGTAGGTACGTATACTATATGTTGATATATATGCATTGTTCTATTTTATTAACATATATTATATATATATATATATATATATATATATATATATAGTATATATATATTAGATATATATATCTATATATATATTATTATATACACATATATAGTATATAATATAATATACGGATGTCATCTCGTTAAATTTTTTTCCGTTGAAACTTTTCTTTTCTTTCTATGAATTTTGCTGTGGCTTACAATTTTTGTAATTGTGCAGTTTGTATATATTGGCAGATGCTTACCTCCTTAAATTAGAAAATTTAGAAAGTTTATATCTACAATTTTGTGTGAAAATTTTATCTTTCCATTTTCCCTGACTACCCGAATATGTAACCATGCCTTTCATTGTAACAACATGTTTTATTTTTCAGGCACGTTTAACGTTTTCTCTACAAACTACAAACAAGCCCCACCCCCCTTCTTTCTTTTTTCCATACAAAAACTAATACAAAGCCTTATGAGTGATTTTGGTAGACGGAAGCTGAAAGAAGCTCGTTATATATATATATATATATATAGTGAAAGAGATATCCAATATTTGCTGTAGTTATTTGTCTTTGATTTCACAATGTGTGTATTTATCTATGTATCAACTTTTCTTTCGATCTATGTATCTACTAGGAAAGTAGACTCTGTTATCAGTGGAATAGATACTAAAAATATAGGAGACACTAACTTATTGATCTATGCTGGAGGGGTAGTAGTCACAAGAAGATTAGATATCTAACAGGAAAAGATTAAAAACGAGCAAATGTGGAAAAAGGGACTACAAAATAAAATGAAGATTTTAAGACAAGATCGGAATAGAATAGTAGCCTGAAAACTTAACAAGTTAGGAAACACAAGATGCAGATCTTCCTTTGAGAAAAAATACTAAGTCAAAGAGAATGGATTTGGTACAGTAATTGATGAGTTGAAACTGTGTATCATAGCAGTAGCAGGCAACTTCTCCAGGTATCATATAAGAATTGATCACTTTCAACAGAATAGCTTATTTGAGACAGACCAGAAGAGATTCTATAAGTACAAAAATAGTGGAGAAAGAAGTACTGAAAATGAGAAACCTAATGCAGAAGAAGCTAGAAAGTTCTGGAGTCAATCACAATGGAGATACAATATGGTTAAAGAAAGCGAGGCAAGAAGTAGTGAGTGAGAAGTAGCCAGATCTATGATGAACTAGTACATTAAGGAGTAAAGTGTTAGGGAAAATGTTGAATTGGAAGGGCCTATTACCAGATTTAGTTCAAGAGTACTGACTAAAGAAATTTTGTAGTTTACATGAGAGGCTGAGGGAACAACTTCAAGATTGCCTTAACGGAGGAATAATACCAGACTGGATGACTAGAGGGAGAACAATACTCATTATGAACGATAAGAGCAAGGGTAACATAGCTAGCAACTATCGAGCAATCACTTGCTTACCATTAGTGTGGAAGCTGTTAACAGGAATGCTTTCAGGAAGCATTTACGAGCACCTTGACAACCAGAATTTACTGCCAGACGAACAGAAATTTTGCCGGAAGAAGGTTAGAAGAACGCATGATCTATTATACTTAGACAAAGCAGTTCTAACTGAAGTAAAAACAAGAAAGAAAAATCTAACAATAGTATAGATAGATTATAGGAAAGCGTATGACATGTTCCCACACTCATGGTTAAGTGAATATTTCAGTATATTCAGTATAGCAGACAACATAATAGAATTATTTAGCTTTAGATTTATACTCAAGTGACACAATCTTAGGGAATGATAATATCAAAAGTGGAATTTTTCCGTGAGGCTCGTTGTCCCACTTAATATTTGTCTTATGTTTGATCCCTCTCAGTTTAGTATTAAGGAAGGCAAAGGCAGGGTATCAGTTCAGAAATAGTAAAGGAAAAAAATTAACCAATTAACATGAATGACCTGAAGCTTTTTAGTATGAATGAAAAAGTGATAGATCCTCTAATACAGACTGTAAAACTCTTCACCAAAGATACAGATTTGCAATTTGGCATAGATAAGTATCAAATACTAATCGTGAGAAGGGGACAGGTAGTTAACAGCGAAGAAATCCAATGACCAGATGGCCAGACATTAAAATCATTGAAAGCAGGAGAGAGTTATAAACAGATGGGAGTCTTAGAATCTGACAAAGTACTAACTATAGAAATGAAAAAGCAAATTCAGAAGGGTGAGAAAGCTAACTAAGTCAAAGCTGAATGGCCCGGATCTAGTGAAGGCTGTAAATACTTGAACAGTATCATTACTTAGATACTCAGCAGCTTTTGTTAATTGGACAAAAATTGAATTAGCAGTTAAAAACTGGTTTAGCTAGACAGAAGAACAAGGAAGAAATTCAGTCTGAACGGAGGACTCCTTCCAAGATCAGGAGAAGCAAGATTATACTTACTTAGAAAGGAAGGCAGAAGAGGGTTGATATCAGTAGAAGACTGCGTGAAGTTAGCTAGAGTAGATGTAAACTCGTATGTAGGTAATAATGAAGAAAGTCTATTAAAAACTGCGAGAGTCACAGAAAGATATAGGGAAACCAAAAACCTAAACGAGGTTAAAAACTAGAAAATAGAACGGAAATTATCTAACTGGCAGGAGAAGGCGTTGCATGGTAGGTTACCAAAAATAGTTGCAGCAAATAGTAGTAGTGAGACATGGTTATGATTGCAGACAGGAAAGCTGAAAAGGGAGAGTAGCACAAGACCAAGTATTAAAGACTAATTAGATTGACACCAAGATAGACAAAATACCAAGTAAATTCCCAATGTATGTTATGCAAATCAGAAGAGGAAAGCGTAATTGAATGTAGCATGCTGGCGCAGAAAGAATACAAGAAAATACATGACAAGTGAGAAGAGTAATCCTAGAAAGCTAGGGTTTGACCATACTGATAAATGGTATGAACATAAGCCTAGCAATGTACTAGAAAGTACGAAATACAAGATGTTGTGGGACTTTAACATTCTGCCTGACAGAGTAATAGAAGCTAGAAAGCCTGATTTAGTAGTAGTAGATAAAGACAATAAAAAAAGCCAGATAATTGTTCTTTACAGTCCCAAATGACGAAAAAGCCAATATGAGAGGTGTAGAAAAAATAGTAAAGTATCAGGGCCTAGTCATTGAATTACAGAGACTATGGAAAGTGTGGTTAAAATTAATTCCAGTAATTATAGGTGAATTGGGAACTACCCCCAAAGATTTGAACAGATAGATAGGGAAATAGGCATAAAACTCAGTTTAGTATAGCTCCAGAAAACAGTGTTGTTAGGGACAGCTAGGATGTTTAGGAGGGTTCATGGCATCTAAGGATCTTAGGATTATTTCTTTCCAACAGTCTAATCTGTTGTGTATGTATATAATAATAATAATAATATAACAACAACACAACAACAACAACAAAAACAACAATAATAATAATAATAATAATAATAATAATAATAATAATAATACTAAGCTGGACCAGTGAAAAATTCACGAAAATAATAAAAAATGTAAACATCTGTAAATTGTGTGCTAGTGCCATGAGAAATGTTTCTATATTGTGACAGTTACAGAATATAGAAGGAAGTGTAAAACCGATAACTGTATAATCCAACCAAAATACCTCAGTTACACAAACGTAAACAGAATTACTATTTAACCTTAAAACATATCGTACATATTCAAAGAGCTTTGGTTTAGTGGTACGGAACGTTCTTCTGGTATTCTTTTATTCTTTTACTTGTTTCAGTCATTTGACGGTGGCCATGCTGGAGCACCACCCTTTAGTCGAAGAAATCGACTATTGGACATATTCCTTGTAAGCCTGGTGCTTATTATATCAACGTCTTCTGCCGATCAGCTAAGTTACGGGGACGCAAACACACCAACATCGTTTGTCAAGCAATGGTGTCGGGGTGACAAACACAGACACAAAAACACACGCATATATATATATATATATATATATATATATATATATGCGTGTGAGAGAGACAGTAGATACATAGACCGAAAGAAAAGTTGATACATAGATATATACACACATTGTGAAATCAAAGACAACTATCTAGCAGCTTCTTTCTGTTGCTGTCTTTTAATGTTGGCGATCTTTTTCTTACATCTGTTGTCATGACTTCCTGCAACTCATCTAAAATCTGATTTTCTTCACTTTAATCACTTTAATCGCTGGTGCCACTTGTCTCACAACCATATGTGCATGACATGGTGATGCCATATCAAGATAAACAGCACATGACCTTGCAGGTGGGGCCCAGTCAGAATTTTCTTAAGTTTGAGCAGCCCATCCCACTCAAAAGGTCCCTGAATGAGGTTTGTTTTAAGGATAAGGAATAAAACACCCATGTTTCCAGAGGCGAATTCTTCAAACCCCAAAGAATTCCTTTCAACACATGGCTATAATGCTCCCCCACTTCTTCTTCTTCTTCTTCTTCTTCTTCTTCTTCTTCTTCTTCTTCTTCTCCGTCTTCTTCTTCTTCTTCTTCTTCTTTTTCTTCTTCTTCTTCTTCTCCTCCTCCTCCTCCTCCTCCTCCTTCTTCTTCTTCTTTTTCTTTTTCTTCTTCTTCTTCTTCTTCTCCTCCTCCTTCTTCTTCGTTTTCTTCTTCTTCTTCTTCTTTTTCTTCTTCTTCTTCTTCTTCTTCTTCTTCTTCTTCTATTATTATTATTATTATTATTATTATTATTATTATTATCATTAAGGCGGCTAGCTGATGGAAGTGTTAGCACTCCGGGCAAAACACTTAGTGGCATTTCATCCGTCCTTCCGTTCTCAGTATAAATTTCTCTGAGGTTGACTTCGCCTTACATCCTTTCGGAGTTGATAAAATAAGTACCAGTTGTGTACTGGCATCGATGCAATCGACTCAACTCCTCCCCCAAATTTCAGGCCTTGTGCTTATAGCTGAAAGGACTTTGCCTTTCATCCTTTCAGAGTTGATAAAATAAGTACCAGTTGAGCACTGGGGTCGATGTTAACGACTTACCCCCTCCCCCATATTTGTTGGCCTTATCCTCCCCGCCACTTTTTCGTTTAACCTTTGAATGCTATGCATATGTCCCTTCTTATTCAGTGTACACCGTGTATACTTACTTTCTTCATTCTTTCCTTTTTCTTTATTTTTATTTTTTTATCATTACAATATATGTAAACCCCAACATTTTATGTCTGTCTTTGTATTGTACCCCTCATCCTTCGTCCTTGTAACGAATTAATAAAATCATTATTGTTGTTGTTATTATTATTATCATTATTATTATTATTATTTCTATTTTTTTATTTTCCTTATTAGTATTATTATTGTTATTATCATTATTATTATTGTTATTATTATTTGACGTATTATAATCAGTTAGTTGCTAGGCGTTAACTATGTAACCGAATACTCATCACTTAATGTAAATTCTAAAATCCTTCTTCTAATAGCTGAAATATTTGTTCCAATAGACTGCTAGTTTTTGGCTATTAACCATCTTCATTGCAGATAAACAATGGCATTTAAACAAATGAATCAATTCTCAAAACATGTAATTGTTTATTTTCTATATTTGTTTTTCTTTTTCAACATTTGTTCATCAGCAATAATAAGGTTCATATCACAAATGGTGTAAATATATGTGAGTCATCATATCATTGGTTCGCATCCATCTATTTATATATATATATGTATGTGTACATATGTATGTATATATACATACATGTACACACACATACACATATATATATATATACATACATATGTATATATGTATGTATGTATATGCACATACATACATGTATATATATATATATATATATATATATATATACATGCCGGCACATATGTATGTATGTAGTGCCAAAACAATTGCTAAGATCGGCCGTAATGGATAAATACTGTACACGAAACAGGATATGATATATATATATATATATATATAGCTAATGAATACATGCGTTATACGTGAGCCAAGTTTCACGCTCGGATAGTCAGTAATCGATATCAGATGACATGACTACGGCTCCGAAAATATGGGGAGAAAATGAGAAAAAATTTCGAGAGGAAAATACTAGAAGACACCTTTAAGAAACATGTTAAAGGGAAATGTATATAAAAGATATGTCTCTTTAACACGTTAAATGAAGAATATTATATATTTGGATGCTTACATCTAAGAAACTCATGACTGGTACGGGTAGGCGAATGGGGAAAAGGCTGGGGTGTGTTAAAACGTTTGTTTAATCTGGTGAAGCGTGTCATCCATTTCGATAACAAAGATTTGTCAAAATGCATACATCTTGCACACACACACGTATATATAATATATATATATATATATATATATATATATATATATTATATATATATATATATGGTGGTTGTCTACTCCTTATGCAGAGTTTGACCACCTCCTGTACCTACACCTTAGCACCATCATGGCATTTGATGTGGCTTTTTAAACCAGACAATGTTCTGAAAAGACACCCACATAGATTGCACCTCCGATTTGGACCACCAAACTGCAGATAAGCTCTGTTTTTTGTGGATCTTAAAATGTATTTTGGGGTCTCCGTTGGATTTTCAAATCTTCTGGTATACACTGTTGGTGGAGGTTCATTTTACATGCGTTCGCTTATGAGATTTGAGGCCAGCAAAAGACAAGCATGGTCTGTCACAGACTGTGCACACAAAAGGGTCATTGTAATTCACCTTCTCGATCGTTACATTCTTCCTTAGATCTCTTTTGAGTATTACTTGTGTTATCCTGGCCTCTTCAAATGCTTTCTCTCCACTCCACACCTTTGTTCGCCATCCAGCTCTATCCGAAGCAAGGGTTTCTATATTCGGAATCATTCTAAATGACTTCATAGTAGTCCATATGCCGTCCTTAAACTTCTTTTTAGGTTTACACCGATAGTGTTTCCCTTCTGCAAGCTCGCCATAAAACAGCTGTTTTGGCATGCGTTCATCTGCCATTCGAACAATATGGCTACACCATCTCAATTGGTTCCTCAAAATCATAGCTTTAATTGAGGTGATACCTGAAGATGCAAGGGTATCTGTGTTTGGAGTAAAAGAACTCCATTTAATTTTTAAAATGCGATGAAGGCATTTTTTGTGGAATTCTAACAATTTAAAATGCCTTTCATAACAAGTCCAAGTTTGACAGGAATACAACAGGGGTGGTAAGAGAAATGATCCGTAAAGAGCCAGCTTTGTATTCTTATTTATATGTTGTTGGTACCAAAGGCGTGACTCCAAGCCACCAAATGCTTATGCTGCCCTTTGAATTCACAGCTGTAATTCTGTATCAAGATTTCCATCATTTTGAAAAGAGCTTCGAAGGTAGACAAACGAATCCACAATCTCAAGTATCTTACCCTTAACAAAAATTTTAGTGGCTTACAAACAGCACCACAGGTTGATGCATTACAACTGTTTTTTGTTTCAAGTTTTAGTCAAGCCAAAATCATCACAAGCCGAGTCAAATGCAGATACAAGAGATTGAAGACCTGTTTCAGAATGACTGACAAGATCGCAATAATCAGCGTACAAAAGTTCCCTAATAAGTGAAGTAAAAACCTTTGTTCTGAATTTCAGTCTGGTCACATAAAAAACATTCCCTGTTGTTCGATATTTTATGTAAAAAACCTCCTCAGAGGTTTGAAAAGCACGTGGCAACCCAACAGCAGAGTATATTGCAAAGAGGGTGGGTGCATTAAGGTCTTGCTTTACTCCATTTTCCACAGCAATACAGAGATCCTACCACCAAAATTAATTCTAGCTTTCATATATTGATGCAAAGCCCTGATCATGTTTACGAAGTTTTCTGGGAAACCTATTTTCCTTAGAATTAGCCACAGAGCATTTCGATTAACAGTATCAAATGCTTTGCTCAAATCAACAAAGCAATGATATAGAGCAAGATTCTGTTCAATGTACTTTTCTTGTAATTGTCTGACAATAAAGATACAATCAGCTGTGCCCCTAGAGGAACAAAAACCACAATGAGACTCAGACACTATATTTGGAACTATAAAGGTATTTAAACGTTCTAACAAAATGCGAGAAAGTACCTTTCCAACTCCTAAAAAAAAAAACCTACCAGCAATTACGTCTAGTATTTCCAACGTCACTTGGTTGCAAATGAATATGTTCTCAATGGTTCGTAAGTACCAAAGTACTAACCGCGATGAAGTTTGTTGGGAATTAGTAAATCTAATAGAAGTTGTTCGTTTACAGTCGAGAATCTTTGGTCTGAGAATGTTCCACAGGGCTGGATTGCTTCTTCAAAACCAAAATACGTCTTTGTCAAGGACATTTCTTTTATGGCATCTTTAATATTTATGATGGATGTCTCACACCACCTTATGACATATATGTAGACAAGGCTGACTACACCATTTTGTAACACCTACATGGACCAGGTGAATTGCGCCACTCTGTGACACCTACATAGAACTTGATGGACTACACCACCCCATGGCACCTACATAGACATGATGGATTACTCCACCTAGTGGCGCCAACAAAAGATGAACTGCACCAGTTTGTGTCATTTACTTAGGTCAAGCTAGAATACACCTCCCTAAGATGCTTGTAGAACCCAAGCTAATTAAGGATAGTTTACGTGATAACTTGAGTTGTTAACGATGGTCACGACTAGAATGTATTTGATCATATGTTTTCTTGATCAGTGTTGATCTAGGACTAAACAACAGCAACAACAACCTTCTAAACGATGACTACCATACCATTTTCTAACGCCTATTTAAAATTAAGGCCCTACACTAACTTCTTGGTGTAGGGCCTTAATTGATCTCGTGAAGTTCGACAGGTAGAGGCCTCAGTTTTTCAACTTTATACAAATGCAATCTAGTTGTGATGTCAAGATGCAGACTGCTAAATTTTTGACGAGTTGTGTAATAACGTCTATTGTTTTAGTTATTGTTGTGGTACCTACAACCTGCAGTTCAAGTGGAGGAATTGGCAAATGACCCGGAGTTTCTTCATAATATCCATCTCAAGATCCGATGTTACACCAAACAAATATTTTGCAAAGCTTCCAAACTACTTCAAACTCTTAACATTTTTAACCTTAGTAATTTTTTAAAATAATATTTAATTAAATTCAAACTCGGCAACGAGTCAAAAAGTATCTTAGAGACAATACTCATTACTATACCCAAGAGGTATCGTATGAGTGTGTGAGTGGATGTGTGTGCGTGTGTATGTATGTGTGTGTGAGAATATATATATATACTCACAAAATCACACACACATACATACACACACATCCACTTATACACACACACATATATATATATATATATACATAATATATACACATATATACCTATATACATACATATACACACCTATATATGTACACACATACACACTCATATATATATATATAGTGACATATACATACATAGATAAAAACACACACATATTGTATACAATACAATATCGATCAGAAGAGCAGAAATAAACTTAAATATTACTTTAAGTATTAGAAAGCCATTGGAGTGAGAAAGAAGTTTGTAAAAATATTTACACATTATTTCATTGCTTCTATATAGGTTGAAAATATGTGGAAAACATATATAAAAAGTGGAAGAGAAATGCCTTCGTTTCACATAGTTTAATATATTTTTATAAAGAATTCTTTTATATAGATGCTTATTTCATGGATGTCATGATACCCAACAGGTTTTTGCGATTCAAATTAGCTTTTCAAGGGACATTGTGAAGTAATCATTTCTTGTGACAAAGGAGTCTAGCCATTTTGGATATTTGAAAAATAAAAATGAGTCTAGAGAGTGTACAAAGGGAGAGAACAGGTAGCAAGGCGTCAACTAACTCCTCAGTATAATTGTTGAAATAGAAATGTGTAAGAATAGATAGTCAAGTTTATATATTAAGGTGTGGTCTGTACTTTTGTATGAACATATTTTCCCTGTTTAGGCGTTCTTGTAATGAGATTGAATCTTTGCATTGGTATAATGGAAAAATATGGAAATTCGGTGTTGTATTTCTGTGCGCATCTGTTGATATGTTCGCTCAGGGCTATCTGTCTGTATTGAGGAAAAAGGAATTTTTCTTTATGCAGCGTAACTCTGCATCTCAAAGCAAGGCTCCTTTGGCCCACATAATCGTGGCCACAACCTGAGCAGGTTAGGATATAGATACGGTTCTGTGAAGCACATGTGAAGTTTTTATATATGTTTTCCACATATTTTTACCTCATAAATTTGCCACTTGTATACTGATTCCCCAGTATTTTTGCTCCTTTTATATTTCATCTATATACATAAATATATATACATATATATATACTTATATATATATATATATACATGCACATATATATATACACATATATATACCTTTTATATATATACACACACATATATATATACATATATACATATGTACATATACATATATACATATATATATACATATATATATACATATATGTATATACACATATATATACATATATATACATATATATACACATATATACCTATATACATACATATATACATACACATGTATATATATATATATATATATATATATATATACATACATAGATCCACATATATATATGCATATATACACACATATATATACATACATACCTATATATATACAGGTAAACTATTATCCAAGAATATTCAGAAACACCACCGATGAAATTTATTTGTATTTGTTTATAACATTTATAACATTATTTTACAGTTTACTACATACTTTATTACTAAGAACATTGACATCGATATCTATTAACATACTTTATACATTATACGCTATGCTTTCATTAATGTAATTTATGTATTTTACATGTACTTCGTTCTTTGTTGCTGCCTTACATGTCTAGGTACCTGTTATGTCTTGCTCGACACTGTTATATCCTGTATTATAACGGCGTACTTGGCCGTCGGTCCGATTTATTTCTTTATTAGGCACAAAGGACCGAACATAGAGGGGACGACATGAGGACAGACAACACAAGTGGAGAAATAAATTACAAAACGATGAATGGAATGTATGTATAATTAGAGTGAGGATGAGCGTCTTACCTGATCTCCACTCTCCGGCAGTCACGTTTTTACTGTTCATTATCTGTTAGTTCATCAAATGCTTTAATCGTTTAAACCAATTTTACTTGCCATACAAAATATAGCGTAAGTTCTACCACCGATGGTATAGTTTCAAACCTCAATTCTAACCCCAGTGGATCTATAATGGATCTTAATGCTTTTTTTGATATTTCGTATATTTGTTTATCAATTAATTTACATTTTGCCTCTGCAGCGTAGTCTTAAGTAATATTGTAAAGTTTTGTGATTATTTTTCTATGAATGTACTTTTTCTGTAAATCATTAGGTATGCTGTGTGTTTTTGCGGGGTTTCCGCGTGTGTCTGCATGTGAATGCTTGGTGGGAGATTCTGGACAGGTTTTTTTTTCAAGTGACAGCACTGGTGTGTGCTGTGTGGGTGCGTTGTTTTCTAGGGTTGTCTGTGTTTCGTTTGTCTGGCGTGAGTAACTCTTCTTTTTTTTTTTACATTTTTGTGTGCCTTTTGGTGATGTATTATTCTGTTTTCTTTTACTCGTTACTTAAATGTAGACTTCTTCGGCATCTTTTAGGTCTGTTCGTTTCAATTCCGTCGCTTCTTGGTTCCTTTCCGTTACCTTCGCGGTGCTCTTGGGCTTGGTGAGGATCTCAACTGCGTTCTTCTGTTCTCGTTCATTTTGTGTGCACTTCTTTTTGATGTGCCCTTTCTGACCGCAGCAATAGCAGGTGGGAGGCTTCCCTACCTTTGTCACTGTTAATTGTAATTCGTCCGGCAGCTCGATAAATTCGGGGACATCATTTAGATATTCTTGGATGGCCTGGACAATGAATTCCAGGCCGTTATACCAACAATTCAATTGTTGTGTTCGAGTTGCCCGCACAACTTTTGCTTCTTCCGTTGTTCCAGAGAGTATAGCTGCTGCAATCAATACCTCTCTCACCTCTGGCGGAATCCTGCCAATCCTCACCCTTGAGATTCGTTTCCCCAGGTAGGTTATTTTGTTGAAGGCTTCTGCCCGGAATGAGAGTATCATAGGCGCGACGCGTCGCGTTATTTTGTTCAAGGTTTCTGCCCAGGTATGTGAACCGCTGTACTGTTGAAATTGTTAGAATTTATTGCTTAATTTGTTGCTGGTTATTTGTTACTGGTTCAGCAAATTTATGTTTTTGATTGGTTTTTTTCCCCCGTTTG
>NC_043005.1:33125511-33156438 GCF_006345805.1 Octopus sinensis
CAGTTGCATGTGTGGGTTTATATATTATTGTATTTGAGGGCGTACAGATTATTTGAAGAAGCAATTCGGTCCGCTCTTCGCAAAGGTAACAGTATCTGTTGGCGACTAATTAGAAAATAAATTGCTTTATCATTTTACATTGATAGTGTCTTCTAAAATATTTTAGTCCCAGATTATTATCTGTGTCTAGTGACACACAGAGAATCTTGTCAAAAGAATTATTAACAGCATTCATTATCAATAATCGGTAGAGTGCTTTTATGTTCTGGATTCCGACTTCACGAAGATCAGTGTTGTCTTTGATTATTAAGAGTTCGATAACAGATGTTATAGATAATTAATATTTCTAACGGCGCCATCTTCAGGTAGATAAAGCGTCTTTTAATATTATGCATATACATAATACATATTAATATATATTAATATATATATATATATATATATATATTATATATATATATATATATAATATATATATATATAGGCGCAGGAGTGGCTGTGTGGTAAGTAGCTTGTTTACCAACCACATGGTTCCGGGTTCAGTCCCATTGCGTGGCACCTTGGGCAAGTGTCTTCTACTATAGCCTCGGGCCGACCAAAGCCGTGTGAGTGGATTTGGTAGACGGAAACTGAAAGAAGCCCGTCGTATATATGTATATATATGCGTGTGTGTGTTTGTGTGTCTGTGTTTGTCCCCCTAGCATTGCTTGACAACCGATGCTGGTGTGTTTATGTCCCCGTTACCTAGCGGTTCGGCAAAAATGACCGATAGAATAGTACTGGGCTTACAAATGAATAAGTCTCGGGGTCGAGTTGCTCGATTAAAGGTGGTGCTCCAGCATGGCCGCAGTTAAATGACTAAAACAAGTAAAAGAGTAAAGAGTAAATTAGTATATATACATATTAATATATATATAATATATATATATATATATATATATAGAGAGAGAGAAGAGAGAGAGATAGATATATATATATATATATATATACATATATATATACATATACATATATATGTATATATATATTAATAATACACACACACACACACACACACACACACACACACATATATATAATATATATATATATATATATAAAAAAACGAAGAACAGACACAAGAAAAAACAACAACGCGAGGACGTGGTACATACAAAGAAAGTATCAGGCGCTCAAGGAAGGAAAGAAAGTTAGTTTTATGTTTCGAGCAAAAGCTCTTCAAATAAACACGCACACTGTATATTCGTTTTTCCATTGTTTATTACTGTTCTTATTTTATGTCCATTGTCTGGAAATCTTTCGTCACACACTTGCGACTGCTTCGGCGGCTTTCTATCCCACATGTTTCCCCCGTTCTATTTAGTAGATTCTATCTTTCTATGGTGTGAATCCTTCTCTGCGCATGCCTTTGCGTATGTGTGCATGTGCGTGCGTGTCTCTGTGTGTTTTGCGTGTGTAAATGGGCTTCCTTACTATGCTATTTCTATCCGTGCCGTTATTTATTTATTTACTTATTTATAACTATTTTTCACAATTTCATCTTAAGTATGTGTATGTATGTTTTTTGTGTTGTTTGTATCTGTTTGTAGCCATGTTTCATATCTTTTTCTCCTAATCTGTCTTTAGCTGTCATGTTGCGTAGTGTAGTGGTGGTGGAGATGTTATTGTTTCACTCGTGTTTTCTTTTGAAGCTCGGTCTGTCTGTTACTATGTGTGTTGCCTTTGTAATTTTCCCCCAAACGAAGGTGCAGCCATCGGTGTCAGTATCGCTGGCGATGTAGGTAACTTATTTATGGCATGGTGAGATAGGAGACTCAAAGAAAGATTAGCAGAGTGCATCATAACCTTAACCCTGTACTCCCGCTGTGTGGATGATATCAATAGAGTGGCTAAAGCACTCCTACAAGACAGTGTATATGAAGTAGAAGCTAGCGTTATGGAAAGCATCCACCAAATAGCTAATTCCATTCACCAAAGTATTAAAGTAATTGTAGAAGGCCCTAGCAAACACCCTAACCATAGGCTACCGGTCTTAGACATGAAACTCTGACTGGAAAGTAAGGACAATAAAGTCCAGATCCTTCATTCCTACTATGCCAATCCCATAGCCTCTAAATATCTGGTCTACAAGAACGCAGCTGTTGCGGACAACACCTAGTTCATCAAGACTTGGTGAGAGAGATGAGAAATGTGTCCTGCACGTGCGACCCAACGGAACTGGAAAAACACATGAAACACTTCATCCACCGCATGCAAAAAATACCAGAAATACCAGTGTCATGTTCGTAGATGTCACCCCTGGCGGCGAACTAAAACATCTCTTTGGGAAAACCTTAGATAAGGTAAATCTACGGATTAAAGTAGTTGAAAGACCCAAAAACTCCCATAAAATCCCTGTTTTGTAGAACATATTTGTTTGAAAGGTTCTCATGTACGGAGAACGACTGTATAGTATGTAGGATTAACCCACAGATTAACTGTAAGATTAAGAACGTGGTTTATAGCATACGGCATACTGAGGGACGGTCCAGACACAAAACAACTATTTAAATTAATGAGACGGCACGTAGCATAGGAGAGCGGATAGGTGGACACTCGCGGGAGTTCAAAGAGGGAGAAAGCTCGCCACTGCTCAACCAACATGCTCAATTAGAACATAGAGTTTCGGTTAATAACATAGATGTAAATGTATTATCAAAACATAGAGCAGACACGAAACTAGATTACAGAGGCCACACACATAGTAACAGTCAGACCGATCAACAGAAAACACAAATGGAACAATAATACACCTCCCCACCACCACCACCACCACATTACGCAACATGACGACTAAAGACAGAATGGAAGGAAGAAAAAAGTGAGACAGACACAAACAGATACAAACATCATAATACATAAATCCATATACACACATAAAAGACACACACACATACTTCAGATGAAATGGGGAGAAATGGAGATAAATAAGTAAATAAGTAAATAAATAAATAAACAAATAAATAAATAAATAAAGGGCACGAATACAAACAATATAGATTATTTACATTATTTACATTTGACAGATATTTGTCCTCATCTCGTTTGTGTGTGTGTTTGTGCGTATATGCGTGTGTGCTTGTGTTGTGTGTATGTGTGTTTGTTTATTTGTGTGTGTGTGTGTGTGTGGTGTGTGTGTGTGTGGTGTGTGTGTTGTGTGTGTGTGTGTGTGTGTGTTGTGTGCTTCAAGATGTGTATAACAGCCATTTGCTCTGTATCTGCTAAATATTATCGCTATAACTTTTGTAATGGCACTGATGTGTCGCTTACAAGTTTCAATCAACATTTGACTACTTCCGAAATGTTAAAGAGAAACAAAACTATTTCAAATTAATGTCAAATGCACCAACACACACACACACACACACACACACACCACACACACAGACACACACAAGCTCATGTAAAACGAATGCAGACTTCTTAAGAAAACAGCAAGTTTAGCTGTAATTTCTAATCTATAAAAATGTTCAATAATGATATTTGATCTGCTCTGATTTTGTGATTCTGTTAAACAGCTTCAGACCTGCAGCAGCAGAGATATTGGTAAAGGATATACTATCATCATCATCACCATCATCATCATCATCATCACTGCCAACAACGACAGCAATAAAGTTATCAGCGCCACCACCAACAACGCCACTATCAATTCTATTCCTCCAACCACCATAAATAACATCATCAACAATGACAACAGCAACAACAACAACAACAACAGTATCAACAACAACAACAACAACAACAACGACACCAACAGCAACAACAACAACCGCCACAACAATAACAACAACAGCAAAACTGACAATAACAACAGTAAAAACAACAACAGCACCAACAATAACAACAATCACTATAACAACGTCAACAACAATGCCAACAACAACAGTGGCAGTTGTAGCAGGTGAAATGAAAGTCTAATTAGAGAAGAGACGTCGGCAGGTGTTTGAAGCGGTTGATAGTTTCATGACGAGGTTTTGTATTGAATTGGGTCAGAGTTTGGAAGGTGGAGCCAAGGAAGGCAGCGGCAGTTAATTACTGGATGTAATCAGTTTTAGATTAGGTTTCGACTTCATCATATTGCATAATTTTACAAACATTCACACATACATGCATGCATAACATACACACATGTACATAACATGCACATATATATTTATCTATACATATGCTTATATAGATGTATGTTTCTATATACATTCATACATACATGCATACATATATGCATACAAACATACATACATATATATATATATATACATATATACATGCATACATACTTAGGTATCTATATATATATATACGTAAAAACACATATTCAAACATACACATATATATATGTGTGTGTGTGTATGTGTGTACATGTGTGTGTATGAGTGCATGTAAGTGTGTGTGTATGTGTGTGGATATATGTGGATATGTCTGTATATACATGTATATGTACATTGTGGAATGTGTTCAGTTAAATTCTATTTACACCAGAAGCTAATCCATAAACATCTGTACAATTGATATAACATTACCGCTTGTCGTGTTGAAAGACTACATTTTGTTTAACAACACATTGCTATCACGACTCATTCTCTTTCGCTTTTTCCTCTCTCTCTCTCTCTCTCACTCCCTCCTTCTCTCTCTCTCTTTCTTGCCCTCTGACATTTATCTTCATTACCACAATTCTTTCTCATTCTTTTTCCTTTCCGTACCACTGGAGACTAGCCTCGTTTTGTCTCTCACCTGTGGTCTATCAGCCTTAAAGACCAAAGCCATACCGTTGCTCTGACACTAGCAAAATTTTCGACTGTGTCTGGACTGACATTTCCCAAAGAATATTCCCACCCCTATGGTATAGAGCTTACCTCAGTTTTTGGTCTAGAAGCTTCAAGTTTATATCATCGCAACATGTTTACATCACCTCATCTAACGACAGTTTCTCACATTTCAGATACCTCAAGACTTGAATATATCTCCAAACTATTCCTTCTGTACACATCCAACCTACTTTCTGTGAACTTTAGCAACTCACAACCCTAGGTTGACAATACCAACTTTCACTCATTTTTTATACCGCTCGCATACATTTATTTATCTTCAGGTATGCGCTCCCTCCAAAAATAGAAACTTGAACAAGAGATCTATAACAACTTGGTCTCTTTCGGCGCAACAACTGTAATGATCATTCCAAATAATCTTTAGTCACGAACAACACACAACTTTAAAATGCTCATAATCGTTAGAAGCATAGGCAGTAAAAATATCTTATCATTTCTTATGGCATCCTTATATATGCGATATTGTGACAACTGCAACTCAAACAATTGTTTCCCTCTTCAAGTACAGAAAAAGCTCATGTCAAACAGCTGCTGACTCTTAACAAGGTTTATGTAAAACCCACAATTAAATATTGGTTTTACATCCTAGACACTTTTGTTACGAAACATACAAATATCTTAAGAATAATTCCAAAAGAAAACTATTAAAAGAATATATCAAAAGCTCTGGTTCACACCCGATGTATCCGTTCTCGGCTGCTGTAATAATTTTACGGCGGCCAATGATTTTCTGACCTAAATATTTCTAAGCCATCACCATTCACCTCTACCTAGAGTCACACTGTACACTGATGTCCTCTGTTGTGCTTCAATAAATCTTTAAAAATCCACTTGCTTTTCGTTCTCACTCGGACTGTGAAACATTGAAATTTCTTCCTTGCCACATTCTCCTGCCGGCATCAACTCACAAATGTTCAAACTGAATATCAAACGCATTAATTTTACCCATGTATATACGTTCAAGTCATATATTAATTTAGATTGTTCATATATCTGGACCTCCATATGTGCCATGACTGGATTGGCGTACGTCGGAGCAACTTTTGCCCCCATAGCAGTCCCAGATATTTGTTCGTAAATATTGCCACCGAAGTCAAAAAAGCTGTTTTCTAGGATAAACTTTAATCTTTTGAATTGAAACCCTTTTCAATTCTGTCCGGAATTTCATGGGGGAATTTCTAAAGCCAGAAATTTATTGCCTCTAGTCCATACTGGAGTGGGATTGTTGTATAGAGGTTTACCACATCAAAAGATACAACAGTGGTATCATTGTTTATGGATTTGTGGGGTGGTTTAACAGGTCTAGGTCGTCCCTCACAAGACTTGGGGAACCTACAAATATTTCTAAAATCAGTCACGTGTCTATCCTCTACCAATCAAATCCTATTCAAAACGTATAGTAATTTGAGCCATGAATTCAAATTCAAGACAGCTGCGTCATAAGCTACGTCTTTCTATTTGAACTTTTTGAAAATCAGTGTAAACTGTGAAGCTGATTAAAGCTTCAAATATATTAATAAAAATATTCTAACCATTCTCAGTGCATTTTCAACTATTTAATGCAAAGTATATAATTTTATAAATATAATTATAAAATTATAGGAAGGTAATGCCACCAGTTAGAAGAAGATACTATATAGGATTTTATCAAGTAATTGCCCTTATTAGAATTTTATAATAATATTTATAAAATTATATACCTTGTATTCATTTTTACCTTAATTGGTTTTTGCATGCTAGCTGTTTGATAAAATCCTATATAGATTTTATCCTTAATTTTAATTATTAAATATGAATTCACTTAAACCAGAATTTATTCACTGCTGAATCATACAAGAGGCCTATATGAGCAGAAGATCATGCATGGATATGATAGTAGAAAGCTCTTAGATGATAGTAGCATTGATCATCAAAGCAATCTATGATGGACCAACAACCAGATTACAACTTCCCACTTCGAAGGGTATGCGTTTGCAATCCAGTAACAGGAAATATCAACCAAATACGTAATATACAAAAGAGACAGAGATGCAGGAAAAGCAGTAAAATGAGACAACTGATGCAGTCATTGTGGAGTTAACACTTAAGATATTACCCACATCATAAACAGTTGTCCGAAAATGTCATCATGGTTTAATCTACCGATGAGACATGATGTTGTAGCTAGGACATGAGATCTGTTGTATAACGAGATCCGTTGAAAGGATAACCCCCAAAGACAAAGAAATAAGACCCCACAGTAGAGTGGAAGCCACAGCCACTCATAATAAAAGGGAGTACTGGTGGAATATCCCAATGAAAACCTCAATAAAATGTAATCGCAATAGACCAGATATAATGATTTGGGATTGAAAAGAGAAACTGTGTACTGTTGTGAAAATCGGCTGCACAGCAGATGTTAATATAAAGCTGAAGATCAGTGAAAAAAAGAATACCCAAGCTGAACTATTGAGAACTCTGCAATTACTCTATCCAGATTACAAGTTCTGGTTTATACCTGTAATTATTGGTGCACTAAGAAATGCAACATACTGCCTAAATACCAATCTTGAGAAATTAGGCTTCTGAAAACTAGAAACTAGAAAGCTAATACGAAGACTACAGTTTCAAGCCATCACTGGAACTGTAAAAATCTATAAAATTCTCCGGAAGTTAATAATTTAAATATCCTCGAGCATGTCTAGATATGCAAGTATATGCATAAGAAGACATACATAAAACAAAACATACAAATCTGCAAGTATACATACATGCATAATACTCTGTTGTTGATGCTGAAATTCCAATGAAGGAACCTTGGATCTAGGTTAGAAACTAGCTCTTTCTCTGTTGGCAAAAAATCTTGAAATAAAACTGAATAATGACATACATAAATACATACATACATACCTACATACATACATACATACATACATACATGCATACATACATACATGCACGCATGCATGCATGCATACATACATACATACATACATACATACATACATACATACATACATACATACATACATACATACATACATGCATACATGCATATATACACATATATCTCTCACAAACTTGTATGTGTTATTTTTATACACATTCTCCATACTTAATCGTCTCAATTATGTTGTTTATTCTTCTAATATACGTTTGACTTGCGTTTTTTTATATTTTTTGACATTGGTTCTTTTAGTTATCTTTCGCACTTTGTCTGAAGAGATTCTGATTTGGTCTACAGTTTGTAGTTTTTGAAGCACATTTCTAACGCTAGCGAATACTCGGATTTCAACGAATGTACAAATCTATATCTGCATTATATATTTACATCTTTATCTATCTATCTATCTATCTATCTATCTATCTATCTATCTATCTATCTATCTATCTATCTATCTATCTATCTATCATTTGACAGCTGAGTCTATCGTCAATATTGTCACGCCTCCTTCCTTCAAACGGAAGGAAGAGCTATTTTCATCATCCTTGTGGCTATGGCGAAAGAATGATCTGGTGGACGCGTCTGAAAGGATTGGAGACAAAACTTTCCTCTCTGGTCAATCTCTCATCAACTTCTCAAGTACCACTTGAAAAGGAAAGTGAGAGTAGGAGGCAAGTTTTGTCTAGCGAATGTTTTAAAAGAAGATGGGTGAATGTAGCAAGAATGGCACGTATGAATGACGAAGCCACCTTGAGCATAGTCCTATGAACCCAGAAATCGAAAACAGAGAGTTGCTTATTTGCAAAAAAAAAAAAAAAAAAAAAAATATAAAATGTGACTTCATTGACCGAGGTTTACCGTGGTCTTTTCCGCAGGCTTTTCTTTCCACGGGTAACCTCACCTGTCCTCCCCTTTACACTTCATATTGACATTTCTGTGATAACGATCCCTATTGATCATTTTTTTCCTCTCCCCCCCCCCTTTTTTTTTTTTAACCCCCTTATTTTTGTCCTCTTTCTCTCCTATTACGATCCCTTTTGATCGAACCTCCCCCTCCTTTTTTTTTTTTTTTTTTTTTTTTTTTAATACCTTCAAAAGAAAAGCTCTACCTTGTAATTTGTTCTATCTGTGTGCAGCCCTGTGGCTAATAAAGAAACATATCTATCATTTGATTTATTTACTTACAATATACTGTTAAGTTCTCATGTACCTAATTATGTAAATATACACGCCTTATTCTAGCACACGTGTACACACATGTACACTCTCATACAGATGCATACATACATACTCTCACGCGCACGTGCGCACGCACACACACAAACACACCACACACAAACATATAATTCATACATATATTTATTTACATATTGAAACATTTATTTTTTCTTTTATTATTGTATATATTTTATTTTATATATTTTTCTATTACTTTATCATCTAGTTATTTCGTAATTATGCATCAGGAGGCAACCAATTATTATTCCAAAGTATTTTATATTTAATTTTCGTATATCCTAGCACTAAGTACCCAAATTTTGTCGGGTTCATAAATACCTATATCACCATTCAGTGGTGATGGAGAATACGGCCATTGTTCTGATTAATATCGCATTCTTAGATGTAGTTTCTTTATCAGCAGAGAAAGATGTATGAAATGACCGAACGTATATTTTAGATGAAATGAAATAATAAACCTTGTGTTTTATTACTTCCTTCTGAACAATCTTCTCAGACAGTCCTGTGTTAAGGCTGAACATCTCTAAGTTGCTGTCACTTCTTTCTCTTAAACAATTCTGAAGCTCGAGACAAACAAAATCTAAGGTTTAAGACTATTTCTCTTACAATTCATCGTTAAACTTCTTTAACAGACATTTCAAAAGAAAACCTGACTGGAAAGTGGAATCCCTTGAAATGAAGGGTTTACAGTTTCGAGGCAAAAGAAATATTGGAGGATTTGGTAAATATGTAGCGGAATGTGATGTTGAGGGATCAATGTAGTTGTCAGGTGTAGCAGATGATGTTAGCCGTGTTGGACCGATATCAATGAAAAACAGTGAAGAGGAAAGGAATGTGGTTCACATCATTTATTTGTCCGTAGTTGTTTTCACTTGTTTGATACGTGAAGCTTGATTTAAAGTATGAAACAAATATGCCGCTACATAATGTTAGCCAACTACTTTGTGTTAGCGAAGTTGTGTACACCAAGAAATGTGTGAAGTAAAACGGAGGGAGAGCATTGAGAGAATGTTGATGGGTGAGACAGTACAAATACATACTTTGTCTCTGTGTGTGCGTTCGCCCATCACCGCTGCTGTGTTGTCTCTCTACTGGGTTTTCTCTGTTGAATTCGTGGCTATCTCTCTAGTTTCCCTTGGCTCACTGTTCCCATCTTCTCACGACGTACTGGTATTTAAAATGGTCCATTTCAGTAAGAAAGATGGATATACCATTATAATAGTAGCCTATATACATTCAAATTACTTGCTGTCGATTTGAACTTTCCGTCACACAACCAGGTCGGAGGTCGAATGGAAACACATCAATTGATGTTCCTTTTGATAGGACAAAGTGATTTTCCTGCTTGCTTTGACACGAGAGAATTTTTGGATTCGATTTCGAATCTCAGCCAGGAAGAGAAATTCAGTTTCTACAAATGTCCATCTAAGAAATTGCTTGAAATGTATGTGGATTCTATAATTCGTTCTGTTAATGTATTCACAACTTTTATCGTTTCCTTGCATAACCGCAGACAGACTGTGATTGGAGAACTTTTATTTTTCCTCCAGTCTGGAAAGTGACATGCTAGAAAGTTGAAGAGAATTCGGAAACGCCACCAGGTATTAACCCTTTTGATACCAACTCGTCTATGACTGCCCCTGGCTCTATGATACAAAATATTTGGCCTAAAGTGATGCGCATTAAAATCTCCTATCAAAATTTCATGTCATTTTCTATAAACACCAATTTAACAGTTTAACAAAGATTTTTACAAAATTTTTGAAATGTTTGAAAATTACTTGAAATAAATGTTCATTTTAAGAGAAATGTGGTAACAAAAGTTTTAAACATCTTGATCAATATCTTGAGCAGTGTGAACGTGGGACCAATCAGAATGACTCAGTAGATCCAAAAATAAAATGAAAAAATGTTAAAATTACTTTTCTTAAACTAAGTCATTGTTGGTCTGCAAGCGAGTTTTGCCCCTCTGCGCTACTGTTCCGGATTGTGATAAACCGAAGTACATTTTGACTCTAATATTTTCAAAAAGTAAATAACCTGAAACTCATAACTGAAATTTATTGAGAAATTATCGTCACAAGACCTGCTCATCCTTGCTGAATATGCATGTTAGTATTCACATGAAGTTCTCCACCATGTGACAGGAAATATAAATTCACGTCGCCATTTCTTTCTCTAGGAACAACAGTCAAAATCTGCCGAAATATCAGCCAACATAACTGTTGCCAATTATTGAAGAATGGTTCCACGAACCAATTGGATGATAAACTTGACCTTGTATTTTAAATGCTGTCGTGAATCCGACTGCCGATAATATATCTGGAACTTTGAAAATATATCATCTGAAAAACTGAGTAACACCTGATCAGTAAAGGTAAGGTGTGAAATGGAAGAAGCAGACATGTAATGGAATGTTGCCCTCAGTGCAAGCGCACTATTAAACCGGATTATAATGAAACTTAGACAAAAAAGTTGTCTTATTTCCCTTAACAATCACTATCATTCCTTATTTACAAATATTAGTAATGTGATGCCAGGACGTTATCAGTCGCCATTTCTTCAAGTGTGTTTCTTGCTACAACTAACACTCTCATAGTTCCTGATCTGGCTGTTCATTTTCTTCGCAATCGTTCCAAGTACCTACTTAATACAGTTCATGGACAATCAACTCCGTTTTCTGAGCCATTAGGCATTGGATCGCTACTAACTTCTTTCATGTGTTAGATCTGGAGGGAGAATTACTGCCCTTGACGTCTGCAAGCCCTTTCTGAGTAGATATATATTGATATCGTTAATGTTCCTCTTGGATCATTTCACATCAACGTTTGTAATAAAGATATGAATCTGTTTCTTTGATGGCTTGGTCTGGATTAAGAGGCAATGCCCATGGCTTTCGCAGACATTCGATCACGGGTTAGACTGATGCAGTTAACTTTCCTCTTGAACACTGGCATGACGGTGGCTACAGGAAAGAATATGCACAGGGAGAGAATCTCAGAGATATTTTGTTGAGGAAGTACTTGGAGTAGCAGTTTGTGTCGAGAGGTGGAATGAGCACAGTATGAGGGATGAGGAGAAGGGTTATGGGTTTTTACTGCCTGAATGAACGTAACATGAAGTTAACTTCAACGAGCCGAGGATAATGAAGTAACGAAAGGACAAAGAAAAGAGAACGGTGTGTGGACCAATGGCTGAAGTGTGTTGGTGAATGATTTCCTACCAATCGATGAAGAAGTCTTACACTTTAGAAGAGAGAGAGAGTGTGTGTGTGTGCGCGCATCGTTGTGTGTAGCAGCACAGCAGCAACAATACCGTCTCTGAGAGAACAGCAATCTGTTGTGGGTATCACAAAAAATTTTTTAAAATTATACAGTTGTGTCGTCGGTATTAGGTGTCTCAATATTGTCCGACTCTGATAAGGAAGACCAGTCTTTGTTATACAGTTTAGAATATGATGAGAATGTGTGCTCGCTAAAACAGGTAATTATTGATGATGAGGCTTAGTAATTATAGCATCCTTGAATGCTTTAGTTGTGCGTTATTCATGTTTAATGGGGGGGGGCGATATTCCCTGTTTGGTAACACCTGTTATATATTTTTTCTTCTCCTCGCCGTAATTCCTTCACTCGTTCACTTTTCAAATTTGTTACCACCCTCTTCTTCCTTCTTAAAGTACCATTGCATTAATCAGTTCCCAATCATCTTTTCCTCTGCTGATCTTAAGCCTCTTCCCTTCATCTTTCAAATCTGCTAGCGCTCTCATTGGTTTGTTCTTTCTTTGACCACTTTCTAACATGTTAAACCCTGTCACCTCCTCCTCTCACTTTCTTCACTGTTTTTCTTCCTCCCACTTCTATCTCAGAATCCCAAAATCCATTTATTCAATACTATTAGAAATCATTCTATCCAACAAAGGATATGATCCGAACTGTCAGACGTTTCATCTTCTTTACATCAAACTCATTATTCCACCTTTGAACTGTTTATTCTCTTTAATTACTGACACAAACCATCACTAATTTCCCTGGATCCAACCATTTATTTCCGCTAATGTTGGCAGTCATGTCACCACAGCCGTATTATGGCTGCTATTATTGTTATTGTTACTCCATTTATGTTTATTACAAAGTTTCCTGCTGTTACTGTCATGTTCACTTTTTCTTTCATAAAGCAGGAAATCTTGTGACAATGAATAGTTGGCAGGAATTGATTTTCGTTACGTACCATGGAATCTTGACATCAAAATAGAACACCAAAACGCGATTTACGTTTACTCCTTACTAACTATTTGGTCTAAATTCCTTGGCGGTCGAAACGTACGTTCTACCTGCAATCGCTGCCAACAGCGATAAGAATCATAACAACAAGATAAAAAAAAATCTGCCATTTAAGTTAAATATAATTTTAAAACACAAAGAACTGTTTATAGTTGCGTTCTTTCATGTCGGGAAACCATTTCTAGATTCAGTAGAGACCGGAAATGTTTTAAGTATTTCGGCGCATGACAAACGGGAATATCATTATTTAACAGGAAGTTGATGAACTCTGGAATGCCACGCTAAATGTTGATATAAGATATTTAAATACGAGACAGATTGAAAATCAAATATGAACATATGCAAAGAAAGAAAGAAAGAAAGAAAGAAAGAAAGAAAGAAAGAAAGAAAGAAGAAAGAAAGAAAGAAAGAAAGAAAGAAAGAAAGAAAGAAAGAAAAGAAAGAAATGTAGAGGAAATGTGAGAATAAACAAAGAAACTGTGGAGGGTAGAAAGAAAAGGAAAGTGATTTTTGTTATTTTTCAATGTAGATCTGGAAGAAAAATATTACATTAGTAAAACAGAAAGAGAGACAAATGTGATGGAGAGGGTGAATTGTCTTATGTTTAGACCTTTTAATTATTATTTCATGGCAAGAGAGCGATGTGAACAAGTTAGCGAAAAAATTCTTCAACTCTCAATAACTGAATGTCATTGACTTTGCAGGTTGAAACTTTATTCAAATTATGATTTTATTATTGATTTGGTCTGGCTGTATCCATAGCTTTCGCAGACTTTCAGAGAAGGAGAGAGAGAGAGAGAGAGAGAGAGAGAGAGGAGAGAGAGAGAGAGAGAGAGAGAGAGAGAGAGAGAGAGATGAAGTTAACGCAGTTAATGTTCCTTTTTATCATTAGCAGGAAAAATATCTGTGGAGATATAATTTCATTGGGACACCTATTGGAAAAGAAGGACTGGATGTAGTAATTAATGTGGAGGCTTCTGAAGTGAAGAGGATACAATACGGGTTAGGGAACTATGAGAGACGAGTGAGACATAAGTACCAGAGAGAGTGGGGAGGCAGGACGAGACCACCCAGTTTCGAAGGGGAGAAGTCACGGCAGTGGCGATCGAAATATTAGGGAAAGAGATGTTACGCCTGAAGACCAAAGGTTAGGGTTAAATGAGTGACATCACATCGATCAATCAATATGTCGTAACTCTTTTAATGTTGTTCGCACACATAGCCAGCAGTTTTGTTTGTTCTCTAGAAGTCATGATCATGAGGATCAACATCATCATGATCAACGATGTTGTCGTCTGTGTTGATGATGATGTTGATGATGCTGATGACATAATGTCTTCACGCATCATTTCCGTGTTTGTAGGATTGTGGGATTAAGGATAATTTAAAACTTAATAATTATTGTAAACAAGATAATCTACTATATAGGTGTAAAGTTGAATCGGAAGCTAATGAATACTACTATATCGGTTCAATTGAAAACCAAATTAAACGGCGTATTGCGAACCATGAAAGTTGTTTTAAGAATAAACAAAATAAATAATAGTCTCAGCAAATTTATATGGATGTTAAAAGATAATAAGAAAAATTATAAAATTAAATAGGAAATTATAAGCTTATAGAATTTCAGGTAACAAATGTCGATTGTATATAGAAGAGTTATTTCAGGTGCTATCATCTAAACACAAACTAATGAACTCGAGAAAAGAGAATATAACTTGTTGTTATTACTCTAAGTATGTTTTTAGAAAATTCAAATAATATAAACATAAAACTGAACATTAAAAATACAAGCATAATACAATGAGTGTAACTTAATTTATAAGCCAAACATAAGATATAAATAATATAATAATATATACTATATATTATATAATATAATACGCACACATAAATTAACTTAGGCAGTAAACATCCGTATACACACACGCACACGCACTCACACAAACTAAAATAGAAGACAGACTATCCATATTTTGTAATTTTTATTTTTATCATTTTCATTATTATTAATATCTTTTTTTATCGTTTATCTTTATTTTTATATACTTTGATTTATTATTATTGTTATATTTAAACAAATTATCATTATATTTAAATAAAAAATAAAAAATATTTTTAAAAATTAGCTGAGTATACATGTGGAGACAGCCAAATAAAGCATTTGACCCAGACTGTCCTCTTCCAACTGTTAAACATGGAGAAGGATCTGTGATGATCGGGGGGGGGGGTGCTATATCTTGGAAATCCGCCGGCCCAATGGTTACCCTTCATGGTAGAATTAATAGTCAACATTATTTAAGCATTTTATCAGATCAAATTCATCCTATGGTTGAAAAACTGTTTCTGGAGGGAAGCGCAATCTTTCAGAATGATAATGCACCAATTCACACAGCTAAAGTTGTTACCGAATGGCATGAAGAACATTCTAGTGAAGTTGAACATCTTATCTGATCACCACAGTCCCCAGGACTAAATATTATTGAACATTTATGATGCATTTTAGAAAAACAAGTAAGGAGTCAATATCCTCCAGCATCATCACTACAAGAACTGGAAACTGTTTTAGATGAAGAATAGAAAAAATTCCTTTGGAAACAAACCAAACTTTGTACGAGTCCATACCTCGTAGAATTCAAGCAGTAATTACTGCCAAAGGCGGTCCTACCCCATATCAAAATAAATTTGTTTGAAATTTTAAGATATTTCCATTATTTTGTCCAACCTCTGTATATATATATATATATATATATATATATATATATATATGTACAGTCACACACACACATATGTATATACGTGTATTCGCATATTCGCTATTTCTAATCCAGGTTGAGTTTAAGTATCAAATATATATTCATTATAATATTTTAATATCGAATACACTTTTCATTATTATTGTGCGCGCGTGTGTGTGTATGTGTGTGTGTGTTTATATGTGCGTGTGTGCAAATATGTCGAACTAAAACTTTAAAATGCTTATTCTATCACACTTTCCACACACTTTTACACACGCACACGCTCGCACGCACGCGCGCACACAGAAGCACCACCGCACCATCACCACCATTACCACCAGTTTCTGTTGTATTACATAATCAACACCGATTCCCAAATAAACCCCTTTCTTATTATTCTTAACCACACAAACTGATGTATTAATGTACCCAGTGCCGGCACATGTTGTCGGAGAGTTTTGGGTACACATGGAAGAGACCTAGATTCAAGCAAAGATAATATTAGATAATATTACAATATTGATTGTGAGCGCCGTAGGGGAGAGTGCGGCCTCCTGCGAAGCGAATCTTACGTTCTGCTTACGATTTCCCGTTAACCGTTTGCTTCACCTACATCAGCTTGCCCTCACAAGAAAGGCATGAACGCTACAGCAGCTAGTTTCTATTCCCCTATAAAGTAATAAGTCGTTACACCCATAGACTCATTTATATATTGAATTTAAATATAAGCACGTGTGTACGAAATCACATGTATATGTGTGTGCATGTACTATGCATATAATAATATACATGCACAAACATGCACGCACATATGTATATGCGTGTGTATATAGGAGTGTGTATTTATGTATATATATATATACATACATAGAAAAATTTTAGCAAGGAATGCACATTTGCGCACACAAACACGTACAGAAAATAATGACAAACAAGCAGATTAACTGACAAGCCCACATCATGCATGATGTGTTTGTGTTTATGTGTGTGAGTGTGCGCGTGTGTGTGTGTGTGTGTGTGTGTGTGTGTGTGTGTGTGTGTGTGTGTGTGTGTGTGTGTGTGTGTGTGTGCGTGTGACGAATAAACTGGCCCGGTAGCAGCTGTTTCATCTGAGGTAATCTAACCACTCCGTCTAAATTGGTTAAAAGTCGTCGGGCTGGGACGATGCAACAAACTCCTTCCTAGCCTCGTTCTCATTCAACGTCTGTCTCTACTTAAAGAAGACTATTGCTTGTCTTGGAACAGTTACAAGAAAAATACGATCATATAACTAAATATATCACCAAGATAGAGATACCCTGCGGTAAATACTAGCAGCGTGGATTTTATAGACGAGATACCAGCATGTGTGTGTTGTCATGTATACATACCTACATACATATGTGTATGTATGTATGTATGTATGTATGTATGTATGTATGTATGTATGTATGTATGTGTGTATGTGTGTATGTATGTATGTATGTATGTACGCATGTATGTGTGTGTACATGTGTATATATGTATATATATACATATATATTTTATATACTTAAATATATATGTTAATACATATATATATATATATATATATATATATGCATAATGTGTGTCTATCAATATATGTATGATATTAATCTGATGGTACCTATGTACACATACATATCGTGTACATAAATACATATGCAAATCTATACACCACTTTTAATAACACACTCATACACATATACACTAATAGATACACATGTACATACATATAAATACACACACACACACACCACAAACGTACATTTTCCTTTACTTGCTAAGTCTGGAGGAAGAGGTGGAGCCACTGACTCTTGAAGGCCCTTTGACACTGATGAGGTCGATGCCATTAATGAGGTTCAAGCCGTTTAAACTGTTGTAGGTCAATATCTGCAGGAAAGACGTGAAGCGGCAGGAGAGATTCCAGGGGAAGTTGTTTTGTGGAAGAAGGACTAATCACAAGGGTTAGAGAAGGTTGGGGGACGAACACTGCAAAGTTGACGGAAGGTGGGAAGACTTCCCGTTCTGGGTACCTGAATTATAGAGATGCGAAATCAGCCATGACAAGGAAGAAATATCTTTATAGTAATAATAGAAAAAAACAGAAGCTACGAGCGTATGGGTCAGAGGCGGGAACCTGTCTAGGCTGGTGATTGGACGAGATAAGTGACACTTCTTTTGATACGATCCAGGATGTTAGTATGTTTAGCAGCTGCACAGCGCCAGATGTGGGAGCAGTGCTCAATTGTGGGCCTCACTTGAGTCTTGTAAAATGTCAGCCACTGATAAGTTGAAATGTTTTCTGGCCCTGTAGAAAAAAAAAAACAGTTTTTCAGAAGTGGTCCTAGCTATTCTAAGGATTTTCTTTTTGCCAGAAGAGATTTTCAATGGTTGTGAAACCCAGCATTTAGAGAGCAACTGTAAGGGATCTAGCTAAATACTGTTCATGGTTAGTTGGGAGAGAGTGGTGCAGTGGTGTTTTTTGTAATGAGTAGTGCATAAGCTTTTTTTTACTGTTAAAAGAAATAAGGTTGGTATGACCCCACAGGTGGGTTCTATCGAGGTCTTTGTTTAGTGTCTAGGTTGTGTATGGATGGTACATGGTTAGAAAAGGTTGAAGGAATACACATACAGACGTATATTGGTGTATATTTGTACTATGTATATATATGTACATGTTGCTTCTATTTGTTGCATGGACTTGTGTATATGAAGACTTGTGTATTATGAAGACTTGTGTATTATGAAGACTTGTGTATATGAAGAAGAACAATATTGTAACAACCTGGTCTAACTGTATGTTTTATATATATATATATATATTATATAATATATATATATATTATATATATATATATATATATACCTGTTTGTATTGATTGTGGTTTTAAAATTTATAAAATTAAATCTACCGTGATAAATTGTTTATATTGTATCGTAATATATGATATATTGGAATCTACTATAATATGTACTGTGAAATGAAGATTACTCTAAATCTAATAATATTGTTATTATTGATAAATGAAATAATAATAATAATAATAATAATAATAAAGAAGGGAACCGAAAATTATATGAGAATGATCCCTGGCTTACCATCCCTGCAAGAAGTGCAAAAGATTGTCTTGACTGGTACATCACACGTATTGAGAAGAGCATTGTCGATGTGAGAACTGTTGCTGCTCATGTATTTTAATTTAACTTAAAAATAAAAAAAAAATGAACGAACTATTGAGTTTGGTTTAATGGCCTACCAATGTATACTATGAGTTTCTTTGCCCTAGGAGTCAGGAAGACACTCGGCAAGAAATGGAAGCAAATTTGAAAGAAGAAAAAAAAAGTAATAATAATAATAATAATTTATTGTTTCTTGTCCATCTCCACATATTCTGAAGAAATATAACAAGTAACTGCAGAATATGTGGAGATGGACAAGAAACAATAAATCATATTATCTCTGGCTGCCCAGTCCTGGCTAAGAAGGAATATATTCACAGACATGACAGAGTTGGAACCTACATACACTGGAAGCTATGGCAACATTATGGAATAACAACAGAAAAAAGATGGTATAGGCACACACCAGAAAAGGTCACAGAAAACGAGAAAGCAACCATACTCTGGGATATGCCGATACACACAACCATACTCTGGGATATGCCGATACACACAGATAGAGAAATTAAGGCCAACAGACCAGATATAGTTGTCAGAGATCATGAAGAAAAAAAATGCTTTCTAATTGATGTATCAATACCGGCAGATGACAACGTGTCTCTAAAAGAAATGGAGAAACTTTCAAAATACAAAGACCTGAAAATAGAGGTAACTAGAATGTGGAATCTAAAAACAGGAACAATTTCTATCATAGTAGGTGCATTATGCATGATAAAAAAATATTCAGACAAATACATAACAAAAACACCAGGACTTACAAACACATATAACATACAGAAAATTGCACTACTAGGCACTACACACATCCTACGCAGAACACTTTCAATACAGTAACCATCAGAGCATCACAACAAATCACAGCACATACCCAAGGCACACAGAGCTGCGCTCAGTAGTGAAGTGAAAGCACGTTATAAATATATATATATATATATATATATTAAATTATAAATGTATCGTGTACATGTATTTATATTTTGAAAGTTCTTTATAATCTCTGACGAGGTCTATTGTTATGTATAAGTACTCCACTTTTAAATGCCTACAACCTCAATATAATTGACAACTATAGGCACTGAAAAACTACTTTCCATAGGCGTTTCAGCCTATGGAAAAAAGTAGTTTTTCAGCCTATGGAAAAAAGTAGCTGTAAGAGTGATTTTAATGATTTCAATAATATATATTAAGATTTTTATAATTGTATTCTTATCTTATATGTATTGAAATATAATATATATATATGTATGTTATTAAGGTTCTCGTTTTGGTTAAATAAATAAATAAGTCAACATTCTAATATCCTAAAGCTGATGAACCAACTAAATTGTTTCTACATTTTCTTATTTGTATATATATATATATATATATATATATATACATATATATATATATATATATATATATATATATATATATTACTATATATATTATATATATATGTATTATATATATTATATATATAGTATATATAATATATATAATATATATATTATATATATGTATATATATATATATATATATAATATATATATATATATATATATACTTATATTATACATATATATATATGGATCTCTATCCCTATATATGCGAAAGTAGTTGAAACATGGACAACTGAAGAAGGGGATATTCTTTATGTTGTATGTCTGTTCTCTGTGTTTTTTTTCGACGTCCAAAAAAAGTTCGTTTCTATGTTTTTGCTTTTATGTTTTCGTTTCTCATTTTGTTCAAAGTTGTTTTATGTCCTGTACCCAATATGCATATATATGTTAGTATGTACATATATATATATATATGTATGTATGTACATATATTATATATATATATATATATATATATATATATATATGCATATATTATATATTATTTATATTATTATGTAATACTTATATATATATACATATACATATATATATGTATGTGTGTGTGCATATATAATATAGTGCGTGTGTGTGTATATATACGTATATATATATATATATAATATATATATAATATATTATATATATATATATAATAGGGAATGAGATGTGGGAAGAGCCGTAAAATGCGACAACCGATGCAGATTTTGTGGAGTTAACGCTGAAAATGCCACCCATATCATAAGCACTAGTCCGAAAATGTCATCACGGTAAAATCTACCGATGAGACGTGACGTTGTAGCTAGGACATTCTCTAATGAGATCCATCGGAAGGATAATCCCGAGTACAAAGTGTTATATCGCACTTTCGGATGGCGTGCCTTCGCCAATAACGTACCTCTACTCAACTACCGACTATTCGACTCAACAGAACGCGACGTCTAGTCTACCGACGGCTCCTGTTTCTTTATTATAGCCACAAGTGCTCAAAATACAGGGGGACAAAGAAGGACAGACAGGACACCACAGAGGGGACAATACATAGAACGAATATGAGTGAAATGGTTATATAATAAGGAAATTATGAACGGCTGCTTGCGCCCCTCATCACATGCGGTACCATTAATCTTGTTTACAGTCAATTATTACCGGATATTTAAATAACAATTAACTATCATGTAACATACCATTGCAAGTCACCAATCCGTGTATTATCCGGCGTCCACATCGGATTCTTGACGTATTGTCTTTCCAATAAAACAATCTTATGACTCGCTATCCATTGACAGAGGTCTATCTGAAGGACAGTCCTGTATTAGCGGTATCACGTCATCCCAGTCGATTACTGGTTCCACCTTTTCAAACTCGACTTCAAACTGTACCATTTCCATATCGCACCTTTATTCCAACTCCTCATAGCAGTTCGGTTCTATTATTATTGCTTTAGTCCCATCCTTGTCGTAATCCTTTTGGTACTCCACATAATACCATCTCTTCTTCGTCTAGCTTTCACTCCCTCCTTCATTCCTTTTTTTTTCACCTCTCATCAACCTCACATCCGGAGGAAAAACTTTCAAACTTTCCTCTTCTGTTTTTCTTGTCACCATTTTGTCTCGGTTACTTCCCACTGCCTCTTTTTTTCTTTTTCAACTTCTCCGGTGGAGAACCCCTTCTACCTTTTCTTTTTCACGGTTTCACCTCCACGAATTCCTCTTCTGTATCCACTGTTTCACTTCCTTCTCCACATCCCACCACGTTTGCCTCTCTATGCGTCGAACTCTCCTTCCTGTTTTTCCTTGCTTTGGGGACAGTCCGCTTTTTTGTGTCCTCTTTTGCTACACAAAAAACATTTCAAAGGCCTGCCCTCTACCACCACATTCAGCTTGTATCCTTCGGGCAGTACTATTTCCTCAATTATGGAATTCAGATCTTCCAGGTTGGCTTGAATTTACATTTCCAGCCCGTATCACCCAGAAGTCTAACTTTTGAGTTCTTGTTGCCATTAATATTGTCGGACTCTGTTTCATGTGGAACAAGACTGCCGCCATAATCCACGTCTCGTCGTATTCGGGTGGGATTTTACCCACCCTTACTCTGTCCATTCTTTTCCCGCAGTAACTCGGTAGGAAAGCCCACTCGTCATTCCTAATCGCGTCTACTGCATGCTCTGCTGCTACTTCTTCGGGTGCGAACCTGACTTCTACCATTTCGAACTTCTGACTTCTTGTTACAAAAGTCGTCAGGTGTTTAATATTTTTGAGTGTTTTTTCTATACTCGCAGTCGTTGAGGTTTCGATTTTTCCTGTGGACAATCTTAAAGTCTTATACAGGACCGTTCTTTTTTGTAAACTTTCCAAAAATTCTTTTGGCGGTGCCAGAGTGCTGTTCCTTGATTCGTTAACAATTTTCCACATTCTTCAATTCTGCCTGTTTCTACCTTTACTTTCTTCACTGTTAACGAGGCAGTATTGTTACTACCTGTTGCCGTCGCTGCATAGCTCTGGCTCGAGGTATTCAAATTCTCTATTATACAATTGAATAAAAAAAAAAAACAGAAATATACAGGCACACCCGCTCAGGGAAAGCCTTCAATAATCAATCAGTAATAATTAATTCACAATTAATTAACTTGTAACTCACAAAAATTAACTCGAACACTCTCTGACGGCTTCTACCGACGGCTCCGACTCGCTCTACGCTTTCTCTTTATTATAGGCATATAGCCTTCTTTATAGAATGGATATTACAAAGACAAACGTGGGGTATATAAAATGTTTAACGAATGAATTATAAAATGTGAAATTATGATAATGAAATGGCTTTCTACCCCCAAAGTAGAAAGCACCATTTTACTGTTTTTATACTTAATGCTTTTGTTCAGTATGTATTATATTTATATTGGATAAGGTATTAAGTCTGTATACATTACCACTGGTGGCAATTCATCATATTGAAACCGCTTTCTTGTAATTTCCGCTCTGCTTCCAAATGTCACTTTTAGTCTTGCTGCTCTTTCGTTCTCAAGTAGCACTGCTTTCACAATACGGTTCTCTTCATTATCTACTAATTTCACTCTTATTACACCTTTCATTTTTGCTATACGCTTTTCCATTTCCACACTTTTCTCGTACACCACTAACATTCGTTCATGTTTTCCTTTGCGTGGCTTTCTCGGCTGTATTTCTTCACTCTCTACTGGTGCTTCCATTTCTATTTGCTGTTCGTTTTCTTGTCTTTTCTGTCCTTCCTCCTCCTTACTCGTTGAAGGTTCCGGCTCTTGAGTTCGATTCTCCGTTGCTTCCTCATTTCTTCTTTTCTCTTTTTTCTTTGCCTCCGCCTTACTTTTTTTTTCGGGGGCGATTCGCTATTTCCTTTCTTCTCCACCAATGTGAACTCTATTTCCTTCTCCGATACTATATTCACTTCTATCTGATGCCCCTCCTCTACCACCTCTTGTTCGTGTTTCTGAGGACACTTTGCCTTCATGTGCCATCCCTACTCCACATTGGAAGCATTATTGGTGGTCTACCCTCCACCATGACTCTCAGTCTGGTCTCATCGGGCAGGACTATCTCTTCTATCATTTTGTGGAGGTCAGGCAGGCTGATAAGTACCATCACTTCTATGCCATACCTCCACCAGTTCCTCCTCCTCCTCACTTCTAGACCACACCCCCACCAGTTGACCTCCGCTGTCTTTGACATCTTCAACATCTCCGCCTTCTCCTCTGTATTGTAGAGGATGGCCGCCACAAGCCAGTCTTCGTCAATTTCGGGTGGCACATACCCTACCCTCACAGCAAGTGGGCAAGAGTACCCACTGTGCCGGCCTCAAGGCTACGGTGGAGCACCTCCCCACTTCGTTCTCATTAACGAAGCGCACCTCCATCGCGCCAAACCCTCGTCCTCTGCTATGGAAAGTCGCCACTTCCTCAACTTCTCTCAAACACCCCTCCGCCTCCTCAATGCCTGCCACCTCAACCTTTCCCGTGTCTATGTTCAGCGCTCGACAAGTGATCACTTTCCTTTCGGACCTCTCTGCTATTTCTTTGGGTGGTGCTAGACTCAAACACCCTCCTTCTCTCCTCAACAGGTCATCAAAACTTTCTGCAATCAACATCCCTCACTTCCAGCTCCTGCACTCGCAGTAGCTCCGCTGTCAGGCCCCTGCCCGTCACCGCAGTACAACTGCCCGTCTGGGTCGCGCGTTCACAATTCCGCCATTCACAGTTTCATCCATAAATGGGGAAGCCAAACAAAATTTTCAACGCATTCAAAAAATTACAAATTCAACAATCACAATTCAGTTACACAAAGCAACAACTCACATATGAGTGAAATCAAGACATAAAAAATCGGTCCTCTACGTTATGCTTCCCGTCTACCTATCACGTCCACTATTTATACGTATTAGATTAGCCTACTTATCGTCCACACAACACAAAGAAATAAGAATCCACAATAGCCATAGCCACTCATAAAATAAAAGGAATACTGGTGAAATGTACCAGTGAAGACCTCAATAAAATGTAAGCAAAACAGGCCTGATATAATGATTTGGGATAGAGAAGAGAAACTGTGCACAGTTGTGGAAATTAGCTGTCCAGCAGATGTTAATACAAAGATGAAGATCAGTGAAAAAGAGAATACTTACACTGAACTATTGAGAAATCCGCAGTTACTCTATCCAGATTACAAGTTCAGGTTTATAGCTGTAATTATTGGGGGCCTGGGATATGTAGAACACACTGCCTAAATACTAATCTTGAGAAATTAGGCTTCTCAAAACCAGAAAGATGAAAACTAATTCAAAGACTACAGATCCAATCCATTACTAGAACTGTAAAAATCAGTAAAATTTTCCTGGAGTTTACCATTTAAATATGTATGAGCATGTCTAGATATGCAACTATATGCATGAGAATACATAAATAACATAAAACATACAAATCAGCACATACATACATTCATACATACATACATACATACATACATACATACATACATACATACATACACACACACATACATACATACATACATACATACATACATACATACATACATACATACATTAAAAAAAAGGAGCACTCCGTCGGTTACGACGACGAGGGTCCCAGCTGATACGATCAACGGAACAGCTTGCTCGTGGAATTAACGTGCAAGTGACTGAGCAATCCACAGACACGTGTACCCCTAACGTAGTTCTCAGGGAGATTCATCGTGACACAGAGTGTGACAAGGCCGGCCCTTTGAAATACAGGTACAACTCATTTTTGCCAGTTGAGTGGATTGGAGCAACGTGAAATAAAGTGTCTTGCTCAAGGACACAACGCATCGCCGGGAATCGAACTTACGACCTTACAATCGTCGGTCGAATGCCACTAAGCCACGCACCTTCACATACATACATACATACAATAATACCCTGTTGTTGATGTTGAAATTCCAATGAAGGAGCCTTGGATCTAGGTTAGAAACCGGTTCTTTCTCTATTGACAAGAAATCTTGAAATAATCTGAATAATGATATGCATACATACATACATACATGCATACATACATACATACATACATGCATGCATGCATACATACATACATACATACATACATGCATGCATGCATACATACATACATACATACATACATACATGCATGCATACATACATGCATGCATGCATGCATGCATACATAATACATACATACATACATACATACATACATATATACATGCATACATACATACATACATACATGCATGCATGCATGCATACATACATACATACATACATACATACATACATACATATATACATGCATACATACATACATACATACATACATCATACATGCATGCATACATACATAACATACATACATACATACAATACATACATACATACATGCATACATACATACATACATACATACATACATACATGCATACATGCATACATACATACATACATAATACATACATACATACATGCATGCATACATACATACATAATACATACATACATACATACATACATGCATACTACATACCATACATACATACATACATACATACATACATACATACATACATACATGCATGCATACATACATACATACATGCTACATACATACATACATACATACATACATACATGCATACATACATACATACATACATACATACATACATACATACATACATACATACATACATACATGCATACATACATACATACATACATACATACATACATACATACATACATACATACATACATTCTGAAGCACCTTATCCAGGGAGAGATTTGTCTTAATCTCGTTGTGCTATGAAACTAGATTTAAGCACCACCTATCCTTACGGTGCAGGAAATGTATATTTAAACGTATGTGTGCGTGTGTATTCAGCAGCTTCCGTGCTTGCTCCTTACAAATAAAATACAATATTACGAAAAAACTCTAACAATAATCTATACCCTAAACCGCGTAGCCACACACACACACACACACACACACACATACACACACACACACACCTTATACGCTATATACGCCGTCGTTATGCTATCTCTGGTGTGTAATCAAAGTAGTTTAACTATAAACAAACCGAGCGACACGCTCTTATTTAATAGGAAATCCTCTGTTTGTATACAATAACGTTATAGTTGAAGTAGCTGTTTATGTACGGTTGTGTATAAATTTCTACGAGCATCTTGAATATGTGTATACTCATATATAGGTGTTAGCGTGTACAACTGGGTAAATATGAATTCACACACACACACGCACGCACACACACACACACACCACACACACAAACACATAATTACATACGATATATATGTGTGTGTGCGCCATTCTGAGTAAATGTGTGTGTATGTGTTTGTGTATATATATATACATACATACACATACATATTTACATATTTATATACACATACATATGCATACATATACACATCACGTATAATTTAAATAACCATACATATAAAACACATATACATATATACATATGTGTGTATGTATGTTTCCATACACACACACACACACACACACACACACACACACACATACACACAAACATACACACTCACACAGACACACACACATATATATATGCAGGCAGATAGGCCTACGTTCATACATTCATACACGCGTAAAATTCCACATATGCGTAAACAAATATACCTCACCCCTCTTCTTTGTAAAATGTGTGTGTGTGTGTGTGTGCGCGCGCGTATATATATATATATATATATATATATATATATATATATATACATACAGTGCAGCGTCTGCGTGCGCGAATTAGAATAATCCTACTTCACAACACATGTTAGTTACAACCGCATCAGCCTAACCTAAACAGTTTTGAATGAATTATTTCGGTGTAAAACATTTCAGTACTGCTTAGAACATCCAACCTTCGTGGACGAAGCCATCTCAGATCACACCTCTATTTCATTATCCGTACCCCTACGTTCTATATATACAAGGTATTCGCACTAAATTTTACAATTTTTATATCTCCTTTTTTTTTGTGTGTAACAGCTTGGTATATTGGTGAACTTCAACGGCGTTGGAGAGCATAGAGATTAAAGTTGTAGTCCTCACATGGAGGACTGGAAGCCACTGAAATATTGAAAAGAGTTGCCCCTTGATGATTCACGCCGGGTATCAAAATGATATCATGGCTGATGGTCAATGCTCTGTGAAGGATGTAAAACGCGACATTTCCCAAGTATTATGCAAACCAAGTACCCTCAAACTTGGATGTATCTCTATTGAGGGTGACGTCATACCGCCCCACGTCTTTGAACAGAGCCTTTGACTCAATTCAGATCGCTATGTGAAGCTGCTGGAGAATGTGGTCAATCCCTGGGTAGAGAGGTTGTTGCTAGAATCCTATACATGTGGCAGCAACACCAAGGCTGAACTAGTGGTCAAGATTAAGGGGTACTCGAAGATCTTCCGAGGGACTCAGTGAGGAACGTATGCGCCTAGTATCGGAGCTGTTTTAAGGCCATGGTGGAAGTGAGGACGGTTACTTCGAGTAAACTTATCGCCTAGTCATAATTTAGTTGATATATTTTTTAATCTTTTAAAAACACTTTTAATTTTGGATGGCACATTGTTTTCTCTTCCCTTTATGCAAACAGTCAAATTTAACCCGAACACTGTTTTACACCAATCTTTCATATACACCTATTTCTTACACATTACATATATATGTACAAATATAAGTAATTATTGGGCATGTACCTAATAGTCAGCCGGTGCAGCACGTTCATTATTTATGGCTACCTGACGTCATTTACACAATCGTATCTACAAGATTGTCGGTGGATCTGACTCGGGAATTCCTCAGTGTTCGTTGAGCATATAATAAATGACAAAATCGAAAATGGGATATACAAGAAACGAAGCGATCGTTGTGAGGAATAAAGTTTCTCGTATATCCCATTTTCCTTCTCTATCATTTGTTATATATTTATACACAGACATATGTGTGTATGTGTGTTTGTGTGTGTGAGTGTGTGTGTGTATGTGTGTGCGTACAAACGTGTTTACTGGTGAGCACATTTGTCCGTTTGTATGTATTCCTGATGTATATGAGATTTTGCGTATGTGTTCAGCCTAGAACCTCAAGTGGAGAATCCCTGGAATGTTTTGTATATTCTCACTTTTCTTCTAACCAATTGTATCTGGTGAATACGAATCCATTTTGTTCTTTTTTACAGAACCCCAGTATTTCCGGTTTTCTATGCTGATCAATTATTTTGTGGCCCACTGCACCTATAACACTGCGTAACACAATTTTTATCCTTGGATAACATCTGTTGTTTCCTATTTGATTATCCCTAGAATATATGAAAAAGGATTAATATTTCCTTCAGACTCCAAAGAATCCCACATAACACATGGCTATGATGTTCTCCCACTACTCTTGTTCATGATCAGAGAAGCACATATTATCAGCCACTAAGGGAGATACTCAAGTGGTTACGGTCAAGTAAATGACAAGCAAATCTTTGGTATTGAGCAGAATATTTGCAATAACGATATTTCTGCTCCAGCAACTCAGCGTTAAATTTGTCTAATATGCAATGCAAAATAGATCAGTTTCAAAACATTGATGTCCTGATCATAAAGGCAAAGTTTTGGATTTATGGAGAGTCAAAGTTAGGAACAAAAATAGGACAGTGGAGACATACAGGGAAATCGGATATGGAGGGTCGTTAACCAAAATTTTATTTTGGTATTTATCGAAGCAACTGTCTTCGGAGACTCATATTGTCGTTGATTGCTCGAAATGGGGATTAGATAGACAGCTGACAACTGATGAAGGGTCATTCTTTGTATTACTTGTCCTTTTTTTCTCTCGTTATTTGCGTATTTAATTCATTTGTTTTCGTATTTCATGTTGTTTACTGTTAGTGACGTCCTGTACTCATATATGTATACACACACACACACACACACATATATATATGTATGTATGTATGTATGTATGTATGTATGTATATATGTATGTATGTATGTATGTATATATGTATGTATGTGACTGTGTCTTTGTGTCTGTGTTTGTCCCCCGATGTTGATGTGCTCACGTTCCCGTAACTTAGAGGTTCGGCAAAAGAGATCACCAGAATAAGTACAAGGTTTACAAAGAAGTCCTAGGGGTCGATTTCTTCGACTAAAACCCCTCAATGTGGTGCTATAGCATGGTCTAATGACTGAAGAAAGTAAAAGAATCTGCGTGTGTGTGTGCGTGTGTGGTGTGTGTGTGTGTGTGTGTGTGTGTGTATACATGGATATATTCACAAATACGTATATACATACGCACACGCATGCTTGCTTAAAGGCACAGAATCGGACGTACAGCGTCAGAATGTTAAGTTTTGTAACAGATGTCTCCCGAAAAAGAAAATGGCTGCCGTTGTACTTGTTAAACCAACACCGAATGTCTTTGTTACAATTGCCATGTTGTATTCTTATCTTCACCATGTTTGTTTACTCAATGGACAAGAGAGACTGTAGCTGCTTTACTAATTCCTTTATGTGTGTGCAGTAGCTTGATTAAAGACTGAAGTGATGATGTCTTTTAAGTAATCATCTTGTGACTTATCTTGGCAGAATATTTGACAAAACAAGTTACAATGGTAAAGTCGCTCACAAAAAACTGGTTGTTCTTTCGAAATCTCCATAAAATTCTTGAAGTGACATCATATTCACAAAATCAAGAGTTGACTCCTCATATTCCGTAACCTTATTCTTACGAATCTAAATCAAATAAAAGCTTTACTTAATTGGAATCATGTGATATGTATATCTGTTGT
>NC_043005.1:33156538-33171538 GCF_006345805.1 Octopus sinensis
AGAATTTCTTGTTGGTATGACACGAATATTAGTCATTTTCATTTAAACGATATATTTATAAAACAATTAGACAGTGATATCTTAGATAAGAATTTCTAGGAGTCAAACAGGGCCAGATATTTTGAACAAATTCAGTCTAAATATTGACCTCGTTAGGATGAAAGACAAGTTAAGCCTGCTAGATTTGAACATAAAGAGACTGAACTCCGCTTGACATTTTCTTCACTTTTCTACCGATTGTATTCAAAAGTACTGTTTCTATATTTCAGATTATAAACGAAATGAAGTTGAAATTCTAGATATATATACAATGGTTAGTTGATACAGTAGACCAATCTGTGACTGATAATATCGACGTGAACAGAACGTAAACCATGAAGTTTTGATAATGCTGAGTTAAGATAAACACTAATACAAACATTAGATCGAGCTGGGTTAGGGTAGGCTGAAATTTACGCTCGGGAACAAAAAACGTTTTAAAAACAAATTTTGCCAGTCCGATTCATTTTGGGTTTTGCGCATGCGCTAAAGATGCAGGTCATTCGCACGTTCAAAGAAATTTGGCCACAACGATAGCTTTTAATCTGTAGCTTTCCTGTTTTTATTTTTGTAAGGAATTTTTTGTAAGGAAATTTCTCAAATTAGTCTCAATGAATGAACTCCAACTATGACCAGCCTTAACATTAAAAATAACTCTAGTCCTGAACTCCGACCCTAAACCGTAATTCCCAGTCCTAAACCGTAACCGTAAATCTAAACCCTAAACCCTGATGCTCATCTCAAAAACTAAGCACTAAACCTGGCCTTAATCCCAGTCCTAGCCTTAAACCCTAAAACCATAAATGTTAACCATAACCAATAATATCTATGACATCATATGAAATTTTATAGAATATTGTTCTTTAATATTAGCTATGAGGAAGGCGGTGAACAGGCAAAATCGTTAGCACGATGGGCAGAATACCTAGCGGCATTTTGTCCGACTTTATGTTCTGAGTTCAAATTCAACCGGTGTCGGTTTTGCCTTTCATGCCTTTCAGAGGCAATAAAAGAAGTACCAGTTAAACACTGGGGTCGATATAATCGACTTACCCCTCCCCTAAAATTGCTGACCTTGTATCGGAATGTCAAACCAATATTAGCATATGAGGGCCCTCAAGTATTTCTTTTGAAAATTTTCTATTTTGGACCGTAAAGTCCGAAATTATCCTGGATTGTTTTCAGATCCTACTTCGCCACTTTCCGTTTATACGTTCAAATACTACTGAGGTCTGTTTTCTTGTTAATCACTCTCGTCTAATTAAATAATAAAATAATTGCCGCTAGTCTGGCTTTGTGTTGATATTAGAGATGAAAAATCTCACTGGATATACAGACAATATATTGCTTCTGGGAGAGATTTTATTCAGTAATAAAAGCTGCCAAAAGTCGCCAGTTCTTTCACACGAAAACGTCAATCAAACCAAAGAAATTTTAGTTTTCTTCGCTGGAATAAAATTCATCCCTTCATTTGGGACTACACCTTGAAACCTTTCAATGAAATAGTCGCCATCTTAACGACTAGATATGCTGTCACTGTTGGAAGTGATTCAGGACGTCTCTGAGCAGAAATCGAAACCGTATTACAGAATCAACTGGCCTTGAATTAATAGATGATTAAACAAAGTTCATTAATATTTAATTAATCTGAAATCAATGTGTCAAACTTACAGGCGGAGAGGAACACAAGTATAAATGAAATGAAAATAACTATGACCGGGAATTGAAACCGGGTTTTAGTCTCGACTGATATAAATCCTACCTCAATCATGATAGGGTACATCACCTGCTTTAACATCACTACCTGGTATTTGTAGTATATTTTAGCGATGTCTATTTTGTCATAACATTCGTGTCTGGTCTGAAGATGGTTTCGCATTAGGTACCAGTAAAATACTAGGTATGGTTTTATATCAACTGTCTATACAAAATTGGCGCTTGGCCCAGACAAAAAAATCTTTATTACTCTCACTTCAGTTAAAGGTTGTTACTTTATTTTGTTTTTCTTTACTTTTTTGCTTTATTTATGTTGTTTTTCTTTTCTTTTTTTCTATTTTCCATCTCATCAACATACTTGCTAACGTTTATGTAAAACATTCTCGTACATTCTTCTCTTGCATGCGATGGGGATTGTTTGTTTTGTTTTGTTGTTTTATCATTAATATTTTTATTTTTGTTGTTATTTTTATTATTATTGTTTATTGCTGCTACCATTGTTGTTGTGATTCCTTTTCTTTTTAATTATTTTCTCTTCTATTTCTTCTCTTTGCTTCTCTTGCTATTTTGCTGATGTGATTGTTGTTGTTCTTTTCTGGTCTTTTTTATCAATTTTATTGCTCATTTTTTTTATGTTTTTTAGTTTTTTTGGTTTTTTTTTCTCTCAGTCGAACATTATGTCAATGTGTTTGTATGTTCATGTGTTGTATGTACGCATATATATATATATATATATATATATATATATTATATATATAGTGAGGGAGAAAGATACGTACATACACACATACATGTAATTCGTTGTGTTATGTGTGTGTGTATATATATATATATATATATACATATATATATATTTATATATATATATATATATATGTATATATATATGTATATATATGTATAATATAATATATAATGTTATATATATATAATATATATATATATATATATATATATATATATATGTATGTTGTATATATATATATATGTATGTATGTATATATATATATGTATGTTATATATATTATATATAATTATATATATATATGTATGTATGTTATATATATATATGTAGTATATATATATGTATATATAAATAGTATATATATCTGTTATGTATATATAGATGTATCTATATATATATAATGTATATGTATGTATATATATATATAATATATATATATGTATTATATTATATATATATATATATCTCCTATTTATATTATATATAATAAATATATGTATGTATGTTATTTATTTATTTAATTTATATGATAATTATATATATATATATATATATATAATATATATGTATATATATATATATATATATATAACTATCGGTCTCATGGTGTAAGGTTAGCACTCTGGACTTTGAACCCAGCTATCCGAGTTCATATTTCGGTGAGACCTTACTTTTTAAAAGGCGGTGCTCCAGCATGGCCGCAGTCATATGTCTGAAACAAACAAAAGAATATATATGTATGTATGTATGTACGCATATTTGTTTGTATATGTACATCTATCTACCTATTTATCTATCAATATTTGTGTATGTATGTGTGAATGTGCGTGCGCGCACGTATCTAGCAAGAGTATATATATATTTGTCTTTCTCCAATTTACATGTGATTCTTCATGTATCTATCTGCTTCTCCCTCTTCCCCTCCCTCTCTATCTATCTATCTATCTATCTATCTATCTATCTCCCTATCTATCTCCTTCACTCACAAATTCTTCCTCTTTTATCTTCCACTTTTTCGTCAACTTTGTCATTAATCTTTCATCCCCTGCTCCATACGCTCCCTCACACACACACACACATACTCATGCACACGCGCACACATTTCTTCTCTCACTGTCTTTGTCTCTCTACTAAATTTTACAACAGGATGATTATATCACAGAATCTCTTTCTTCCTCTCTCTCTCTCTCTCTCTCTCTCTCTCTCTCTCTCTTTGTCTCATTTCTCAGTCAATCTCAATAACTTTCTAGCTATCCCTCTTCCCCCATCTTCTCTGACAATCTGTCTTCTCCCCACCTCCACGCACCCTTCTCACTAATTTCTCGAACACGCCATTTACCTCTTCCACCTTCACCCATTCTTCATTCTACTCCATTTCCACACCACCCTACCTCTACCCTCTCACTCTTCTTCTCTTTCTCTCTATCTTTCTCTCTGTCTTTCTCTTTTGTAGTGTGTATGTGTGTGTATATGTCTGTGTGTGTATGTGTATCTGTGTGAATATATGTGTGTATATGTGTGTGTATATGTCTGTGTGTGTATGTGTATCTGTGTGAATATATGTGTGTATATGTGTGTGTGTGTGTGTAAATATGTATATATGTGTGTTGTCTATAATATATGTATATATGTATGTGTGCATGTGTTTCTTTATAGATGTATGTATATATATTGTGAGCATGTATGTATATGTGTGTGAGCATGTATGTATGCATATCTATATGTATGCACATATGTATGTATGAGTGTATGTGTCTATATATATGTGCACATGTGTGTGGTGTCATATATCCATTGCCGAAATTACCGTCACATCCACTATTTCATGATGCGACAACAACCTTGAGATTTTCAAGACTCCTTTCATCCTTCCTTTCTCTCTTTCTTCCTCTCTCTCTCTTTTTTTTTTTTCCTTTTCGATATGATTTGTCATTCTTTTAATTGTTGTTCTTCTTGTTGCTGATGCCTTTCTTAAGCATTTTTTTATTTTATATTTCCATTTTGTTTTCTTAGTTTTCGTTTTCCAGATGTTTGCTAGGTTACAAAATTCTCGCCCACCTCTCTCCACACACACACACACACACACACACACACACACATACACACACACGCACACACGCGCACACATACATGTTTGTATACATAGAATCACATGCATGTACATGTACACATACTCGTTAACACACATACACACTGTGAGGAAGGGATACAAATACATGTTATCACACAACGCCCAGCCTTATACGCATGCACACACACATACACACACACACACACACACACACACACACACACGTACATACGTACGCACAAGCATGCACGCATACACATTACACTTATGCACACACGTACACAAACACATAGATATGCATATATCATGACACGCACATGTACTCATACACGTACACACACACACAGAGATACACACAGGTACACGCTATCAAATACGCCTGCATACACACTCATTTGCATGCCCACTTACATATAGATTCAAATACGTGTTCACCATCACGTACAGATACCTACAAGCGCAGTTACAGAGGTTCTCATACAGCATAGATTGAAGCACACACATACAAATATACAAACACAGAAACATCGCACATCAACGAATCACTTCAAAGCACATACCAAGATCAGCTGACTAAAATAATAATAATAATAATAATAATAATAATAATAATAATAATAATAATAATAATAATTCTTGCTTTAACTGGCCACAAGGGCCGAACACAAAAACATATAGGGACGATATAAAACAAGGGACAAGCGAGGTGTAAAACAGAAATCGTGTAGACAATAAAAAGCAAAAATAGTTAACAAAAAATCTAACCCCAAAATTCCTCAATCGGGGAGGGGTTCCACCCAGGACCAACCAGGGCATCCCACACATCCTGGTCACCCCGACTGCCAATGGCACGCCAAGTAGGTACTCCTCTTCCATTCAACTGCCCCGGGTTACAGGCGAACATTCAGAATAACCCCTTTCAGACGAGCCATTTTCGCAACATTCACCCACTTTTCAACAAAATTACTGGAGGAGCAGTACTTCTCTCTCTACTCTCACTTTCCTTTTCAAGTTCCACTTAAAAAAGCCGATGAGGACTCGACCGAATATGAAAGTGTCTGTCTTCAGTTCTTTCAGCCACACTACCTCTTTCGCTATAGCCACCAGACAGAGAAAAACTGCCTTTCCCTCCCGGCTAAAAGAAAGCGGCGGGGCAATCCTCCAGATGGACTCAATTAAGAACCGGATCCGTTCTACACGAGACATCAGCTGTTAGTCAAAGCTCCACAAGTCAGTAATGGACGAGTGCACGCAGAACAGTTTTATCACCCTGCGCACACCTCGGACAGGTCTGTCTAACAGCACTTCTGTGTCTGTACAGCTTTCTCGAAACCGACAGAGCTCCCCAGTAGCACTGCCTGGCCAGAGATTTCTGGAAATTGTCCAAAGCCCGAGCCCGAAAGTCCTCCCGAAAAGAGCAATTAACTGATCCCTCCCGACGCCCAGACTTTCCCTGAAAACGTCGTCGTTCTTGTCTGCCACTAATCCCTAATAGAACTCTATAGCGGAACATCTACCGACCGCGTTGCCCGACTGGTAGAAAGCTATGAGCGCTTGCCTATACTCCAGGTACCAAGTGCCCTTTCTTTGTCTACGTTTGACCCAGGTCTGTAGCTCCATCAATGAGACGAGCTGTGGAAAATCCCGTTTGATGAACGGTGACCATACCTGCCCACCGCTAAGAAAAAAGCTAGAGATGTCGCAGCCTCAACATAAGTCTGTGCATCGTTTGCCACGACATGCCCAGTCCTCCACTTAGCAAATGGACCGTCTGACGAAGAGAATACACCCGTTCCACAGAAATTGAACGAGTAAGCACACCAGCTTGATCAGCCACAAAGTGGAGCAAAGGACGACAGTCAGGTGGTAGTAGATGACAGAAGCGATGTACGCACTTGCCACCTCTGCCCGACCCTTCAAGGACAGCTTCTTCTCTGCCCATTTCTGGATGAGATTGGTTACCCTGCTCGTCACCTACTCTCAGTACTTGTCCACCTGGGGGCCGGGGCCAAACCGGACCTCGAGCAATTTAACCGGTCCTTCTGTCCGACGCCCGACAACGTTGTTGGTTGGCATGGACTTGCCTCTCCAGGTGCCAAGCTGCAGGCCTAGCGACTTCTGGTTAATCTTTGCTCCTGTCACTGCTTCGTACTCCCTTAGGGCAGTACCGACCACCTCGATTTCCGAGATGTCTAACACTATTACAGTAACCTCGTCCGCATAAGCCGACACGAACTGTCCTAGATGCCCCTCGAAACATCCAGCTTCCGCAGCAGTGGCTCTAGAGCCAAGAGTGGGCATCTTTCTCAACAGCACCACCTCTCCAAGACTCACAGCACTGGGAATTCTCCCGTTCTGCTGCCAGTTGTGGTAGAGATCTGTCAAGAAATCACCGAACAAGCCTAGCATTTGAAGATAAAGCTCGAAGGGCTGACCATCCCGCCCCACAGACTTCTCTCTTGCGCAGCTCGTCATCGCGTCCCGTATATCTTCGGCTGTTATTGACATTTCGCAGAACTCTGTATCCTTGGCTGAGAGGTTCGGCGTGCCACGGAGATAAAATCCACCTCCATCCCAGGACCACCGCATGCCCCATGCAGTTCGGTGAAGTGTCGCTGAAATTCCGCACACATGTCGGAATAACTCGGTTATCATGCACTTCTCACAGCTTTTCAGGTGTTGGTGTAGTTACATTTGTTTACTTTTTCTTTTGTTACGTTTTTGTTTTTGCTTTGTAAGGTTCGTCCTCATCTTCACTACAAGTTGAGGCGGGACTAGTGTCTGTAAGATCTGTCTTGGGGAGTGTGAGTGTGTTTGTGATAGTGTAAGATTGTTTGTGTGAGTGTATGCTTGAGAGGAGGTGAGGGAGCTGGTTTGAGAGACACCCTGGGTGGTTTGCTCCATTGTATGGGGCTCACGTGCCTCTGTCGTGTTAGAGATGAGGCTACAGTTTTGTTAAAAATCTCTGTTGTTGCTGTTGTTGGGATGTAATGTAGGCTGCACGTGCGGCCATGCACCTCCCAACTTTTGTGAAGCAGTGATTTGTGGCCCTACAGATATCGCATCTGGGCTTCAAGCCTTTCACAACGAACTGCAGTTCCACCTCTTTGGGGCAGCTGGATCAGGTCCGGGGTGTTCTTGATATTTTCTGGTCTTACATGGATTAATATTTCCATATTTATCCCAAACCCGTCTCCCTGCTGCTCCTTTTTACCTCCAAGAATTACTCTGGATCTTGCACACAAGCTACAATCCACCAGACGTTGTCCTAACCCTAATCGTTCTCTTTGAGAGGTAGGTGGGATACAGGACCCACTCTTCAGTCCACCGGGGTGACATTGCGTGTCTTCGCGTGAGGTCCTTACTTTTAAAGAGGACCTTGATGCTGGCGAACTGCGTCCCTCTCTGTATATGGGACCACATCTATTAAAATTACTTTTAGGGCTTTCTCAACGTGACTGATGGAGGCGATTTCTGCTTGATAGGCATCTAAAAATAGACGGTCTTTTTTTCTGTTGTCGCTATTATTTCGGGAGGTATGAGCACTGCTGCTGTCACTGCTACTACTGCTGTTGTCGATGCTACCACTGCTGCTGCTACTGCTACCGCCTTCATTGTTGCTGATGCGAGGTGAACTTTGTACATTTTCCCCCTGTTTTCTCCACTCCTTCTCTGTATTATTGTTGTCAGTAAAAGAGGAAAGAGGATGGAAAGCTTCGGCAGTCAATAGACCTGCAGGAGGGGCAGTTTTCTTTCGTAACTCTTTCAAGATAGGCGCCACCATCTTGTTGAATTTTACATGATTAAACGCCGAATGACTTATTTGTGTGGGGCGGGGGACGACTATAGCTCTGCGTGGGGCCAAATAAACATAGAAACCTAGTGACAGGTTCCTGTTGTTTCTATTGATAACTTTGAACAAAATTATAACAGAAAAAAGCGGCACCAAACGGGTGTGCCTTACTTCGAGCGTTTGAAAACACGTCCGATGTACTCCGCAGCAAATATAATAATAATAATTATTATTATTATTATATATTATTATTATTATTATTATTATTATTATTATTATTATATTATTATTATTATTATTATTATATATATGTCTGGAACAATTATTATTATTATTATTATTATCATCATCATCATCATCGTCATCATTATTATTATATTATTATTATTATTATTATTATTATTATATTATTATTATTATTATTATTATTATTATTATTATTATTATTATAAATGGTGAAACCGTATGGCATATTGGCATATTACCATTCAATGTACGCCACGAGCCCAGAAAAAATATAAGAGACGTCATGACAAAATAGCAAGGATTGTCCACTGAACACTTTGCAACAAGTATAGACTTGACAGAGCAAAAAAGTGGTACGAACATAAACCCGAAGGCATCATCGAAAACGATAACGCAAAGATCCTATGGGATTTTTATGATTCAGTGTGACCGTGAGATAGAGAATAGGAAACAAGAGAAAGAAAGAAAACGATGCTGGCTCATAGATATAGCATTCCCAGCTGACAAGGTATACGATAAGTAGAAAGAAAAGTCGATAGATATAACAGGTTAGCTTGGGAGGTTAAGCAGTTGAGGTCGCTGAAAAAGGTGGTAGTAGTACCAATAATTGTGGGAGCCCTGGGAACAATGATTAAAAATCTTGAGAAGTACATGGAACAAACAGGGGCTGCAATAAGGGTGAGACACTTGCAGAAAACAGCACTGCAGAAAACAGCACTGCAGAAAACAGCTCGAATACTTCGGATGGTGCTCGAAAAATAAGGGGGTGTAACTTTAGTTCACTGGTAGTGAACAGCTGACACCGAGGTACATCTCCAGCGTTAGAAGCTGTGCAAAGACATAATAATAATAATAATAATAATAATAATAATAATAATAATAATAATAATAAGTACCAGGCAGTGGCTCTCATGGCTTCTGTTCTTAACTGATTGGAAATGTTATCATGTACATTGTTTTGTCTTGGTATAAAAGATGGGCTACAGCAAATATTCTGCTCAATACCACAGATTTGCTTGTCAGTTGTTTGACCTTAACCAGTTGAGCATGCCCCTTAGTGTCTGACGATATGTGCATCTCTGATCACAAGCAGAAGTAGTGGGGGAGCATCATAGCCGTGTGTTGAGAGGAATTCTTGGAGGTTTGGATAATTCACCTTTGGAAACATGGGTGGTTCGTTCAACATCCTTAAACAATCCTTATTCAGGGACCTTTTGAGCGGTATGGGTTACTCGACCAGAAAAAATTCTAACTGGGCCCCACCTGCAAAGTCATGCGCTGTTTATCTTGATATGAGATTACCATATCGCGCACATATGGTTGTGATGCATGTGCCTGGTGTACCCTTATTAGACGGGTAATCGTGATGGGTATACTGGGCTTCGTATATTTTACTCCAGTGTCACTTTGATGGCATGAACTGCTCTCTCACTCAATAATAATAATAATAATAATAATAATAATAATAATACTAAGGGGATGCAATAAGGGTGGAGCACTTGCAGAAAACAGCACTGCTTGGAACCGCTCGAATACTCCGGAAGGTGTTCGAAAATAAGAAGTGTTACCTTAGTTCACTGGTAGCGAACAGCTAACACTGTAGTACATCTTCATCGTTAGAAGTTGTGCAAAGGCAATAATAATAATAATAATAATAATATAATAATAATAATAATAATAGTAAATGTCCTGATGAAGTACCAATCATTGGCTCCTATGACTTCTCATTTTAACTAATTGGAAGTGTTATCATGTACAAAATGGTATACAAGATGGGCTACAGCAAATATTCTGCTCATTACCACAGATTTGCTTGTCAGTTGTTTGACCTTAACCAGTTGAGTATGTCCCTAAGTGACTGACGATATGTGCATCTCTGATCCCGAGCAGAAGTAGTGGCGGAGCATCATAGCCATGTGGCGAAAGGAATTCTTTGGGGTTTGAATAATTCACCTCTGGAAACATGGGTGTTTCGTTCAGCATCCTTAAACAACCCTTATTCAGGAACCTTTTGAACGAGATGGGCTACTCGACCAGCAAAAAATTCTAACTGGGCCCCCACTTGCAAGATCATGTGCTGTTTATCTTAATATGAGATCACTATGTCACGCACATATGGTTATGATGCATATGCCTGGTGTACCCTTATCAGGCTGGTAGTCATGATCGGTATATTGGGCTTCGTATATTTTACCCCAGTGTCACTTTGATGGCATGAACTGCTCTTTCACTTAATAATAATAATAATAATAATAATAATAATAATAATAATAATAATAATAATAAATGCTTCTGTCTCTATTTTCGGGTCACTCCTCCTCACCCATAACCACCGGTCTTCTGTATCTCTCTTGGCGTTCGTATCTCTTGCAAACTGACCGTACGTTTTTGTTTTTTTTCTCCTTCCATGCCGCTCTAACTCCTGCAGTATTTGCTCTTCGGTTAGCATGTACAGAAAGGAAAAAAGGGGAACTTTTGACAGATCGAACGCATGATACTGAACGGTTCCGAGAGATTACCATCTACTCTGACCAAAAAAAAACTTTTAAAGATAGGCTCGAAACCATCCGGTCTCAGGGAGGTCGCCAAGTATTAATGATCGATCCGAATGAAAGCTTTCGGCCGATATAAATTGATCGTGGCCCCATCGTGAAAACGCAAAAAAAACCTACGCCTATTTATACTGGAGATGCTAACCCTGGTGTTGATGTTTTCTACACGCTATCGGTTGTTTCATTAGTCGTTCAGGACAAATACATCTACTATGTCAGTATTTATATTTGTATTTATGATTGTACAATTGCTATAAGTATACCAGCTAGACTCAGTGAACCGTACAACAGAATCTGATTCCTCACCAAGCAGAGTCTATCACAAGCAAATAATAGGCAATGACTTAATTAACGTGCCAAACTACGCGTATGTGTGTGTTTGTATGTGCGTGGGTTTGTACGAAGGAGTGTCTGTGCGCCAGACCACGTATGTGTAGGCGTTTATATATCCATATCTACTAACGGTTATATCTTACACTTTTTCGCTGTATTGTGTATTTGTTTCCTTTTGTATATGATATTTGTTATGGATCTTCTATAAGTATGAAGTTGTATACCATAATTAGCCATTTATATATACGAAGATCAAGAAGAAATCTTGAAAAACGAGTTTGTATTAACGAAATACCTCTTGAAATCACATGAGGAGATACATCTACACCAACGGATACACCTAAACCAGATGTTCAGTATCCCACCGACGAGGGATCGATGCTAGATGGGCCGAAACAATTGTAGTCAGCATCAAAGATTCTCGAATCTTCCATCTTCCGTCTCTTTCATTTATCAAATAAATGTATGTGTATGTGTGTGTATGTGCGTGTGGGTATATATGTGTATATATAGGCAAACATACATATATATCATATTATATTATATTATACATAAATGGCAATTTCTGTCCATAGATCTGTCTGCTACCATCTTGCTGTCTACACAAGTGAAGCAATCTTGACGAAACTTTTGCATACATGTTAAACTAACATCTAGTTGAATTATAGGCTAATTGGATTTCAATAAAAATCTATAACCTAAAGGTTGGGCTATTATTTGATAAAATGAGAAGCGTGCAAGAGTGGTAGTGTGAGGGAAATGTGGTGGCATAGTGAGGGTGAGTGATATTAGGGAAGGGGAGAGCAGAGTTGTGTAAACGATAAATATGTAGTGGCAGTGGGATGATAACGTTAATACAGCAATAATTCAAGGGTACACCAATCTGTCTTTTCTCTCTCTCCTTCTCTTACACACCTTCTCTTGGTCTGTCTCTCGCTCTCTCTTTCTCTCTCTCTCTTTCTTTCTCTCTCTCTCTCACTTTCTCTCTTTCTTTCTCTCTCTTTCTCTCCCTCTCTCTTTAACATACTCATACGCACACTCACAAATCTATAGACAGGTATTTGACAACGTTTAAACCGAAATCATCCGGAAATAACGTAAGTATTCCTTTTTTCCATTTATGAGCAGACGATAAATAAATCATAATCTGCTAAATACTTAGTCAGATCACTTTCCTTTTAACAAACATAACGTTTCAAGTCAACATTGAAGTAACTTATTAATTTCTTTTTTATTATTTCCAAAATTATAATCACTCATTCATCAATCACAAAGTTAGAAAGACAGATTTCTAAAGTGGAAATTGCTATCACTTAGTATCTTGGTGTTGTAACCAGACATTACAATTCTGCGAACAAAAGTTTTTAAAAACTGTAATTACTTATCTTCCTGCTTAATTTTAAAGTAATGTACAGTAACCATTTTAACGTTCCGGTTTTTTTCTAGAAGTAAATGCGTCAAACATTGGAGATTGTGATTCCACACATCATTTGGGCTAGCGTTAGGGGTTGGGTTTAGGATTTAATATTAGGGTTAGTATTGTATTGTAATAGTTTAGTATTGTAATAGTTTAGATTTGAGGGATAAAATTAGGATTAGAATCTTGAGATAAGTTTTAAGGTAAGAGATGGGGGTTAGCATTTAACGTTAGGGTTTCGTGTTAGCACTTAGGATTACAATTTTGAGTTAGGGTAAGGATTACGTTTCAGCAGAAATTGAAAAGGGATTCAAAAGATTTGAATTTGTGTACAAATTTTTACAGAATTGAACTTGCATATGTTTGGAATTTAGATATCAAACAAAAATATATATACTTAACAGAAGAAAAATAAAAAGGTGTACAAAGTGTTCTTAGTCCGAAATTTCGTTGAGTGTTTTTCGAAAAGATTTACTATAAGTTGGATAAAGAGCTTCGTGATGTTACTGTTAATTCTCTGAGTCATTAATTCAGGCAACGCCGAGTAATTCAGCTAGTATTATATATTTGAGTTCATATGTGTATGTATGTGTTTGCGAAACACCAGCATTATTGTTATCCAAGAAAAAATTCCATCCTGCAGCTACGGATGTGTGAGTGTTTGTATACGCGCGCGCGCGTGTATAAATATATATATATATATATATATGTGTGTGTATGTGTGTTGTGTGTGTGCGCCTGTGTGTGTATAAATATATATACTTGTATGTGTGTGTGTGTGTGTGTGTGTGTGTGTGTGTGTGTGTGTGTGTGTGTGTGTGTGTGTGCGTGCGTGCGTGTGTGCATACATGCATTTAGGAATGCTTGTTTCATTTTAACACAATTGTAAATCTGATGGTGTTTTCTCTAACCAGAAGCTTCGCAATAGTGTATCACATTCAGCGGCAATGTTTTAACTGGCTTTCGCAACATTAAAACCATGAAAATCCTTCAAAATACAAACAATACTCTCTCTCTCTCTCTCTCTCTCTCTCTCTCTCTCTCTCTCTCTCTCTCTCTCTCTCTCTCTCTCTCTCTTCCTCCCTCATTCTTTTTCTCTCTCTCTCTTATCCCTCATTCTCCCTTCCTCCCTCATTCACACTCTCGCTCTCTTTCACACTCTTTTTCTCTCTCTCTCTCTCTCTCTCGCGCGCCGTCTCCCTCTCCCTCTCTGTCTCTCTCTTATACCAACTAAACCTTGCTGTAAAGACATTGATTCGCAACTCTGTTTGAAGGTCGCTTCAAGAAAATTTATTTCATCTGTTTTGCGAATTAACTTCTGTTGTCATTTGCTTTACTGTATGGCCGTCTTCCCAATTCTTCAACCATCAACAGCTGGTGGCCTCGTAACCTCGCAGTGACTCTCACAGTTGTTCTGCTGTTAAGGAGAATTTTATAGACCTTAAGAATTGAAAACAAAACAGCAATGGAAGAGGATGCAGAGAAAATGGTTTCCCCATATTACAAGCTGACGAGGCTAGAATTTCTTAGGTTAAGACTCAAAGGAAATATACGAGAATAACATAACTTTCTGGATTCGTTGCTAGTTCTTTTTTTTAATTATATTCTGTTTTCTATTCGGGAGAATGCTCTCCTCGATCTCTTCTCTTTCCTTTTCTCATGTTTATATTTTTTTTATTTGCTTTCGCCTTTCGCAACTTCACACTCAAGCTCTCGTCTTGCTCTTTCTGTCAAACTCTGCTATCCAAACTATTTGCATATTACTGATCTGTTTATTTATGCATCGGTATGCACAATAGTAGCTCCAGTTTTCTGTAGCTTCTGTAATTGTTGATATATAAACAGACTGGTAGCTCGTTTCTCTGAGATTTTTCAAAGTGACGTAGACGCTTCTGATGAGAATCCAATATGATTCGAAAATCGATAAAGGTTACTCTTTTACTCTTTTACTTGTTTCAGTCATTTGACTGCGGCCATGCTGGAGCACCGCCTTTAGTCGAGCAAATCGACCCCGGGACTTATTCTTTGTAAGCCCAGTACTTATTCTATCGGTCTGTTTGCCGACCGCTAAGTGACGGGGACGTAAAC
>NC_043005.1:33181538-33211538 GCF_006345805.1 Octopus sinensis
GGCCGAGATACTGCAGAAACAATACTGCTCTGTTTTCAGCAATCCTGATATGGCCGATCTGGGCTGTATCAGTGATGTCAACCCCCAACACACTATATCGGACGTAACGTTTAGTGCCCCTGATGTCTTAGCGGCGATAAACGAAATAAAACACAATTCAGCAGTAGGCCCCGATAGGTTCCCTGCTTGTGTCCTGAAGGTGTGTCGACACCAACTTGCATCTCCCCTTGCTAATCTGTGGAGAAACTCACTGGATGCTGGCTATATTCCAAAAAACCTTCTGTCCCAGTCTGTTGTCCCAGTTTTCAAAAAGGGAAACAAGTCCCTTGCAGTGAATTACCGTCCGATCTCACTCACCTCTCATATCATCAAGGTATTTGAGAGGGTGGTGAGATCTCGAATAACCCAATTTCTGGAAAGCAACAGACGGCTGATCTCCAACCAACATGGGTTCCGTAATGGAAGGGACTGCCTAACGCAGCTCCTGCATCACTTTGAGGACATTTTGAGAGCTTTGGGAGAGGGCTCCAACACCGATGTCATCTACCTTGATTTCAGTAAGGCCTTCGACAGGGTCGATCACAAGATCCTATTGAAAAAACTATCCAACATTGGTGTCTCTGGAAAGTTACTGAAATGGATTAAGTGTTTCCTGACAGACAGATCTCAACATGTTGTAGTTGAAGGGGTAAAATCAAGCCCAGCCAAAGTCAGTAGTGGCGTTCCGCAAGGCACTGTGCTGGGCCCACTTCTTTTCATCATTTACATTAATGACATTAATGACATCATCAAGCACAGCAACATAAAAATCTTTGCAGATGACTCCAAGCTACAGAAGGTCATAAATGAGGCGAGTGACCGGACATGCCTTCAGTCAGATCTACTGGCTGTTATCCAATGGGCAGAAAAAAACAATATGCTGCTGAACGAGGATAAATTTGAGCTAATCCACTTTGGAAAAGAGGATGCCCTGAAACTCCCATACTCCCTTCCTTCAGGTGAAACTCTCGCGGCGTCCAACAACATCAGAGACTTGGGAGTAATTGTGGACAACAACGTAAGCTGGGCCACTCATATAAACACCAAAGTTGACATGGCCCGCAGAATGTGTTCCTGGATTCTCAGAACTTTCCAGTCGAGAGATATCCACACCATTATCCTTCTCTTCTCCACTTTTGCCCGACCCCACCTTGAATACTGTTGTCCACTGTGGTCTCCCCACACAATACAAGGTATCATAAAAGTTGAAGCACCTCAAAGGGCAATCACAAAAAAGATAGATGGCATGACAGGCCTCGACTATTGGGGTCGACTAGAAAAGCTAAAACTCTATTCTCTCCAACGTCGTCGTGAGCGCTACATCATCTGCATGATGTGGAAAATATTCCATCAGCATTGCCCAAATGATGTTGGCATCACCTTTAAGGTACATCCAAGGCTTGGGCCCCGTGCCATCCGCCCAAAACAAAAAACAAAAATCGCACTCTCATCTCATAACAACAATACGGCACAATTATTTCACCTCAATTGGCCCCGCTCTCTTTAACATTACACCAAAACACATTAAAACAGAAACTGACCCTATAGGGTTCAAGAAGTCTTTGGACAGATTCCTTCAAGAAATCCCGGATAAACCCCCTACACCCGGATATGTCTCTGTAAACAATAACTCTCTACTTGAGTGGGCCATAGTGCCCAAATTCTGACTTGAAAGACTTCACCAGGTGGTGCTATTAAGTTAGACATGGCCTGGGCCAATAATGGCCGAAGCCTATCAAAGTATCAAAGTATCAAAGTATATATATATATATATGTATGTGTATATATATATATATATATATATATATATATATGTGTGTGTGTATATATATATATATATATACATATATATATATATATATACATATATATATATACATATATATATACATATATATATATACATACATACATACATATATATATATATATATATATAGAGAGAGAGAGAGAGAGAGAGAGAGAGAGAAAGAGAAAATGAGAGAGAAGAGGAAGAGGGTGAGAGAGAGAGAGCATATATAGTTATATATAAACTTACATAAATGCATACTTTCTTACAAACATACACACACGAAACATAATCAGCAGCTGCTCTAAAATGTTATGTAGCTATTACCTATGAAGCATGCTGTTCTTGGTAAAACAATACACAAGACAAACCGTTGGAACCCCTACCTTGGGATAAATATCAGGAATATTATCAACATTGAGTACATTTACACATTGGAACAGAAGTAATCTTAGTGGAACATTCCAATGAAAATCTCCGCCAAATGCGAACACCACATGCGCAACAAAAGAAAACAGAAATACTGTAGAGGCCTGTTACTCAGTAGGTGTGAAGATTTCATTGAAAACCAGCGAGAAAGAGAACAGTTTCACAATCTACAAATTCCTTTGAAAGACTATAAATTGCCATTTGTTCCTGCAATCGTTGGCTCACGTAAATATCTTACCGAATGAGTAGAAAAGTTGTGATTCTTGTCCAGTCACCGAAGTTGAGCAACGTCTAGCCTAGTTAGTACTTAGATGGGTTAGCGTTTGGGAATCCTAGATGTTATAAACATATTTTCTTTGTAAAGGCGTAGGCATACTGTGTGTTTAAGAAGCTTGATTTACAAAGACGTGATTTCGGGTTCTGTCCCACTGCTCGGTATCTTTGACTAATGTTTTCTACTATAGCCAGAGCCGATCAAAGCTTTAAGATGTGCTTTGTGTTCTCGTAACTAGGCAATTCGGCAAAAAAAGAAAACCGGTAGAATAAGTACTACATTTTAAAAAATTACTGGGGTCAATTTGTTCGTCTAAAATGCTTCAAAGCATTGCTCTAGTATGGACGCAATTCATAGACTGGAACACATAAACAATAAAAGATTTCAAGATTTAAGAAAATAAATTATCAAATACATATGGGTGAAAATTCAATGTTTAAGAACAATTAAAATATGTGAGACTTTTCTAAAGTTTGGTATGCACCTCTTTATTGTAGATGTTGATGTCTACTCCGCAGATGGTGAGGACAGTGAGTTTCATAGTTAGAATGTGATTCTTTTGTATATGAGGAATCTAAAAAGTCCGAAAAGTCTTTCATGTGTACACATATTCACACGTGTTTGTGTGTACGTGTGTGTATAGACACAGGTAAAAATATATAGGCTATATGCTAAAAGGCGACGAGGTGGCAGAATCGTCAGCGCGTTGCAGAAAATGTTTAGCGGCATTTCGTCCGTTTTTACACTCTAAGTTCGAATGCTACCGGGATTGACTTTGCTTTTCATCCTTTGGGGTCGATAAAATAAGTATTAGTTGAACACTGTAGTCGATGTAATCGACTTACTTTCCACCCCCAGCCCCGAAACTGCTTGCCTTGTGCTAAAATTTCAAACCAAATATTTCAATATGCTAAACATAATTTTTGTTTTTATCCTTTTAATGGTTTCAGTCGTAGGACTACAGCTGTACTGGAGCACGACCCTAATTTATTTTCTTTTACCTTTGTTGTCGCTTTATGGTGGAAGTTGGTCTATGATTGAGTTTGCAGTGACTGATCTTCTCTGAATGAATCTTTGAATGGTTGGCTGGTCTGATATAGTCGTTAACAGTTTATATGTTGTTTGTTTTTATGTTTCACACCAGCCAAGCATTAGAAACAATTCTTCACCCTCTTTCTCTCTCTCTTTCTCTCTCTCCTTCTCCCTCTCTTTCTCTTTCGTTAGGTCATCGGATACTGTTTCAGTCATTAGACTGTGACCATGCTGAAGCACTGCATTTAGGAATTATTCTTTGTAAGCCTAGTACTTATTCTATCGGTCTCTTTAGCCGAACCGCTAAAGTATTGGGATGTAAACACACCATCATCGGTTGTGATGGTGGAAGGCAAACACAGACACATAAATACACACACACACACACACACGCGCATACACACATATGTGCATAATTAGTCACAATGAGGATATTCAAACCTCTTATGAGGATATTTATCCAAGATAAACTGGTTTAATATATTAAATTTTGGAGAGAAAATCTTTCAATGGATATAATATTATATAGAATATCGTAAGATATTAGACATTTTTATCGAGTTAGAAAACAGAGATCTAATGGTTATAAATTAAAATATTAATTAATCAACATATTAACCAATAATTGTTTCATTTCTCAAATAAGATTAAATTACAAATCATATATAAATATCTACTTCCGCATTTTAATTACCTTATAAAGAAAATCGTCACGGTCTTCAGAGGACAATCAGGATTACATTAGGATACTTTTGGAATATACAGAATATATAAACATGTTTACTATGCGCGTATGTATGTCTGTGTACACATGCATAAAATTATTCCTTTTATTTCAGTTTAATACTAGTAATATTAACATGAAAGATCGCTCAATGCAGAACGGTTCCGAAAAGAAGCAGTTCACCCGAACTATCGATTCGATGTTACTATATAAAGCGGTGATTCAGCCACGGAAGGTCGGGCCGAAACTAGCCGTCGCAAGGACCGACGCCAGATACTAATGGACAACCTTATCGAACGCTTTTAATTGGTCTAAATGGACCTTAGCCCCATCCTTGCCAGGAATTCTATTTACACTCTCTAAAGCATAGCGGAGAAAGTGAAACGTCCTGCCAAGGATGGCACATGTTTATGCCTCCCCGACAAGTCTACTCACGACTCGCGGCAACCATTTTGCTAAAGCCTTGGCCAAAATCTTCAACTCTGCGTTAAGCAGAGTTGTGGGCCTAAAATTATCAACTACGTCCCCCTTGTTTGGGTTCTTTCTTAGCATCATCACCCCCCACCCAGGTCACAGGCAAGGAAATCCTCCCATTCTGCTGCCAGTTGGTATAGACGCATGCAAGTAGGTGCCCAAACAAGTCTGGTATACATATACATATATATATATACATATATGTATATATATATATATGTAATATATACATATATATACATACATATATATATATATATATATATAATATGCATACACACATATATATATTATGATACACACACACACACCATATATATAATATATAAATATAATATTATATATATATATATATATATATATATAATATATATATATATATATATATATATATCAATTATTGCCAACCCATCAATTATTGCCCAAAATGGAAGATCCCATATATAGAGAGTTGGCTTGCCGAAATGGCACATTGCTTCCCTTTCTTTATCCTTACCGAGACTCACCTGAACAACACCCATATGGACGCAGAGGTGAAAATAAAAGATTTCACCATTGTTCGTGCGGATCGCACAGACCGAAATAAGGGAGGGACAGCCATCTTTATCCAAGACTCCTTTTCACTTGATGCCAAGGACACATTTTCCAATGGCTACTGTGAATCAGTATACAACAAAGCCAAGGACATAACCATTGTTGGTCTTTACAGGCCTCCCCAGGCACCTCTAAAGTACTTTGAAGAGTGCCTTAGCAAAGTCAAGTCCTTCCTTCGGAAGTACCACTCCGGAAACATAATAGTGATGGGTGATTTTAACCTCCCTCATGTGAACTGGCCCACAAATACTCCGAAGTTAGGCAAGTGCTCTACATCAGATAGAGCAGCAGCAGAACTGCTCTTTAATCTGATGGATGAGTATTTCCTGACTCAGCTAGTGCTTGAACCAACGAGACAGAATAAAACGATCTTGGATCTCGTACTGACCAATCACTCTAGCTACGTTCACAGCATTTCAGTCGAAAAAACTCTCCTCTCAGACCACGACATGGTACTCTGCAATCTTAATTCCCGACGTATAAAAACTAAACCAGCCAATCCCACTCCATGGCACCCATTTGACAACATAAATTTCCACAAAGCGGACTGGGGAACAATCAGAAAGGATCTGTCTTCCATCGACTGGTCTTTTACTCTCAATTCCCCTCATATTGAGACCGCGTGGCAGCACTTTGAAACCATTGTCACCGACACATGCTCTAAACACGCTCCCAAGAAATCTACTAACACAAACAAAACCGGCTCCCTAAAAAGAAAAAAACACTCATCAGGCACATCAAAAGACTCAACAAAAAAATCAACCAATTAAAATATTCCCACACGCAACATCCACATTCAACAACAATGAAAAGGCTAGAGCTGGAAAAACTTCATCTGCAGACTAACATGAAAACCTCCATTGGAAATCAAAGAGCTGTGGAGGAACAATGGGTAATCAAAAACATCAAACAGAACCCAAAAGTGTTCTATTCTTATGCAAATAAGCATAGAACCACTGTCTCACCTATTGGGCCATTGATTGATGAAAACGGCATTCCCCAACACGATGCTAAAGAAATGGCAGAAATACTGCAGAAACAATATTGCTCTGTCTTCAGTGTTCCCACTGATATTGATGTGAGGGAAACGAACGAAGCTGACTCCCAACACAAAATCGCAGACATAACCTTCACTGCCACCGACATCGTAGCAGCAATAAATGAGGTCAAACATTACTCTGCTGTAGGCCCTGATAGATTTCCCGCCAGTCTCCTGAAGGAATGTAGATATCAACTTGCAGCCTCTGACCAACCTCTGGAGAAACTCGTTAGACGCAGGTTATATACCGAAAAAGTTTCTATCCCAGTCGGTCATCCCGGTTTTCAAACAGGGAAACTGATCCTCGCAGTCAACTATCGCCCAATCTCACTCACCTCCCACATCATTAAAGTGTTTGAAAGAGTGTTAAGATCAAGGATAGCTGACTTCCTGGAGTCCCACAAACTCCTAAATTCAAATCAGCATGGCTTTCGCGGTGGCAGGGACTGTCTAACACAGCTCTTACACCACATTGAAGATGTACTCAAAGCCTTGGGAACAGGTTCGAACTCTGACGTCATATACCTTGACTTCAGTAAAGCGTTCGACAGGGTAGACCATAACATCCTACTCTCAAAATTGGCAAATGTTGGAATCCGTGGAAAAGTTCTACACTGGATTCAGTATTTCCTAGCGAATAGAACACAACATGTTGTAGTTGATGGAGTCCACTCAAACCCAGCAAAAGTCACCAGCGGTGTTCCCCAGGGAACTGTTTTGGGTCCGCTACTCTTCATAATATGTAAACGACCTTTCCAGTGTCGTACATCACTGCAAAGTGAAAATATTCGCTGATGACACTAAGCTCCAGCAAACCGTCAATGAAGAAGCAGAGAACTCAACTCCAGTCTGACCTATATGCTGTGAGTCAATGGGCAGACAGAAACAAAATGCAACTGAATGAGGAAAAATTTGAGCTGATGCATTTGGGAAGAAATTCCTCACTAAAACAACCATACTCTCTTCCTTCAGGGGAACCGCTCACAGCCTCTAACAATATCAGAGACCTGGGTGTAATTGTTGATGACGATCTCAGTTGGAGTGCACACATCAACAAGAAGGTCGATACAGCTCGTAGGATGAGTTCCTGGATCTTAAGAACTTTCCGGTCCAGAGAACAAGGTGTCATCATACCACTTTTTTCATCCTTTGTACGGCCACACCTTGAATACTGCTGCCCACTGTGGTCTCCTCACACAAGACAAAACATCTCCAGAATTGAGTCACCCCAGAGGGCTCTCACTAAACAAATTGAAGGCATGGCTGCTCTCGACTATTGGGATCGCCTTAAAGCCTTGAAACTTTACTCCCTCCAGCGTCGCCGTGAGCGGTACATCATTTGTACGATGTGAAAATATACCGCCAACTTTGCCCAAACGACCTAAACATTAGCTTCAAGGTTCATCCGAGACTTGGACCACGGGCTATACGTCCCCTGCCAAATTCAAGATCACAACATACATGTACACTGCAACATAATTTCTTTTCCTCAACAGGCCCTGCCCTATTTAACATTGTCCCGAGGGAGATCAAGAGGAAAAGGATCCCATCAACTTCAAACAGAGTCTGGATAGATTCCTTCAAAGAATACCAGATAAGCCACCCATAATTGGATACAACTCACCCAACAAGAACTCACTACTTGAACAAAACTGGATACAACTCACCCAACAAGAACTCACTACTTGAACAAAACTTGACTTAAACAGGATTCGAATAATCCTATCAGGTGGTGCTATTAAGTTAGACATGGCCTGGACCAATCTCTGGTCGAAACATATCTATTTTTTATCTAAGTTCTAAGTTTTATATAATATAAAATCCGTTCTGCCTGTGTGTCTTCTAGGATCTCGGGCATCCTCCATTCGATTGCGCTCGAATTTGATATGTAGATACCGACGGTATCAGGGCGTGTATAAGTCTTGAAAAAATTACAAAAATCGATTCCAGGTGAAAATGCGATCGATAAAGCCGTGGGAATATGCATTCGTACGCGAAAGTACATCAGTTGAAATCCGTCTTTCGCTGGTGTCTCAAATTTAGGTTAAATCAGTGTTTCTCAAAGGGGAAAATTTCTTATGAATTAACCCCGAAATTGGACCAATAGAAATTTCTATCGGATTGTTTCGAGATGCATAAATTATAATGGTTATTGACAATTTTTGTCTTTTTTTCGGCATATTTATAAACTTAACCTTTAAAGGTATTTTTTGATATGCTGGCCATTGATAAAATTTTTTTCCCGAAAAAATTTTTATCCTACATTAGTTATATATATATATATAATAAATTAATAAATTAAACATATGCATATATACATACATATATGTACTACCTGCCTCTACATGTATATATACATGCATATATGGGTACAGGACACCAAAAAAACGTCGAACACAATGAGAAACGAAAACATAAACACAAAACCAAGGGTCTGGACATTTTTCTTAAACAACGAAAAAATAGAGTACAGGACAAATAACACAAGGAAAATTCCCCTTCTTCAGTCGCCAAGGTTTCATCTACTCTATATATATACAGACACGACAAGTAAATAGACACCCTTATAATCATTAAAATTTACTTAAATCTGAAATTATACATTCAAATTATTTATTAATTATTATAACGTGAATATCTAATATTAGTAGACTCAATTTCACATTTTTCGATGCAAGGACCCTATTAGGCATGATATTATTCAGATGACAAAATTTTCTCTTGAAGAATTTCTCTCCAAGTTTTATGCAGTAATCTAAAAAGATCTGGGTTTGAGGAAGCTTTCTTCGTCTTTCTGCGAATTGTCATCCATGTCTGAACTGTATAATGCATCTATGTCTGAACTGTATAATGCAAAAAACAAACTACTGTTGTGACTCACAGCCATTTGAATTTGATCGCGTGACCACTTGTGGAAGCTACGCTCGCCACCTGCAATAAGCTCCCCACCTGTATTCTCTCCTCCGTTTAGTGGGACGAGTAAATACAAGGTGACCCAGAATTTATGTGCTGCAGCCTCTGCAGCTCGTGCTGCAGCCTCTGCAGTTCGTGCAGCAGCAGTTGAGGAAGTATTTCTTTTTCGGTGTGCTGAACGTTGCTCTCTCGGCGGCTCGTTGCGCAGTAATATGTGCTAACCGATCACAACGCTGCTCTTCACTTTCCCTTCTTCGCGCTGAAACCATCCTAAGTGCATTGATAGTAAAATGTAATTGGCAAAAATGTTGATCAAATTGACCGAATTAAGGATTTTAAATTTGGGGTAAGAATTTTGAAGTGGCTAGTTTAAATTGGAATAATTATGTGAAAAAGAGCGCTCACGTGAAAACAGGGGCAAATCGTAACTCGCAAATGAATACTGCTGGCAGTACCATGCAAGCAGTCGATAAGAGCTCGCCACAGCTGACAAAGTAAAGTATTGATTTTTTCCAGCTGGGTGTGTATCATGGTTTTTCGCTGGCTCAAACCAAATCCCAGGCGAATTGAGAGTAGTCTATTTATGTTGAGGGCGCGGAATTTCGAGGAAAACATTATAAGAAAAGGTGTCCTAAGTCAAAGAGAGCACGCATGTCAAATTTGGTGAAATTCGATTGAAAATTGTAAAAGTAGAAGTGGTTCACACAAGACACACTCACACACACACATACACACACACAGACAACTTGCCTTTTAATATATAAGATACTAGCAGTATCGCCCGGCGTTGCTCGGGCTTGTAAGGGAAATAACTATATAAGCATTTTTAGTGAGTTATAGCAAAAACATGCATTAAAAATGGAATAAAAAATGATGGTAATTTTGGTGTCTTCAAGCCATGAAGTCGTTGTTCTAAAAGAACGCTGGTCTCCTTGACAATGCTTTACGACGTTGATTTCCTTACACTCCCTTCCCCACAGCTTCACGAGGGAGGGACGAAGGGGGAGAAGCAAACAGGTGCAGGTGTGACCATGGACGCCAACTCCGCCGCCATCGACACACGAAATAATATGCATTAAAATGGAATAAAAAATGATGTTAAATTATTTTTAAAATCGTAGACTCATCGTAGACGCGCGCTAATACCCAGACGGGCTCGATAAAAATCACGACTATAAGATACCCGAATTTGGTTAAACTGCACCGCAAAATGTGGGAGTAGTTAGGAATCTAAATCGAAGGGGACAGACACTCACACAACTACAGTTTTATATATATAGATATATATATTTATTGTTATTTTTACTTTTACTCTTATTCTTTTTTATCTTATCTTTATTTTATTTTTCATCGTGTATGCATTAATCTATATACCTAAAGAAGCAACTTAGAAGATAACATTTATACCAATACACTTGCATATTAATGTATAAATTATTGACATCCATACTTGAATCGTGTATATATATACGTAAGCACATACGCACATACGAATACAAACATGAGAATAAATTATATTTCACTTTTATTTTCTTTTATTCATTATCTTACTTTACTCTTATATATTATAACCCATTATTCATGATTATTATTATTGTTGAATTAAAAATAAAGTAATAATTTTAACGCACACACACACATAAATACGCACATAATAAACATGTCTATATATTCTGAGTATTCCAAGCATATTTTAATGCAATCCTTGTACACCCTGATGATTTTCCATACAAGGTATTTAAAATGCAAAAATATATATATCTATATATGTTTTGTAATTTTGATGCTGTTTGTGAATTGAAACAATTGTAGGTGAATATGTTAATTAATAAATTAATTAGTATCCATTAGATCTCTCTGTTTTCTAACTTGAATATAATATTTGATACTTTATGATATTTTATATAATATATTCATTGAAGAAATATCTCTTCATAATATATATTAAACCAGTGATCTTGGATAAAAAATATTTCTATAAGAGGTTTAAATATCCTCATTGTGACTATATATATATACATATTTATATATATATATATATATATATAGATATATATATATATATATATATATATATATATATATATACATATATACATACAGACATACACACACATTCATTTTTACACATACCTATGTATATGTATAACATAAATAAAAGTGTGTGTGGTGTGTGTATGTGTGTGTGTGTGTGTGTATGTGTGTGTGTGTGTGTGTGTGTGTGTGTGTGTGTGTGTGTGTGTGTGTGTATGTGTGTGTGTGTGTGTGTGTGTGTGTGGTGTGTGTGTGTGTGTGTAAACTAAACAAAAGTAGATAAAAGATTATATATTTGTCTGTTATGCCTGTCAATATAACACGATGTTGATATAGTTGCCACAGTATTTATTTTCATTTCAGATACAACCAAGATAGGGTGTAACACCTATGACTTAAAGAACAGTTTCACTGTAATGTATTTTATTATCTTTCTTTCATTTGAATCATAATATAACACGTTGATATGATTATCCCCATGGAACAAGTTGCGAGCACTGTGCGTGTCAATACTGTTATTCGGTTTCGAATTTCGGTTGAGTATTTTACTTAGAAAGTTTATCTTTTTGTGGGCGGAATTAATTAACCTTTTTGTAGAATTTTCTGCTTTCCTTTCTCAATCTTAAGGAACGTATCTGAATGTTCCTAGAGACTGTCAATGCAAAAGAGATTAAAATCTTGGGAAAATGAGGCAGCGATACTGCTTCGATTCTCATTTCCAAATAAACCACATGTGTTAAATAAGCCTTTCCCACCTCGAATACTTCCAGCAGAATCTGTATTTCTGTATAGGCGACAAGGGTGGATACGTGGAGTAATATAGTTCCATATTACATTACATTACATTATATATCCCGTAGTCTGGTTGACCATAGGTGTATCCCTGATGACTTTGCGACCAGATCCCTCCACCCGTCTCTGTCTTTTGCCTCTCGCACTGCGTCTCTCATCTTTAGACTTATCCACTTACAGATGTTTTTTTCCACCCCTTTCTCTGTCTGCCTCTGTATCTGCCAATTTTGTTCCCTGAAGGATTGTTTTGGCCATCCCTGATGAGCAGTGACATGCCCAAACCATCTGACCTTTACTGTGACAAGAAGTTCTTCATAGGGCCATATTGCCGGCCTTATTCTTCTGCATCGGTCATAATCCTCTCAAGGAAGATGTTGAACAAGGTCGGCGAGAGCGGACAGCCTTGTCTTTCACTTGCTTCATCATTCAGACTATCAATGGCATAAATGAGATTCGCGTTGATGTTATATAGCCTCATGGTCGACCTGAGTACCACATGCCACACCCTGTCAAATGTTTTTTTGAAGTCCACAAACACATGAAAAAGATCTTGTTGATGGTAAGGATAGTGCTCACATAGAATTCTTAAATTAAAATTCTGTTCTATTGTGCTGCAAACCATCCTGAATCCTACTTGCTCTTCTGCAATGATTCCTCTATTTGGGGTCTGAGTCTTTGCTTGGGTGGCATATCAAGCTAATAGTTCTGAGGTTCTGCACTAGCAATTGAGTCCAAGATGCGAGTCACTTGCTGTCTGCCAGATCTTATTACATATTACAAAGAGTGCATCCACCTTACCTGCACTACCTCAGCTGGAATGTTGTCCACCCCTGCTGTTTTACCTTTTTTCAATGGCTTAACCGCTTCCTCTACTTACTCTCTCAGAATGGGGAAGTTGTCTATGTCCGTTGTTGGTAGGACATTCAATTTATCAGTGTTCCCTTTTTGCTTCGTAGTGTATAGATCTGCGCAATACTCTGTCCAACGGGTCAGAATCTCTTGGTTATCAGTCAGTGGGTTTTCCTCTTTATTAAGTATTGTGCTGGGCCGTCCTTGCTTATCGCTTGTAAGTTCTCTGATCAGCTGATAAGCTTTCTTACTGTTGTTGTTCTTTTTTACATTTCCCTCAATGTCCCTACACTGTTCCTCTATCCATACTTTCTTGGCTTTTCTCGTGCTCCTTTTAACTGCAAGAAAGGATGACAAACAAAGTCGACCTCCGCGGAATTTGAACTCACAATGTGAAGACGGACGAGATACCGTAAAGCCTTTTGCCCGGCGTTTTAACGATTCTGCCAGCTCACCACCCTCTATATAATAATAATAATAATAACAACAACAACAACAGCAAAAAACATAACAGTAGAGTTTCTCTTCTTCGTGATGATTTTCTTTCATTTATTGCTATAATATTTGAGAGTGAAAATATTTTGGAGGTGAAATGAATTCAATGGTTTGTATTGTTTAGAAAGACATAAAGAACGGAAGAATTAAAGATATACACAAACAAACGAAGGCGAGAAAATAGAAAAAAATATATAAATAAATCCAGTTGAATTTACAACTATTTCCTGCAGTAGAGAGTATTTAAGCTGTGTAAGATTATCAGAAATTATGGCATCTATGTGACAGAAGCAGACTTCTGACATCTTAGGAATATCAATGTTTACAAACAGACAACCGCAGGTTTTCTGCGCCGGAAGCACACAAGCAAATATGTAAAACAGTTCTATTCAAAAGCATTATCTGGGCGGGGGGAATTATTTCAAGTAAGCTTTGTATTCTGTATTTGTGTTTGTGTGTGTGTGTGTGTGAGAGAGAGAGAGAGAGAGAGAGAGTGTGTGTGTGTGTGTGTGTGTGTGTGTGTGTGTGTGTGTGTGTGCTTAAATTATTCAGGAAACGCGAAGCACGGTCCATGACCTTTAATAGTGCTCCCTGGCAAAGTAAGTGAATGAAGCTCAGCCTGAACGTCTGCATGTCAATGTCCGCAGAAAAACGTGGTGAAGACGAGAAAGTAGTCTTAGCTGAATACTTGAAACTAAAGGAAGTCTGCTGAAGGTACATAAGGAGCAGACGATTGTTTTAAATCTTGTGGTATAGTGTGTTACCTAACAAGAGACGAGACTATTTTCATAAGAAATTTGTTTACAGAAATCCTGAATAATGCTACATGCTGTCAGCCCTTAGACAATTTGCATGCATTGACAATCCCTCGACTTGATCGTCAATGTTGCAGCGCCTGAGATTCTCCAATGAGCTTAAGAACAACATGTAAACCTTAAATGATGCCTACCTTATAAACACTAAACATTGCTTATTACACACTAAATGCCGCCTGCCTTATATACATTCGAGCGTTGTCAGTTGGCATAATTAACGGCTTGTGAGGACGATTACAACCCAAGAATGTAGTGTAGGCTATGTTTAAGCTGACACTCGCATTTACAGAAAATAGGAAAATATAATTTTAATAATCGACTGATATTTCCTTTCCCTGGGTGTACAATCCTGTTTCAGCGATTTGATACACTTTCCATAAAATTTGCTTTCAGTCTCTTCAGTATTATTGTTTGAGTAGTATATCAGATTTTATTTTTAAGCGTTTCTCTGTACACATGTACTGTTCTTTGGATTTATGTTGAATTTCATTTGCAAATAGCCATTTAGGTTAGTTACTGAGAGTTAACATTTCCACCGAGAAAAGCTAATAAATCTAAAATGTCTGGAATTTTCTATCGTTCTTACCGGTAAAATGAAATAAATATTAATAGACATCGACTTATATAATTTCTTTCTCTTACCTCATCTTCGATCCTTTTTCAACCTCATAATGTTCTATACATTGCATGTGCTTTCCGCCATTTGATAGTTATTTCAATATTTTTGTTTAGCCGAGGTCGACTTTGTCTTTCAACTTTTCGGGGTCGATAAAATAAATTGAGAACTGAGGTCGATGCAATCGACTTACCCCCTCACCCGAGAATGCTGACCTTGTGCCAAAATTTGAAAGCGATATTTTGTGGCTATTACATGAGTTTTACTGAAATAAGTGGAAACGACTCAACAAAATGAAAGTAATAAACCTCAACTCAAAGATTTTTCAATTCTTACTTTCTGTTTCAGTTTCTTTTCCCAATTCCTCAGCAATAAAGCTTTTAACATCAAATTTTTTAGAAGCTAAAATAAATGAAAATCCGTAACTATATGAAAGTTTCAAAGCATTTTTTAATCAGAAAACATAGAAGTAGGTGTATATAAATGTTAAATTCACGGTTAATGTTTTAATGTAAACTAGCTCCTGTGGACAGTAATGAAATAAATATTTCAATGTAAACATTATTACAGTTTCTTTCAGTTTCCGGTAATCAAATCCACTTGCAAGGATTTAGTTAGTGAATTTGGTAGGGTTAGGAGGATTTTATAGAGACAACGAGCAAAGATTTCAATCTGCTAAAGTGGGCCTCTAAAGAATTGTGATGAATCTTATTTCAAACAAACACTGCTTGAGATTGAAAGTGAGCTGAACTACTCTCATGAGAAGGAGAGGGCAGAGAAAGAAGCCAGGGCTGTAAACAATGCAAAGACAAACCCTAAAGCCTTCTATAAGTTTGGAGAGTCTGCTTCGGTACGGCACAAGATAGGGCCACTGTTCTAAGAAAATGGCTCACCGACTGAAGACGCCTAAATGGTAAATGAAATACTGAATGTGCAATACAAGTGCTTTCACAATCCGTTGGGACACCTACAAATAGTTATGCCTGATGAGGCCTTCGGCACCACAGGTCTACACAAAAAGATGATGACTATTAATTACATAGAAATAGAGGAAATTGATTAAATATCAGCCATTGATGGAATGACCTTAAACTCATCCACAGGCCCTGATTGATTTCCAGCAATGCTCTTAAAGAAATGCAAAAGGGCTCTAACAAGGCCACTACAGATCCTCTTCCAAAGCTTTCTTGCAACTGGAAGACTTCCCAGAAAGTTAAAGGAAGGCGTAATATGTCCTATCCACAGACAGCAACACTTACAAGCTATGACAATGGCACAAAAGTAGTACAAGCAGTCAAGGAACTTCTCGATGCTAATTTGCTACAGAAAGACCTAGATTCCATATGTAAATGGGATGAAGAAAACAACATGCAATTTAATGCCTGAAAATTCCAGCCCTCTGCTATCAGCTAGTTTATACTAACATTCCGCGATAACGATACTTTGAACTAAAAGAGCGGCAATCCCAGAGTCAAGTACGTGATCTGGGGTTTGGTATGAACAACAACACCTCATTTCACATATCCTCACAAGGGTGGCAATGTGCAGGCGAATGGCCGGATGGATTCGGAGAACTTTCAGAGCACGGAATAAAAAAAAACTATGCTGGTTCTATGGAGGACATTTGTACTCAACCGTTTGGACTATTGCTCTCAATTGTGGGTCACCCTATAGTGTCAAATTAATAGAGGAATTTGAGGAAGTTCAGCGGTACTACACCAGGATGATTACATCAATAAAACAGCTGAGCTACTGGGAGAGATTGAAAGAGCTACGACTCTACCCATATTTATCCCCTGAAGATGGGATAGATATGCAGTGATATACGCATGGAAGATCGTGGAGGGGTTGACACCAAACTTGATATCGAGACCTCGAATTAGATGTCACTGCATGGTTCCAAAGGTCCAACCCATCCCATCTAGTGTGAAGACCATGTACTGCAATAGGTTGGGATTCAAGGGCTTACGTCTATTTAATTCCTTACCAGAACATATGAGAGATTTGCCTCGATACCTTCAAGAAACAACTTGACTGCCTGCTATCCACTGTCCAAAATATGCTTACATCACCGCAAGAACCTCAAAAGAGGGTAACAATATAGAACTTCCTCCTTCACCAAAAGCCAAAGACGTAAGGATGACCACTGAAATGGTGATAATACTGGAAGTGTTCCAGCATGGCCACAGCCTTTGGGCTGAAACGTTTAAAAGAAAAAAGAATACAAATATAAACACTATATGTGCATATATATATATATATGTAGGTATATGAGTGTATGTGTGTGTGTGTGTGTGTGTGTGCGTGTGTGTGCGTGTGTGTGCGTGTGTGTGCGTGTGCCTGTATACCGATATACATACACACATACCCTTTTGCAAGCATTCAGCCAAGTACTCGATTTGAATCAAACTTCCCTGTTTCCTTCAATGTATCTTGGAGGTTTTGAGAAGGGCTATGGATGTTACCTTTCCTTCTTTTGCGGTACATATTTTCCTTTCATGGAAACAGAGTCTGCATCACCATTCACATGCACTCTCATGTTTAGCTTCTGGAAATATTGCCATAGGTAGGATGACTTGATGCAAGCGTTAACTTCGTCAACTCTAGTGCCTCTAGTGATTACAGGCAATGACTGTCGCAAATCGTCAGCCATCAGTGCCATCGCTCCATCCATTACGCGTGAATTTCGACGCAAGTCTTTGGGAGTTCGGTCTAGAGCCTAAAAGGCCGCCTTGTGACTCACTGTAACCTCGTCCCAAATGATTAGACAACAATCACAAAGAAGTTTTCGTTTTGAGTCGCCATTTTGCATGTAGGATTCTCCTTCTTTGCAAGGTCCCTAGGTAATTGGAATGCGGAGTGTGCCGTACGACCGCCATGTAACAGTGTTACCGCAATACCACTTCACTTAAGGCGACCGCTAAAGCAATCTGCCTGTCTTTCCGCAGCTTCGCAAGCAGTAAGTTGATGAGAAAGGTTTTCCTGTTCCAGCTGGAGCATTCAAGAAGAGTCGCCCTTCATTTAAATTGACACTGGCAAGAATTCTGTCATACGCCCGTCTCTGCTCAGGCGAAAGTCAGGGTTCATCTTGAGCAACCTGATCTGTCAATTCCTCGATGTTGTAATTCACCTCATTTGGCTGTTATTTCTAGGAAGTTAATTGCCACGTAGAGGAATACATGCGGCCGTCAACGCTTTCTCTCTATAGACACAGACAGACGTAAAGAGAGAAAGGCAGTGGGAGAAAGAGTGACAGAGAGACGGTGAAGACGGAGAGGGGAAGAGAGAGAGAGTGGAAACTGTCAAACGTCGTTATAGATAGAAAATGGAGGAAAGAGAGCAAAGAGAGAGATCGAGGAAGAAAGGGTGATTGCCGAAAGAGAGAAACGACAAACACTAGTCAAAGTCCGTTTAAAGACGAGGAATTTTGCCTTTCAATGGAGCAAACTGAAATTTGTCATGCATACTCGCCAATACATTCCCCATAGGCTTGCAAATCTTCAGCTCAATCCGACCACGTTTACTAAGACTTTACCTGCACAACAGTATGCATGACAATTTTCAGTTTGCTCAATTGGAAGGCGTTACCGTTAGGGCAAAATTCCTCGTCTTTAAACGGACTTTGACAAGCATTTGTCGTTTCTCTCTTTTGGATATCACCCTGTCTTCCTCGATCTCTCTCTTTCATCATTTCCCCCACTTTCTATTTAGAACGACATTTGACAGCTTCCACTCCTTCTCTGTACATCTGTACACATGAGGCAAAGTCCGCCCTTTTCACAAGTATATAAAATATATAATAGAAGGTGTGGTTAGAGAACAAGCAGACACACAATCCTAAAACTAATAATAATTCACCATTGTAAAAGCCCTGTGGCGGGAATATTTAAACTTCAAGAGAGTGAAATGTATTTTCGACGCAGTATAATTATTTACTATTTTATTCCTCTCTATTAAACACACTTGCGACTGTCAACGCTTTCTTTTTATAGATACAGACAGATGTACAGAGAAGGAGTGGAAGCTGTCAAATGTCGTTCTAAATAGAAAGTGGGGGAAATGATGAAAGAGATAGATCGAGGAAGACAGGGTGATATCCAAAAGAGAGAAACGACAAATGCTTGTCAAAGTCCGTTTAAAGACGAGGAATTTTGCCCTAACGGTAACGCCTTCCAATTGAGCAAACTGAAAATTGTCATGCATACTCGCCAGCACTTTCCCACATAGGCGTGCAAATCTTCAGCTCAATCCGACCACGTTTACTAAGACTTTACTTGCACAACTACACATGAGGCAACGTCCGCCCTTTTCACAAGTATATAAAATATGTAATAGAAGGTGTGGTTAGAGAACAAGCAGGCACACAATCCTAAACTCACTGACAAGTTTCTCATAGACAAAAATCAACGTAAGCATACGAAGCACGTGACTCGCACATACACACACTGGCACACATAGATATACCCTTGAAATCGCACACCTAGAAGATGTCTACACTGTTGAAACCCACATATATGTGCCTGTGTGGTGTGTGTGTGTGTGTGTGTGTGTGTGTGTAAAAAATAAACATAAACGAAACGTATATGTCACATACACCAACTGCAAATGCGCTCACTCACAAAACAGCTATCTGCACAATATACACACATATACACAATATTTGTTCTGATATGCAACATATTTACAGGGTATGCATGCATAAATAAATACATACATACATACATACATACATACATACATACATACATACATACATACATACATACATACATACGTATGTGTGTGATTTTATATACATCTATAAGACTCGTATTTGTACTGATCAGAAACAAACACACATTTACAAAATAACACCACTCACGTACACACTGATACACACTCGCGCGCGTGCAGAATGAATATAACATGTAATCTATTAATTCCTGTTTACGCAGTTATTTTTGCTGTGTTTTGTGCTCCGCAAACCTAATTCGTTACATTCAATTGATGAGTGATCAGAAAAGAAGAAAAACACCTTAATACTGTGTCGCTGCAGATAGATTTTACTAACAGTAGAACGATACAAATAACACATCATCAAACACAAATACCCTGATGGGCTATGGTATTTTCGAAAAAAAAAACATTAATAAACTACTTTATTAAGAACTGCTCGTAGAAACGCCCACATCTAACCAGAATTTAGGAAAGAGGTCGGCGTTTACCGTCAATGAACTGATTGGTGATACACAAATCCCAATCAAATCTATCCACGACAACCTCCACCTCATACGATTCATTGTAAACAGGGTGGGTAAAAAAGGCCCTAATCAGTTTGGCTAAATCAAAAGCCTTTAACATGTTCGACTACTAATAATTGGCGGCAGTTATCACGGCGGCCGACTTCGGTCCATTTTTCCGCGGCTAGATCGCCGCAATGTGCAGCAACATCAGCTCAGTAGTTCGGGTGAATGGCTACCTATCGGAACCGTTCAGTATCATGCGCTCTGTCCATCAAGGGTGTCCAATCTCGAGTCTTTCGCATGTGCTGGTTCTAGTGCTACTACTTCGGATTTTGGACGCGTTTAGTGGCATCCCACGCGAACTTGGATGGGAGAATCGTATCGGCATACACAGACGACGTCACCGTCATAACATCGAACACCAGGCACATAGAGCTGGTCGGTACTTGCTCCAAAAGTATACGAGGCGGTGACAGAAGCAAGAATTAACAAATAAAAGTCAGTGGACCTGCAACTCGACACCTGGAGAGCTCTTGGTCAGTTCTTTAATACCAAGTACGAAGATTGCGTTGTCAGAGCTCGGGCGCGTGCTCTAAGACACGAAAACCGTTTGATGGGCCCTGATATGGTAACAAAGCCACAATTTAGTCTTTGACGGGCCGGGACGGATGCATGCTATTCGAATCCAAACAGTTGTGTGCGGAATTGCCGAACTGCACAGAGCGCGCTGTGAGTCGGAAACGGGGGTAGATATTACGGCGACATCGTCCGCATAATCCGACACTAATCTACATCCTAGTTCACACGGCCAGAGATGCAGAGTTATGCGAAATGCTAATAACAACCAAAGACATTTGGCACGTGATGACATGCTGCACAAGGGAGATGTCTCTTAGTCTCGATGGTCTGCCCCACGAGCTTATTTTCATATGCTAGACTTGTTCGGTCATCTCTCGGCTGATGTCTACCTCAAATGGCAAAAGAACAGGAAGATTCCCAATGCTGTGAGTTATGGTGTCGTGAAGGCTACAAAGGAAGAACCTGAACAAGGTGGACGAAATAGATAATTTATGACCAATATCTCTGCTGAACGTAGATTATAAGATTTTTGCCAAGGTGCTAGTTGGCCGAGAGGCTGGCGCTTGTCGTTGATAGACTTATCGATGATGCGCAGACATTCACTATCTCAAAGAGACCTATCCGCAACAACTCTCACTTCATGCGTTGCATCATAGAGAAAGTAGGTAAGGAACCTAGCATGAGTGGGGTTCTGATCAATTTGGATCAATCAAAAGCTTTTGATTGTGTCGACAACCAATACTTGGAGGCTGTCCTCGCGGCGGCCAGTTTCTGCCCCGTTTTCAGAGACTGGATTACTGCAATATACTGCGACATTTGTTCAGTGATCAAAGTAAATGGCCACCTAACAGAATCATTTAGTATCATGCGTTCGGTTCGCCAAGGATGTTCACTCTCGCCCCTTCTTTACATGCTGGCTCTCGAAACATTGCTACGGAAGCTGGTTGTTTCGAAGAGGATCACGTGTGAACTATGATGCAGAAGATTAGTATCGGCTTATGCGGACATCACCGTAATAGTTCAAACGTCTCGGAAATCGAGGTGATCGGTACTGCCCTAAAGGAGTAGAGGACAGGAGCAAAGATTAAACAGAAGTGGGTGTGCCTGCAATTCGGCTTCTAGGCAGGCAGGTCCATGCTGACCGACATCGCTGTAGGCCGCTGGACAGAAGGACCGGTTAAATTGCTCGGGGTCTGGTTTGGTCCGGATCTCTGGGGCCACAAAGACTGTGGCAGGAAGGTGACGAACACGATGGCCGTCTTACCCAGAAATGGGCAAAGAAGATATCGCTGAAGGGTCAGATATCGCCTGACCGTCATCTCTTGTGATGCTTCGTGGCTTGATCAAGCTGCAGCGCTCGTTCTTCCGCTTTCTCGTCAGACAGTGTATTTACTGTCAATAGCCACTGAGTGGAGGACTGGGCATGCCGTTCTTTGTGATGCACAGACATGCACTAGGGCTGTGACATCTCCAGCGTTTTTTAACGGTGAGCAGATGTAGCCGTCGTTTGTGGGACAGGATTTTCCACTGCTCGTCTCATTATAGGAGCTACACTCCTGGATCAAGCATAGACAGAGAAAGTGCGCTTGACACCTGGAGTGTCTGTAAATATACACAGACTTCTGCCAGTCGGGCTATGTGGTCAGTGGAATCTTCATATTGAAATTCTATAGGGAATTATTGGCGGACAAGAACAACGACGTCCTCATGGAAACTCTGGGCGTCGAGTGAGATTAGTGCGGTGGTCTTTTACGGAGGACTTTCAGACCGGGGACTTTTGATAATCTCCGGAAATCTCTAGCGTGTCAGTGAAGCCGGCTCGAGACAAGCTCTACAGCCACAGAAGTACTGCCAGACGGACTTGTCCGAGATGTGCGCAGAATGATGAAACTGTTCTGCATGCACTCGTCCAGCCTCAAGGAATTACTGACTTGTGGAGCTTTGTCTAATAGCTGTTTTCGCCTGTAGGGCGGATCCGGTTATCATCCTGCTGCCTTCTTTTCGCCGAGAAGGGCAGGCAGTTTTCCTCTCTGGTGGCAATAGCGAAAAAGGTAGTGTAGTAGATGAGGTTGGCGGGACTGAAAACAGATACTTTCCTCTTCATCTAAACGCTCTTCGAATTTTTCAAGTTCGACTTGAAAAGGAAAGTGAGCGTATTTGTGTCGAAAGGTGGGTGAATATGGTTACGGTTTGAATGTGGAGGATGGCCCATGTGAATGAGCTTACTCTGAATCTGCGCCTGTAAGCCGGAGAGGATGAAGAGGAGAGGAGTGCTTACTTGGGATGCCCTTGGAGATCAGGGTTACCATGTGTGGTGGTTCCTTGGTTGTTGTTGTTGTTGTTGTTGTTATTATTATTATTATTATCGTTTGGTTTAGAAGGTTTGTTTAACTTTGTTGAAATATTTCATCTGTTGAAATTTTTTGTTGAAAATTTAAATAAGAACCTCTACTTCACTAAATTATAAATATTTGGAAAATTGTGCCTGAAAATACTCATTTTCTTTTTGTCTTCACCTGTTTGGTATGATGGTGATGACAACGTCTAACAACAGATTCAGCAAAGATGTTGCGGGAAAACCTTCTCATACTACTACAACAATTTCAACAACAGTAACAACAACGGTCACAACATTTTTAACAACACAAGGAACAACGACACCAGCTGCTATAAAAACAAAAGCAACAGCAATAAGAGTAATATCAGTAACAGCAGCGTCAACAGCAGCAACAACAACAACAACAAAAATAACAACGACGATGAAGTAAGGAGATGACTTCACTAACAATCGATTACTGGGATGGTGGCGAAATGAACTTAGTACTTTTCACTCTCTAACAAAAGTGAAACAGCTTCTAAAGGGGAATAGGAGGAGAGCACACGTTGCCATCTCAGCCGAGGTATTGGAAGCAACCGCATGGAAGATGGTGTGGGTCGCTGTTTGTCAGTTTAGACCCAACACCTAGAATCAGCGATACACGCCCAGGTGGAAAGAGCCCTGGCAAAGTATACGAAGACGTAGATCAGGTAACCAGTGCAAGTTGGCTTGAAAGTATGGTGACCCTTTTCGCTGAAGCACTCTACAGCTCTCACACGCGATGGGGAGCTCACTCTCAACCCAATGTATTAAGAGAGATATTCCAATTGCATCGGACATCTGGTGGTTGTTGGCCTGTGCTAGTCCTTGAAGTGAAATGAATGGGGAGGGAGTTTGGGTCTGGGGGAACAGTGGGGATCCTCAGCCAGATCGAACCGAAGGAAGTAAGAAAAGATACTAGATTTTATCCACCTGTACAAAGATGTGGAGCTATTTGTTGCGATTGAGAGCAGAAAGCCAATGTGCCACGTGCGTCATACGGAAAGCTAATTCAGAGCTTTCTGTCCCCCAATAAAAAAACAGGAGGGAAGAGCTTTCCCACTACTGCCTACGCCGCAACAACAACAGCGTATAGCATTATCAGGAATAACAGCAGCAGTAGCAACATCGACAAAGCAGCAAGAACAACAGCAGCAACAGTAGTGGAGGCGCAGTGACCCAATGGTTAGGGCAGCGGACTCGCGGTCGGAGGATCGCGGTTTCGATTCCCAGATCGGGCATTGTGTGTATTTATTGAGCGAAAACACCTAAAGCTCCATGAGGCTCCGGCAGGGGGGAGGGGGCGACCCCTGTTGTACTCTTTTGCCCCAACTTTCTCTCACTCTTTCTTCCTGTTTCTTATCCCCAACTTCCTACGCAACTGCTGAGCCTGGATGCGCATTTATCCATCCGTCGATGCTCTCGGTGTCGGGGGTTGACCTGCTTTCTCTTCTGCGTGCCTTACGAATAGCAAAGGACTACGTTTTGGACTTCTCCCACTTTGGGATGAAGACCGCTTCGCTCAACAAACAAGCAGCAACAGTAAGCTCATCACCAATAACAATGACACCCACAACAGACTGATCGCTCACATACGCAAACACAGATCCACTCGTTCCACATCGGATCTTTCCAACGAGGAAATATCATCTTGCGAGAAGAGACGGCCAAGCAAATCAAATAATAATATAGAAACAAAATGACATCAAAAGAATTGAACGAAGATTGAGCTTGTTGAGTCAAAGCCTGTCATTATTTTCTTCTGTTTTTCTTTTTCTTTTATTGATTTTTCTAATCGATCTCTGGAGCGCTTCGATTCTCATAAAGATTTTTTTGTGTGCATACGGATACCATTGTGGGCAGCAATATTCCAGATAAGATATACTTGGCAGGCGACCAAGACTGAAATTATTGTAAACGGGGAGCAAAACGGGGGACATTTTTACTTTTGTTTTTTTTTTACTTTACGTAACATAATGAAAGTGTGCATGTGTAAGTAATTAAAACACATTTGTCTGAAGTTGCAGCAGCAATAAATAGCAAAGAGGGAGACAGAAAGAGAGAGAGAGAGAGAGGCAGACAGACAGGCGGAGACGCAGAGACAGGCAGACAGAGACAGATAGACACATGAATGTAATGTGGAGATGTATTCAGATTTACGCTATGATATCTCGAATTTTAATATCAGCAGAACGTAAGTTGATACGTGAAACTATAACTTCTGTAGGACACAGATAAATATACCATGCGTGTGCGCGCGTGTGTGTGTGTGTCTGTGTGTCTGTGTCTGTGTATGTGTGTGAGCGTGTATGTACATATGCATGCTTAGGTAAATATATGTCTGTAGGTATATACTTATATATATATATATATATATATATATATATACACACACACATATATATATATGTATATATATATATATATATATATATGTATATATATAATATATATATATATATATATATATATATATGTATATATATATATATACACATATATATATATATGTTATATATATATATATAATATATATATATATATATATATGTATGTATGTATGTATGTATGTATGTATGTATAGATAGATAGATAGATAGATACAAGGTGCGATAGGTAAATTGTTGCCATCGTATATTTTTGATTTCGCACATGCGCATTGTTTGTTTTTGATTTTGTCGACTACACAGTATAGTAGGGTCAGCTGGGTACTGTCTGTGAGAAAAACAGCACCATGACGCAATTTACTCTGCCAGAAATTTGAAAATGACATGCTTGACTGCTTGGCATTCACGCCAGAAGCTCCAATGCGAACATTTCAGAATGTTTGGGTGTTAATCTGAGGATAGTGCAGATGATTCGGAAAGTGTTGGATGAGTCTAATCGTGATTATGAAGGTACGGCAGCTCGGAAAACTCACTCAGATCGTTCTGATAAGAAAAGAACTCCTGAATTTATTGGTGAGATCCAGGCCATAATTGACTACGATTCCTCCAAGTCAATCAGGTCCATCGCCAGGGACATGAGAGTGTCTGAGTTTCTTATCAGGCAGGTAGTGCATGAAGACATTCGGTATTCCTCATACAAGATGATGAGAAAGGGCCAATTTTTATCCCAAGTCATCAAGGGCAATAGGGAAGACCATGCTACGAAGCTTTTGAACAAACTCAAGCATCCCTCCAACCGGCTAGTAGATTTAAAATGTGGGGGGTTAAAAAGGTAATCCTATCATCAAAAGTTGTGAGACTCTACTTGGCTCTCTAAAGCAACCAGCCTGTACATCCCCCCCCCCTCTTTATATATTCGCGAAGATCAATGCTAACCTGATTCTCCACTTAGCAAGACAAAATATTAAAATATAAGACAAAGGTGATAGAGTTCTGTTTTGCTCTCACTACTGTTCCTCTATTTCTTACTTGCATTGTGCGAATTTTCGTAAGAAGAAGTTTGCTTCCCAACCACATGGTTACGAGTTTAGTCATTCTGCGTGGTACCTTGGGCACGTGTACTATAGCCTCGGGTAACCAAAGCCTTGTAAGTGTATTTGGTAGACAGAAACTTATAAATAACCGTGACCGCGTGTGAACCGTTGGCGATTTTTTCCCCTCCGTCTTCCCTTCTCTGGATATTTCCTTTTCCTATGTTTCTGACGAAGAGCTCCGCTCGAAACGTAAAACCCTCCTTCTTCCCTTCATTCTTGAGCGTCCAATAATACTATATTTGTTCCACGTCCTCGCGTTGTTGTTGTTTTCTCTTTGTGTTTTCATGTTTGGATTAACTTTATATATATATATATATATATATATATATATACATACATACCAATGTGTGTGTGTGTGTGTGTAAAGTCACAATATATAGACTCAAACAATCCGGCAGTACTCATAGTTTGTCATACCACAAACCATATGGAGTATACTGTAATACGCAAGAGAAAAAAATAAGGAGATTATAAAGATATAAACGATAGAAAAATATTTCTCCATCGTTTATATCTTTATATGTGTGTGTATGCATGTATGTATATATAAACACACATATATATAAACATATATATATTCACACATATATACATATATGCATGTATTGATCAAAGAATGTGTGTGTGTGTTTGTGTGTGTGTGTGGGTGCGCGTGTGTGTTCATGCGTGTACATATACACTGCGTTTCGAATTATTAACGACGTAACATTTTTTATTTTTTATTTAAAATCTACTCGTTGGAATTCAACGAAATTTCCACAGAATTATGGCAACAGTTATATGCCCGTGGTGTGTAAAAAACGTGAGGTTTTACGCAAAGTCTAAATAAACTGCGGTCATTTGCATAATTTCCACAAACTTTCAGTGTTCCAAATTATTAATGGGATCTGATAATCGTGTCATTGGGGGTCGTAAATGTGACTTAACTGCTTCAGAGAAATTTGTTATTACTTCTGAAGTTGCAAAATGTAATTCAACATTAGAAATATCTGAAATAATTGGAAGATATCACCAAGCTATGAAGAGTTTGTTACAGTTCCTACGAAGATACGTAAGCGAGCCGACAAGTGTCAGTCGAGGGCTGTTTCTCGACGTTCTCTATTACGAATTAAGCGTGAAGCTGTAAAGAATCCAGCTCTTACAAGTGGAGAACGTTTCAAATGCATTGGCGACAAAACTGTGTCCAGAACTACCCGCTGTTGTCTGCTGAAAAAGATCGCTAAACCAGTGACATCAGTTAAAAGGCCTTCTTTATACAAAATACACACAAAATCGTCTGAAATGGGCAGAAGATAACACGAAGGTCAACTTCTCAAAAGTTTTGTTTACGGACAAATCTCGTGCAGCCTTTGATGAACCTGTTGACTGGAGCAAGAGATGAGTTGTAAATGGATGAAATGTGGGAGTTTTTTGTGGTGTTTGGCAGGTGCCCGAACCTTAAAATTCATGTCTGGGCTCATATGTGTATGTGTTTTCATTTGTGCATGTTTTGGTTAAAAACTTTGCTGTGTTCTTATGATGTAATGGTGGGAGGGCCGAAGGCAAATGATCTAATGATTATAGTCAAGTTGGGGCCAATAGGTAAGATAATATCTAAATTCTCTCACGAGGACAAGGGGCTAAAAATGTCATTTGCGTAACTTAGATAGATGGACGGGTGTTAAAAATATTTTAAGGTGACTTCCTTTTTGTCAACTAAACATAATCTGCATTTTCTGCTACTATTTAAATATGGCTTGCAAAATTTTCTACTTGATGTATTCCGCGGAGCTTTCTTTTAAAGATTATACATATATACATATACATATGTATGTATGTATGTATGTATGTATGTATGTATGTATGTATGCAAGTGGGGAATAACACAAAAACTCGTGTAGACAATAAAACAATAACAATTAATAAAACTTCCCAAATAATGGGGAGTTCCACCCAGAGACGATCAAGAAACTTCACACATCCTGCAACCCTGCCTCTCATTACAGGTTGTGCAATGGATGCGTAAATTTCAAAGTTGTCAAGAATGTGCGCTATTGTTCGCATGTTCGAAACCCTAATCTCGCTGGCAGCTATCGTTACAACTCTAGCGACCCGAGATCATTGAGCAAGTGACCTTGCTTCCAAGACGACCCCTGGCCACGTACATATATACAACTTAGTCTAATAATTGCCATGTTGGCCGGAAAGAGTTGAGATAATGGAAAAGAGTGGGGTTACTCACACTCCTGGTGTTGTTGGCGGTCAGACCTTCGACGGGGTTTCTCTGGGAATCCCTTTCAAAGTCTGTGGCTTTTACATTAAGGACTTCTACGTTGTAGTAAAAATCTCCTTAATATTTTCACATACTGTTAGTGGATTGTGCACTAACAATAACTCTTTCGGTACTTTAAGAGTGCTGGTGTCCATATATTGCACCCCTCTCTCACTCTCTTTATTTGGAGCTATGGGTGTCATCAAATTTTTGTTTGCTCTCGCCATACGAAATTTGGAGTGCCTGTAGTTGACTTCTTTTGTAAGCTATCATTTGGAGGTGAGGTCGGATTGTAGTGTTGCTTGTACTGGTGGCGACAGTGTTGTTTGTGTTAACGTTTGTGGAGCTGGTGGGGCTTGAGATATTGTCGGTGCGACTGTGCCTGCTGCGCGCTCTCTGCGTTCTCCGGTGCGTGTACCGGTGTGAGGCCGGATGTTTTTTTCCTGTGTTTTCCTTTTTGCTCTTTGGGGTTTTTCTTTTCGGTTTATGGGGTTCCTCCTCGTCTTGACTTTGTGATGTGGAGGAACCAGAGTCTGTGGAGTTCGTCCCATATATGGGCAGGTGTGAGTGTGTGCTTATGTGTGTATCTATGTGTGAGTGTATGTTTGAGTGTATGAGTGTATGAGTGTATGTGTGAGTGTATGAGTGAGAGATGGAGATCTGGGTTGAGGAACGCCGTGAGTGGTCCTCTGTGTCAAAATTCATTTCGATGTTGGTGATAACAGTGATGGTGGTGCTGCTGGGGGCTGTTGTCATTGCTGTTGCTGCTACTGTTGCTACTGCTTCTGCTTTTCCTGCTACTACTGTTTCTGCTACTCCTCATTTTGCTGCTGCTGTTGCTACCGTCGGCCCTTCATTCGTAGATGGGGTTACCGCTAGAAACTCTAATACCGCCTGTCATTTTGGTGGTGTGATTTTTTCTTTGTGATGCACTGGCCACTGTTGCTGTTCTTGCAGCACTTTTCTTGCGATGTTGTAGATGTTGTTGTTGTTGTAGCAGTACCTCTGACGTCAGTACTGGAACATCATTTCCCCCTTTTTGTTTTTGTTGTGTAAGCAGAACGCCCGTACATGATCCGCCGTTCCTCAAACATAGCATCTCGGTCGTCTGCTCTCCACTCTCACTCTTAACTCTGTTCCATACTTTATTGTTTTTCAACCGTGAAATAATGAAAGGTAAAGTTTTCTTTGGCAGGATTTGAT